>NC_040234.1:23624434-23974560 GCF_001444195.1 Xiphophorus couchianus | reverse complement strand
AAGTATAAAATGGCACAACTCTAAACTGAACAAGTATAAAATGGCACAAATACTAAACATGAGCAAGAATATAATGACATATCTACTAAGCATGAACAAGTATAAAATGACATATACTAAACATGAACAAGTATAAAATGGCAGAACTACTAAACATGAACAAGTATTTAATGACATATATACTAAGCATGAACAAGTATAAAATGGCACAACTACTAAACATGAACAAGTATAAAATGGCACAACTACTAAGCATGAACAAGAATAAAAAGGCAAAACTACTAAACATGAACAAGTATAAAATGACATATCTACTAAGTATGAACAAGTATAAAATGGCACAAATACTAAGCATGAACAAGTATAAAATGGCATAACTAGTAAACATGAACATGTATATAATGACATATCTACTAAGCATGAACAGGTATAAAATGGCATAACTAGTAAACATTAACAGGTATAAAATGACATGACTACTAAACATGAACAAGTATAAAATGGCACAAATACTAAACATGAGCAAGAATATAATGACATATCTACTAAGCATGAACAAGTATAAAATGACATAACTACTAAACATGAACAAGTATAAAATGACATAACTACTAAACATGAACAAGTATAAAATGGCACAACTACTAAACATGAACAAGTATAAAATGGCACAAATACTAAACATGAGCAAGAATATAATGACATATCTACTAAGCATGAACAAGTATAAAATGACATAACTACTAAACATGAACAAGTATAAAATGACATGACTACTAATCATGAACAAGTATAAAATGGCACAACTACTAAACATGAACAAGTATAAAGTGGCAGAACTACTAAACATGAACAAGTATTTAATGACATATATACTAAACATGAACAAGTATAAAATGACATGACTACTAAACATGAACAGGTAAAAAATGGCATAACTAGTAAACATGAACATGTATAAAATGGCACAACTACTAAACATGAACAAGTATAAAATGACATGACTACTAAACATGAGCAAGAATATAATGACATAACTACTAAACATGAACATGTATAAAATGGCACAACTACTAAACATGAACAAGTATAAAATGACATAACTACTCAACATGAACAAGTATAAAATGACACAACTTCTAAACATGAACAAGTATAAAATGACACAACTACTAAACATGAGCAAGTATAAAATGACATAACTACTAAGCATGAACAAGTATAAAACGGCATAACTAGTAAACATGAACATGTATATAATGACATAACTACTAAGCATGAACAAGTATAAAATGACATAACTACTAAACATGAACAAGTATAAAATGGCATAACTACTAAACATGAACAAGTATAAAATGACATGACTACTAAAAATGCGCAAGTATATAATGACATAACTACTATACATAAACAGGTATAAAATGGCATAACTAGTAAACATGAAGAAGTATAAAATGACATGACTACTAAAAATGCGCAAGTATATAATGACATAACTACTATACATAAACAAGTATAAAATGGCATAACTAGTAAACATGAAGAAGTATAAAATGACATAACTACTAAACATGAACAGGTATAAAATGGCACAACTACTAAGCATGAACAAGTATAAAATGACATAACTACTAAACATGAACAAGTATAAAATGGCACAACTACTAAACATGAACAGGTATAAAATGGCACAACTACTAAGCATGAACAAGTATAAAATGACATAACTACTGTCAGGATACAGGTCGGAGTGAGGGTTCTTTCCAGAGACGAGCTACGCGGAGGAGTTTGACAGCCTGACGCATCTGCATCGGATTCTGGTAACCAGCGGCAGGCTTCTTAAGAAGCGGTGGAACCACCAGTTGTCGCTCGATGGTTACCACTTGTTGGTCAGACTCAGCCCTAAGATCTCGCATAGTCCATGTTAAGTATTGTCCAGTCATTTTGTCCTTTTTCTCTCCGTTACCTGTCAGATCTTGATCCCGCTTCCCGGAGCCAAGCCTGGAACTTCACCGGTCAGGCGCGTCTCGCTGGTTGGCACCTCCAAGCCGTTCTGATCCGCTGGGGCCCGGGACCCCCGAACCTACCTGGACTCTCGTTTCCTCCTGACGTCCTCCAGTCTCAATTCTCGAACCATCGTTTGACCTAATTAAAACAAACCCTCTTAACCGTAAAGTCTGTTCTTCTGTGCGCACCTGCATGTGGGAAAGGAAATTAAAATCCAACATGACAACTACTAAACATGAACAAGTATAAAGCGACATAACTACTAAACATGAACAAGGATAAAATGGCACATCTACTAAACGTGAACAGGTATAAAGCGACATAACTACTAAATATGAACAAGTATAAAATGGCACAACTACTAAACATGAACAAGTATAAAATGACATAACTACTAAACATGAACAGGTATAAAATGACCTAACTACTAAACATGAACAGGTATAAAATGACATATCTACTAAGGATGAACAAGTATAAAATGACATAACTACTAAACATGAACAAGTATAAAATGACACAACTACTAAGCATGAACAAGTATAAAATGGCACAACTACTAAACATGAACAAGTATAAAATGGCACAAATAAACATAAACAAGTATAAAATGACATAACTACTGTCAGGATACAGGTTGGAGTGAGGGTTCTTTCCAGAGACAAGCTACGCGGAGGAGTTTGACAGCCTGACGCACCTGCATCGGATCCAGCGGCAGGCTTCTTAAGAAGCGGTGGAACCACCTGTCATCGCTCGATGGTTACCACTTGTTGGTCAGACTCAGCCCTAAGATCTCGCATAGTCCATGTTAAGTATTGTCCAGTCATTTTGTCCTTTTTCTCTCCGTTACATTTTGTCCTTTTTCTCTCCGTTACCTCTCAGATCTTGATCCCGCTTCCCGGAGCCAAGCCTGGAACTTCACCGGTCAGGCGCGTCTCGCTGGTTGGCACCTCCAAGCCGTTCTGATCCGCTGCGGCCCGGGACCCCCGAACCTTCCTGGACTCTCGTTTCCTCCTCACGTCCTCCAGTCTCAATTCTCGAACCATCGTTTGACCTCATTAAAACAAACCCTCTTAACTGTAAAGTCTGTTCTTCTGTGCGCACCTGCATGTGGGAAAGGAAATTAAAATCCAACATGACAACTACTAAACATGAACAAGTATAAAGCGACATAACTACTAAACATGAACAAGGATAAAATGGCACATCTACTAAACGTGAACAGGTATAAAGCGACATAACTACTAAGCATGAACAAGTATAAAATGGCACAACTACTAAACATGAACAAGTATAAAATGACATATACTAAACATGAACAAGTATTTAATGACATATATACTAAGCATGAACAAGTATAAAATGGCACAACTACTAAACATGAACAAGTATAAAATGGCACAACTACTAAGCATGAACAAGAATAAAAAGGCAAAACTACTAAACATGAGCAAGTATATAATGACATGACTACTAAACATGAGCAAGTATATAATGACATATCTACTAAGTATGAACAAGTATAAAATGGCACAAATACTAAGCATGAACAAGTATAAAATGGCATAACTAGTAAACATGAACATGTATATAATGACATATCTACTAAGCATGAACAGGTATAAAATGGCATAACTAGTAAACATTAACAGGTATAAAATGACATGACTACTAAACATGAACAAGTATAAAATGGCACAACTACTAAACATGAACAAGTATAAAATGGCACAAATACTAAACATGAGCAAGAATATAATGACATATCTACTAAGCATGAACAAGTATAAAATGACATAACTACTAAGCATGAACAAGTATAAAATGGCATAACTAATAAACATGAACATGTATATAATGACATAACTACTAAACATGAACAAGTATAAAATGGCACAACTACTAAACATGAACAACTATAAAATGACATATACTAAACATGAACAAGTATTTAATGACATATATACTAAGCATGAACAAGTATAAAATGGCACAACTACTAAACATGAACAAGTATAAAATGGCACAACTACTAAGCATGAACAAGAATAAAAAGGCAAAACTACTAAACATGAGCAAGTATATAATGACATGACTACTAAACATGAGCAAGTATATAATGACATATCTACTAAGTATGAACAAGTATAAAATGGCACAAATACTAAGCATGAACAAGTATAAAATGGCATAACTAGTAAACATGAACATGTATATAATGACATATCTACTAAACATGAACAAGTATAAAATGGCACAAATACTAAACATGAACAAGTATAAAATGGCACAACTACTAAACATGAACAAGTATAAAATGGCACAAATACTAAACATGAGCAAGTATATAATGACATATCTACTAAGCATGAACAAGTATAAAATGACATAACTACTAAGCATGAACAAGTATAAAATGGCATAACTAATAAACATGAACATGTATATAATGACATAACTACTAAACATGAACAAGTATAAAATGGCACAACTACTAAACATGAACAAGTATAAAATGGCACAAATACTAAACATGAGCAAGTATATAATGACATATCTACTAAGCATGAACAAGTATAAAATGACATAACTACTAAACATGAACAAGTATAAAATGACATGACTACTAAACATGAACAAGTATAAAATGACATATATACTAAGCATGAACAAGTATAAAATGGCATAACTAGTAAACATGAACAAGTATAAAATGGCACAAGTACAAAACATGAACAAGTATAAAATGACATAACTACTAAACATGAACAAGAATAAAAAGGCAAAACTACTAAACATGAACAAGTATAAAATGACATATCTACTAAGTATGAACAAGTATAAAATGGCACAAATACTAAGCATGAACAAGTATAAAATGGCATAACTAGTAAACATGAACATGTATATAATGACATATCTACTAAGCATGAACAGGTATAAAATGGCATAACTAGTAAACATTAACAGGTATAAAATGACATGACTACTAAACATGAACAAGTATAAAATGGCACAAATACTAAACATGAGCAAGTATATAATGACATATCTACTAAGCATGAACAAGTATAAAATGACATAACTACTAAGCATGAACAAGTATAAAATGGCATAACTAATAAACATGAACATGTATATAATGACATAACTACTAAACATGAACAAGTATAAAATGGCACAACTACTAAACATGAACAAGTATAAAATGGCACAAATACTAAACATGAGCAAGAATATAATGACATATCTACTAAGCATGAACAAGTATAAAATGACATAACTACTAAACATGAACAAGTATAAAATGACATGACTACTAAACATGAACAAGTATAAAATGACATATATACTAAGCATGAACAAGTATAAAATGGCATAACTAGTAAACATGAACATGTATAAAATGGCACAAGTACAAAACATGAACAAGTATAAAATGACATATATACTAAACATGAACAAGTATAAAATGACATGACTACTAATCATGAACAAGTATAAAATGGCACAACTACTAAACATGAACAAGTATAAAGTGGCAGAACTACTAAACATGAACAAGTATTTAATGACATATATACTAAACATGAACAAGTATAAAATGACATGACTACTAAACATGAACAAGTATAAAATGACATATATACTAAGCATGAACAAGTAAAAAATGGCATAACTAGTAAACATGAACATGTATAAAATGGCACAACTACTAAACATGAACAAGTATAAAATGACATGACTACTAAACATGAGCAAGAATATAATGACATAACTACTAAACATGAACATGTATAAAATGGCACAACTACTAAACATGAACAAGTATAAAATGACATAACTACTCAACATGAACAAGTATAAAATGACACAACTTCTAAACATGAACAAGTATAAAATGACACAACTACTAAACATGAGCAAGTATAAAATGACATAACTACTAAGCATGAACAAGTATAAAACGGCATAACTAGTAAACATGAACATGTATATAATGACATAACTACTAAGCATGAACAAGTATAAAATGACATGACTACTAAACATGAACAAGTATAAAATGGCATAACTACTAAACATGAACAAGTATAAAATGACATGACTACTAAAAATGCGCAAGTATATAATGACATAACTACTATACATAAACAGGTATAAAATGGCATAACTAGTAAACATGAAGAAGTATAAAATGACATGACTACTAAAAATGCGCAAGTATATAATGACATAACTACTATACATAAACAAGTATAAAATGGCATAACTAGTAAACATGAAGAAGTATAAAATGACATAACTACTAAACATGAACAGGTATAAAATGGCACAACTACTAAGCATGAACAAGTATAAAATGACATAACTACTAAACATGAACAAGTATAAAATGGCACAACTACTAAACATGAACAGGTATAAAATGGC
This sequence comes from Xiphophorus couchianus, assembly GCF_001444195.1. Lineage (NCBI taxonomy): Eukaryota > Metazoa > Chordata > Actinopteri > Cyprinodontiformes > Poeciliidae > Xiphophorus > Xiphophorus couchianus. Next base: position 23,968,116 of record NC_040234.1, on the reverse strand, counting down.
ACAACTACTAAGCATGAACAAGTATAAAATGACATAACTACTGTCAGGATACAGGTCGGAGTGAGGGTTCTTTCCAGAGACGAGCTACGCGGAGGAGTTTGACAGCCTGACGCATCTGCATCGGATTCTGGTAACCAGCGGCAGGCTTCTTAAGAAGCGGTGGAACCACCAGTTGTCGCTCGATGGTTACCACTTGTTGGTCAGACTCAGCCCTAAGATCTCGCATAGTCCATGTTAAGTATTGTCCAGTCATTTTGTCCTTTTTCTCTCCGTTACCTGTCAGATCTTGATCCCGCTTCCCGGAGCCAAGCCTGGAACTTCACCGGTCAGGCGCGTCTCGCTGGTTGGCACCTCCAAGCCGTTCTGATCCGCTGGGGCCCGGGACCCCCGAACCTACCTGGACTCTCGTTTCCTCCTGACGTCCTCCAGTCTCAATTCTCGAACCATCGTTTGACCTAATTAAAACAAACCCTCTTAACCGTAAAGTCTGTTCTTCTGTGCGCACCTGCATGTGGGAAAGGAAATTAAAATCCAACATGACAACTACTAAACATGAACAAGTATAAAGCGACATAACTACTAAACATGAACAAGGATAAAATGGCACATCTACTAAACGTGAACAGGTATAAAGCGACATAACTACTAAACATGAACAAGGATAAAATGGCACATCTACTAAACGTGAACAGGTATAAAGCGACATAACTACTAAATATGAACAAGTATAAAATGGCACAACTACTAAACATGAACAAGTATAAAATGACATAACTACTAAACATGAACAGGTATAAAATGACCTAACTACTAAACATGAACAGGTATAAAATGACATATCTACTAAGGATGAACAAGTATAAAATGACATAACTACTAAACATGAACAAGTATAAAATGACACAACTACTAAGCATGAACAAGTATAAAATGGCACAACTACTAAACATGAACAAGTATAAAGTGGCACAAATAAACATAAACAAGTATAAAATGACATAACTACTGTCAGGATACAGGTTGGAGTGAGGGTTCTTTCCAGAGACAAGCTACGCGGAGGAGTTTGACAGCCTGACGCACCTGCATCGGATCCAGCGGCAGGCTTCTTAAGAAGCGGTGGAACCACCTGTCATCGCTCGATGGTTACCACTTGTTGGTCAGACTCAGCCCTAAGATCTCGCATAGTCCATGTTAAGTATTGTCCAGTCATTTTGTCCTTTTTCTCTCCGTTACATTTTGTCCTTTTTCTCTCCGTTACCTCTCAGATCTTGATCCCGCTTCCCGGAGCCAAGCCTGGAACTTCACCGGTCAGGCGCGTCTCGCTGGTTGGCACCTCCAAGCCGTTCTGATCCGCTGCGGCCCGGGACCCCCGAACCTTCCTGGACTCTCGTTTCCTCCTCACGTCCTCCAGTCTCAATTCTCGAACCATCGTTTGACCTCATTAAAACAAACCCTCTTAACTGTAAAGTCTGTTCTTCTGTGCGCACCTGCATGTGGGAAAGGAAATTAAAATCCAACATGACAACTACTAAACATGAACAAGTATAAAGCGACATAACTACTAAACATGAACAAGGATAAAATGGCACATCTACTAAACGTGAACAGGTATAAAGCGACATAACTACTAAGCATGAACAAGTATAAAATGGCACAACTACTAAACATGAACAAGTATAAAATGACATATACTAAACATGAACAAGTATTTAATGACATATATACTAAGCATGAACAAGTATAAAATGGCACAACTACTAAACATGAACAAGTATAAAATGGCACAACTACTAAGCATGAACAAGAATAAAAAGGCAAAACTACTAAACATGAGCAAGTATATAATGACATGACTACTAAACATGAGCAAGTATATAATGACATATCTACTAAGTATGAACAAGTATAAAATGGCACAAATACTAAGCATGAACAAGTATAAAATGGCATAACTAGTAAACATGAACATGTATATAATGACATATCTACTAAGCATGAACAGGTATAAAATGGCATAACTAGTAAACATTAACAGGTATAAAATGACATGACTACTAAACATGAACAAGTATAAAATGGCACAACTACTAAACATGAACAAGTATAAAATGGCACAAATACTAAACATGAGCAAGAATATAATGACATATCTACTAAGCATGAACAAGTATAAAATGACATAACTACTAAGCATGAACAAGTATAAAATGGCATAACTAATAAACATGAACATGTATATAATGACATAACTACTAAACATGAACAAGTATAAAATGGCACAACTACTAAACATGAACAAGTATAAAATGACATATACTAAACATGAACAAGTATTTAATGACATATATACTAAGCATGAACAAGTATAAAATGGCACAACTACTAAACATGAACAAGTATAAAATGGCACAACTACTAAGCATGAACAAGAATAAAAAGGCAAAACTACTAAACATGAGCAAGTATATAATGACATGACTACTAAACATGAGCAAGTATATAATGACATATCTACTAAGTATGAACAAGTATAAAATGGCACAAATACTAAGCATGAACAAGTATAAAATGGCATAACTAGTAAACATGAACATGTATATAATGACATATCTACTAAACATGAACAAGTATAAAATGGCACAAATACTAAACATGAACAAGTATAAAATGGCACAACTACTAAACATGAACAAGTATAAAATGGCACAAATACTAAACATGAGCAAGTATATAATGACATATCTACTAAGCATGAACAAGTATAAAATGACATAACTACTAAGCATGAACAAGTATAAAATGGCATAACTAATAAACATGAACATGTATATAATGACATAACTACTAAACATGAACAAGTATAAAATGGCACAACTACTAAACATGAACAAGTATAAAATGGCACAAATACTAAACATGAGCAAGTATATAATGACATATCTACTAAGCATGAACAAGTATAAAATGACATAACTACTAAACATGAACAAGTATAAAATGACATGACTACTAAACATGAACAAGTATAAAATGACATATATACTAAGCATGAACAAGTATAAAATGGCATAACTAGTAAACATGAACATGTATAAAATGGCACAAGTACAAAACATGAACAAGTATAAAATGACATATATACTAAACATGAACAAGTATAAAATGACATGACTACTAATCATGAACAAGTATAAAATGGCACAACTACTAAACATGAACAAGTATAAAATGACATATACTAAACATGAACAAGTATAAAGTGGCAGAACTACTAAACATGAACAAGTATTTAATGACATATATACTAAGCATGAACAAGTATAAAATGACATGACTACTAAACATGAACAAGTATAAAATGACATATATACTAAGCATGAACAAGTAAAAAATGGCATAACTAGTAAACATGAACATGTATAAAATGGCACAACTACTAAACATGAACAAGTATAAAATGACATGACTACTAAACATGAACAAGTATAAAATGACACAACTACTAAACATGAACATGTATAAAATGGCACAACTTCTAAACATGAACAAGTATAAAATGACATAACTACTAAGCATGAACAAGTATAAAATGACATGACTACTAAACATGAACAAGTATAAAATGACATGACTACTAAACATGAGCAAGTATAAAATGACATAACAACTAAACATTAACAGGTATAAAATGGCACAACTTCTAAACATGAACAAGTATAAAATGACATGACTACTAAACATGAACAAGTATAAAATGACATGACTACTAAACATGAACATGTATAAAATGACATAACTACTAAGCATGAACAAGTATAAAATGACATGACTACTAAACATGAACAAGTATAAAATGACATGACTACTAAACATGAGCAAGTATAAAATGACATAACAACTAAACATTAACAGGTATAAAATGGCACAACTTCTAAACATAAACAGGTATAAAATGGCATAACTACTCAACATGAACAAGTATAAAATGACATAACTACTAAACATGAACAGGTATAAAATGGCACAACTACTAAACATGAACAAGTATAAAATGGCACAACTACTAAACATGAACAAGTAAAAAATGACATAACTACTAAACATGAACATGTATATAATGACATAACTACTAAACATGAACAGGTATAAAATGGCACAACTACTCAACATGAACAAGTATAAAATTACATAACTACTGTCAGGATACAGGTCGGAGTGAGGGTTCTTTCCAGAGACGAGCTACGCGGAGGAGTTTGACAGCCTGACGCACCTGCATCGGATTCTGGTAACCAGCGGCAGGCTTCTTAAGAAGCGGTGGAACCACCAGTTGTCGCTCGATGGTTACCACTTGTTGGTCAGACTCAGCCCTAAGATCTCGCATAGTCCATGTTAAGTATTGTCCAGTCATTTTGTCCTTTTTCTCTCCGTTACCTGTCAGATCTTGATCCCGCTTCCCGGAGCCAAGCCTGGAACTTCACCGGTCAGGCGCGTCTCGCTGGTTGGCACCTCCAAGCCGTTCTGATCCGCTGCGGCCCGGGACCCCCGAACCTTCCTGGACTCTCGTTTCCTCCTGACGTCCTCCAGTCTCAATTCTCGAACCATCGTTTGACCTCATTAAAACAAACCCTCTTAACCGTAAAGTCTGTTCTTCTGTGCGCACCTGCATGTGGGAAAGGAAATTAAAATCCAACATGACAACTACTAAACATGAACAAGTATAAAGCGACATAACTACTAAACATGAACAAGGATAAAATGGCACATCTACTAAACGTGAACAGGTATAAAGCGACATAACTACTAAACATGAACAGATATAAAATGACCTAACTACTAAATATGAACAAGTATAAAATGGCATAACTACTAAACATGAACAGGTATAAAATGACATAACTACTAAACATGAACAGGTATAAAATGACATATCTACTAAGGATGAACAAGTATAAAATGACATAACTACTAAGCATGAACAAGTATAAAATGGCACAACTACTAAACATGAACAAGTATAAAATGGCACAACTAAACATAAACAAGTATAAAATGACATAACTACTGTCAGGATACAGGTTGGAGTGAGGGTTCTTTCCAGAGACAAGCTACGCGGAGGAGTTTGACAGCCTGACGCACCTGCATCGGATCCAGCGGCAGGCTTCTTAAGAAGCGGTGGAACCACCAGTCATCGCTCGATGGTTACCACTTGTTGGTCAGACTCAGCCCTAAGATCTCGCATAGTCCATGTTAAGTATTGTCCAGTCATTTTGTCCTTTTTCTCTCCGTTACATTTTGTCCTTTTTCTCTCCGTTACCTCTCAGATCTTGATCCCGCTTCCCGGAGCCAAGCCTGGAACTTCACCGGTCAGGCGCGTCTCGCTGGTTGGCACCTCCAAGCCGTTCTGATCCGCTGCGGCCCGGGACCCCCGAACCTTCCTGGACTCTCGTTTCCTCCTGACGTCCTCCAGTCTCAATTCTCGAACCATCGTTTGACCTCATTAAAACAAACCCTCTTAACTGTAAAGTCTTTTCTTCTGTGCGCACCTGCATGTGGGCAAGGAAATTAAAATCCAACATGACAACTACTAAACATGAACAAGTATAAAGCGACATAACTACTAAACATGAACAAGTATAAAGCGACATAACTACTAAACATGAACAAGGATAAAATGACATAACTATTAAACATGAACAAGTATAAAGCGACATAACTACTAACCATGAACAAGTATAAAATGACATAACTATTAAACATGAACAAGTTTAAAATGACATAACTACTAAACATGAACAAGTTTAAAATGACATAACTACTACCCTCTGCCGCCACACATCACATAATGCACCCGACCCCTTTGGCCCCTCTCACTGATGGTGGGCCCATGGGAGGGGGGACACATGTTTCCTCTTCGGGCTGAGCCCGGCTGGGCTCCATGGGTAAAAGCCTGGCCACCAGGCGCTCGCCATCAGGCCCCCCATCCAGGCCTGGTTCCAGAGTGGGGCCTCGGTTACCCGCGTCCGGACGAGGGAACGCCAAGTCCAATGTTGTTTCTCATCATTGGGGTCTTCGGGCTGCGCTTTGTCTGGTCCCTCACCTAGGACCAGTCTGCCTTGGGTGACCCTACCAGGGGCATGAAGCCCCAGACAGCATAGCTCCTAGGATCATTGGGGCACTCAAACCCCTCCACCACAATAAGGTGGCAGCCCAAGGAGAGGACCTACTAAACATAAACAGGTGTAAAATGGCATAACTACTAAACATAAACAAGTATAAAATGGCATAACTACTAAATATGAACAAGTATAAAATGACATAATTACTAAACATGAAGAAGTATAAAATGGCACAACTACTAAACATGAACAAGCATAAAATGACATAACTACTAAACATGAACAAGTATGAAGCGACATAACTACTAAACATGAACAAGTATAAAATGACATAACTACTAAACATGAACAAGTATAAAAAAAGGGGGACTCTACGCTGCCATATAAAAGCATCATAATGGACACCAGCAGAGTTAAAAGAGGAAAAAAATCAATAGGTAATTCACATGTAAATGTGGCTCGAAGCTTTTCTCCAAGGTTTTTTAGTGCTTCCCTGAAAGCATCCCTGTAGCTGATCGTCTTCCACCGAGGCTGAAGTCGCTTTTCCATCGTAGTGAGGACGTTTCTCTCCATTATCGGTGTCCCTGCCTGCAGGAGAAGGAGTATGTTCTCTGGCTTGCTGCACCCCTTCAGCAGGTCCTTAAAGATGGCCTTCCTCTGGCGTGTAATCGTGTCCGGGCTCATGTTGAGGACTGTGGGTTTGGTTGCAGCCCAGAGTTTTTCAAAGAGTCTATCACAGATGGCCTTGTATTCCTCTTGAGGGTAGTCTCTCTGTCCTGATTTATCAATAATCATCTTGATCAAGTCTCCGACCAGGCTTCTCACGGCTGTTTTTCTCCTGTCTACTTCTTCAGACTGGTCTTCCTCTGACTTGCTGGTGGATTCCATTTCTGGTTCTTCCAGTTCCAGCTCACAGATAAAATTTTGAACTGGATGGGAAACTATGAATCCAGGTAGATGTGAAGCCATTTCCTCTCTTTCCTCTTCAGAGCAAACTTGGGAACCTGTTAACTCCTCATTGCTGTCATCGTCCAGCACTGAAGAAGCCGACATCTGATTGTCCCACTCATTCACAGAAGTATTGAAGGCAAATGAGGAATCATCAGAGCTGGACTCCGGTTGTGATTCATTTTCCAGCAGATTCCAGTCAACAAGATTTCTGGTTCAAAGAAGGCTTCAGTGGGTGATACTTCATCCAACTTTGGCTGCCCTTCTAGTTCCTGTGGCTCTTCGGTTGACTGACTCTCCGATACAGAGTTCTCCACATCTGCATCAACATCAAGAGGATCGAACGGCTCAGCAGGTGAGATTTGATCAACCTCAGGCTCCTCTTTGTGTATATCTGCGGCTCCCTGGACGTCTAGAGGAATAACGGCTGCCGTGGTCGTAGTTTTCTTCTCATCTTTGGACGGCTGAGCCTCTGCTACACATCCTTTAATATCTGAAAGGTTGTTGACATCTTCCACCTGGATCTCCAGCGTTGACTTGTTTTCAGTCAGAGAGGTTTCCTGTTGTTCCTGGATGATCAATGGAGCCACCTTTGACGAATGTTTGCCAGTGAAATTTCTGAAAAATCTCTTCATCTTCCCCATCAACCCTTCAGTCTTAGATTTCGGCTCACAAGTTGTACCGTCGGCTGGTTTCTTGAATTCCGATCTATCCAAAAAGTCCTGCAAAATCAAACTGGTTTCATCCACCATATGTCTGATTATTGACATGCCAGCTGCTTGCTCAACATGTTCTCTTGTAGGAGCACCTGAGTCCAAGCTGTCATTGACTCTACCCATCAGATATTGCACAATGAGCCTGTTTAAATTGTGTGTGGCTCAGTAATGATGTCTTCATTGATCTCCAGAAGTTTAGCAAAGGTTTCGGGAACTTTGTTTCTCAAGGCCACCTTCAAGTCCTTCATTGTGCAGCTTTTCTTGTGGAGACTTTGCAGAACGTTACATGTAAACAACTCCAAGATGTCTCCAAAAGTCTCCTGCAGAGCACAGGTGGTGCTGGGTTCTGGGTTCCCATTTGATAGTCCCAACCTCTCCTTCGGGGAGATGCTTTTGAAAAACGGTTGGACCACAGCCATCAGGGCTTCCACGGTGACGGTCTGTGTCTCTATGGTTGGTGAACTCTGTATGTACATGATTATTTGTCAGGTTTGAAGATAAAATTCAGGTTTTCTGTGAGAACAACAGGCTCTGCAAGGAACAACTGCGAAGTGAGCTCAGGGAAAAAGAACGAGCAAATAAAGACCCACACGTCATAGGCATCAAACCCGCCCACACAGCAGCCTTATGTCGTCACGTACGAAGTCACGTTGGTCAGCAGCCACTTTACTGCGCATGTCAGACTATCTATTTAACTATTTAAATGATTTACATTTGGGATTATTCAATAATTTACAAGCGGCAGCCACCGCAGATCGCCTCTCTTCGCCCGGCACAACGTCCGCAGCCGTCAGGTTTTATTTTTAGCACATCGTGTGTGAAGCTCACACCGCCTCAACCCGGTGCATTATTATTATTATTATTATTATTATTTTTGAAGGCTTAGTTTGTCAAATGCCGTCATGGAGGAAGCTACAGCTTCATTTTCCTCTGGCTGTGACCAGAATATGGAAAAAAATGAACAACTATAAATTTATTCTATCCAGCAATCTGTCATATTTTACATTACAACGGGGTTTTCCAGAAAGTATTTTTCCAGTCAGAAAATATTTACCTGTAATAAAGTAATTGAGGATCCAGAAATGTGAAGCAGACGGTTTCTATGGGTGACGAGGCGTTCTGGATTCTGATTGGACAGCGCCTTCAGGGAGTGGGCGGGGCTTATCTGTCTGGTTTAACGCCTGGATGATGTGATGAAGCTGCAGCAGCAGCAAGCAGTGGCGATTCTAGCCCAGTTTTAGTGGTGCTTTAGTATCTCAGCTCCCCTGAATAGGATTGCCACCCGTAAAACACGGAATCGTCCCATATTTGGCCGTTAAATGTGCGTCCCATTTTAAACCGATACATAACTGTCCGATAGACACGCCTATCATACACATATCAACACTAAGTTTAACAATAATGACCACAATAAAACACAGGAAATATTAAGGTCAGCTACATTGTCTAGCTAAAGGACCCCCTGAACGCTACGGACAGACGCTGAACTTCCCGGTTGCCTAGAGACGGACACTACGCAGCCGCAGTGAGCTGCTATCAACCCGCGTCTATTTTAAACGTCCTGGACCCGATTCCATGTCCTTAGAAGCAAAAACGCTTTAAAAAACAGACGTGAGTGAAAAGACGCGAATTATAAACTGAACAACTTCAGAGAGGATGGATACTGTGGACATCGGAAGACAAAAAAAATGTGTCCGTCGTGGCGCAGTCTATATATCAGACAGAATGGATCATTAGAGGAACTGCAGACCCGCTAGAACAGTGGTTCTCAAATGGGGGTACGTGAAGCTTTTCAAAATATCTTAAAAAAATCAGTAGGCTCCTCATAATAAGTCTTGGGAAAAATTATTTTGTAAAAAGTTTGATAAAATATAAATGTGTGTTCATGCACTGAATTTTATATTCAGTATTTAGTTTCAATATCCTTTAAAATAAAACTGACCCCCCCACCAAGTTAGTTTGACCCAGGGCACTCGTCAACGACCTGTCGTTATCATGATTACACTGTAACTATGGAGACGTGGCTAAAGCGTAGCAGCAATGCTGCTCAAAGTACAGATAAAGTGAAAAATAAGGCAAAACCAGAGCCGACGAAGTACAGAACGTACATGGAAAAGTATGTTTTAATGGGATTTACGTCCACGATCTCTGTACCTCTTTTTTATTCCAAAAATGTTTTGCCCGTGTGAGGGGGTAGGGGAGACCGGGTATGGTTATAACATAGGGAGAGTTGTAACACCACCAGTTCCACCAATCAGGGATAAGATAGGAGTCACATGATCATTTCAGTGTTTACCCGCTTCCTCCCCAATCCCATATTGTGATTGTCAAGGCTGGAAACAGGCACATGCAGATACTAAGGAGAAAAAACTGATTTTGAGGTAAGAAAGTAAATTTTTTGACCATGACTATATTTTGTTTAGTACTTATACTGTTGCAGATAAAACCATATGACTTACATTAGATGAAAGTGTAATTTCTCAGGCAAAATGTGATGCACATTCCTGTGCTAATTTCAAACCGCTATGCTACTACAGCTAGCTAAACATGGCTGACAGGGTTGGGGTGGTTTGTAACACATCTTTAAAAAGTGTTACACCATCCCCTTACATACAACTAAGAACATTTTGATTTTAATAATTTTACAGAAGGTCTAGGCCAGGGGTGGGCAATCCTGGTCCTCGAGGGCCGGTGTCCTGCAACTCTTAGATGTCTCCCTGATCCAACACACTTGAATCCAACAGCTGAATCACCTCCTAAGAACAGTCAGGTTCTCCAGAGTCCTGCTAATGACCTCATTATTTGACTCAGGTGTGTTGAAGTAGAGACACATCTAAAATTTGCAGGAGACCGGCCCTCGAGGCCTGGAGTTGCCCACCCCTGGTCTAGGCAGTGGATACGAAAGACTGATAGAGGTGTGCCTGCAGATGTTTTAAAAAAGGCATCTGATGAGGTCACAAAGAAGAGCAAGTCAGTCAGATCAGTTGCGAAGGCGCATGGGATCTGCCATGTAACACTGAGCAGATACTGCAACTCACTGCAGAAGCTGAGAGAACAGGGGTCCAGTGATCTTCCCAGTGTAGGTTATTGGAGCGGCAACAAAGTCTTCTCTGAGGTGCAGGAGGAAGTGTTGGCTGACTATTTCCTGCCAAGACGATGACGATATATGATATTCCAAGTATTGTGAAGACTGCTCTGCCTGCAGCTGCAACACCGAAAAACATTCAAGCCGGTTTCCAATCTACAGGTATTTGGCCCTTCAATCCTGACATTTTTGAGGAGTGTGACTATGCACCCTCAGAAGTCACTGACCGTCCTGACCCAGGTACATCACTGACATCTGGAGCTTTCCAGCCACAGTCTCCACCAACTCACCTGGGGACGGCCTCCTCTCCTCCAACTCACCTGGAGACTACTACTTCTGGCTCCTCTGCAGATAATGATGTGACCATGTCCTGTGCTCCAGATGAGCCAAGCACCTCGGGGGTGTCTCCTGGTCAGGCATTCAATCCTTTGGCTATGCGGCCATTTCCAAAAGCAGGGAGAAGGAAAACAACTGGCAGGATCATGAAGCAAAGGAAATCTGAAATACTCACTGACACACCAGTGAAACAAGCACTGATGGAAGAAGAACAGAGAAGAGGAAGCAAAAATGTAAGGAAGAGTTTCTTTGCAAAGAATAAAGGCAAGCAAAAGAGGAAGGAGAGAAAGCCTTCCAAGAAAATGTTAAAAGCCAATGCTGAGGATTCTGAGACCTCAGATGATGAATATTTTTGTGTTGTCTGTATGGAGCCATTTGGCAACTCAAAGCCACAGGAAGTGTGGGTAAAATGTGCTCTATGCAGTCTCTGGGCCCACCAAGCCTGCACTCCTGGGCTACCATAACTCATTTGTCACCACTGTGACTCTGATTAAGGATACACACACATAGACACAAACACACACACACATTGACATTGGTTTTTGTTAGACCTACATGTTTGTTCAGTGTTCATTAAGCATACATTATACATGTTAAGGAAGTTTGTTCTAGTAGAATAATTTACACACATGCACACACACACAAACAGAGTATATTTGAGTTATGGTCAGTCACAGAGAGAGAGAGAGAGAGAGAGACAGTGTTCTTTTAATTCAGTAAACCTCTTTTTGAAGCATATCACATGGTGTGGCCTCTGTTTTTGCTTCTTTTGTCTAATTGTTACAACTTACCCCAGCAGGTGTTACAACCTACCTCGGTAGCGGGGTAGGTTGTAACAAAGGAACACCATGTATTTGACATGAACTCATGCGGTCTGTGATATTCTTGCAGAGGTTTGAATTGGTGCCATTTGTAGTAAACAAATGTGGGTATTTTGTATAAAAGTTTGAAAACTCTAGCTCAAAAATTCTGCGAGTTAAAGGTGCTGGAGCAAAAAGTTTTACAACCATACCCGGTCTCCCCTACTTGACTAAAAATATATTTTTAAGGGGGTACATCACTGAAAAAAGTTTGCAAACCACTGATCTAAATCATTCCATAATAAATCAGGCTGTATGATTATTTTGTGGATCTTTGACCACAGTCCTTTGGCGTTTCAAGGTTTTCTTCCTGAATTGTTCTGTTTGTTTCCATCCATCTTTTCATCATCTGTGAAAAGATGACTAGCTTCCCTGCCTCTGTGAAGAAGCTCATGGCTGCCATGACCTGGTTTCTCTTCAGAGATGGCGTGATCAGATTTTTTTATTATCCGTTAGCAAACTTTAAAAAGGACATCTTGCTTCTCCCACCTGAGCTGTGGATCTCTGCAGCTCCTCCAGAGTCACCACGGGCCTCTTGGTTGCGTCTGATTAATCCTCTCCTTGTTTGGTCTGTCAGTTTTGGTTGATTGCCATGTCTTGGCAGATTCAAGTTCATATATGATTACTTCTGCAAGATACTGCAAATATGAAATAATCAGGAAAAGACCTTGTTTTACCTGCAACCTCTTCATTTTTAAAATGTAAATCCTTGTCTCTGTGTTGGACATTGAGACTGACAATGTGGTTATTTCAAACACCACAATTGTGGAAATGTCACTAAATTTCCAGATAAATTGTTCAATGTATTTAAAATCCTGGCTCTCAGGGTTTAAAAAGAACTGATTCAAAACTGGGACAAACATGATCTGTTTGCTCTGTGATTTTTGTCACCCATTCCAACATCACTTTCACTCACATTCTGACAAATGAACAGAGGTTGTCTGGGAGCTGGAGATGTCTGTAAAATCTCCAGTAATACAGTTTATACATGTATTATAAAGAATATGTTTGTATTCAGAGGACAGCAGGGCTTCGCTAGCAGAAACAATGAGGGGATCATGTCACATTTCATATTTACTGTGTAACATCACCACTATGTTTAATAAAGTAATATGTAAATATGTCTACATGTTTTTTAGGACAGTTATTTGATTTATGGATTAACTGGTTTTCACTGTTTAAAGCTGATTTTGGGCAGCAGCGTGGATGGTTTCATATGTGACCAATGAGAACAGTTAAAAGCGCGCGCGTGTGTGTGTGTGTGTGTGTGTGTCAGGATTTATCTATTTAATCCTATCTCATTTATTTTTCTCTCACCTGGTCGAATATGCAGCACTGTTTCTCTTCTGATTCAGTTTACAGTAACAATCATTGCAAAGGCCAATAGATTTACTGTGAAACATGAAATAAAATTTAACCATTCAGCAGCTAATTGGTGCTCAGTTCAGTCCTTTGTGAGCACATAATTAGATAAGATTGAGAGGCTTGAGAAACAGAAGAGACCAATAAAAATGTTAGTTATTTCTCTTTTGGTTTGGGATCATGTTGACAATCCATATTATTAAATTTTATTCTTTTAGCCATATGGTTGTTGTTGTTGTTTTTTTTTTTATTACTTGCATTGTCGTTTATATACCAAACTTTTTTTCCCTTCTCGTTGCTTTCTCCTGTGTATCTTTTAAAATGTTCCCACCACTTGGGGGCGCTGTGAACATGACTCAATTGCACCTAATGCTGTGGAAAATAAACTTAAACGTTCTGTATAATTTGTCAGATTCTGAGACAAAATGAAAATTCTACGAAACAAATCAAAGAATGTTGTTGTACTTCAAATGTTCATATGGTGAACACAAATGAGATGAACATTTATTGAACTCATTTACATTTATTCAGAAATTCTTCCCTTCAAACTTTTCTTAAGAAAAAATATTAGGAAGAGAAAGTACAGCGACATATCCCTGTGTTATTTATAGTATTTCTTTTGTTTGCTGCATTTCTTAGATGACTTTCACTTCCCTGTACCTCCTTTGCTTAAAGGGTTCATAAGCAAATCCATGTTTGCATTAGAGATGTTGTCGACTGTCTGGTTGCCTGAGCTGAGGGAGTCACAACATCAATGCTTCAGTGTGTGAGGCATGAAAGGAGCAATGTGCCCAGTAGGGCTGTTTGTGCCCGGGCGCTGTGCAGCTGTGGCCCCGGCCCCTGGCCAAGGGGCCAGGGCATCTACGGCCCTCTAATCGGATGGTCCTCCCTCTGGGGCCCCAACGACCGAAAACAATAACATCATTTCTGAAGGTGGTGGAGCGAGGAGGAACTCCTGCTCCTTGTTAAATGAGTTATTACTGAATGACAACAGAAATGTGCAGCGAAAAGCAACCAATCACAGCCAGGAGGAGGGGCTTAGTGCTGTCAGTCAACCTCAGAAAGCAGATTACAGAGACTAGATAAGAACATTATGGGGTGATGCGCTCTACTTTCTTAGTTTTAGTGAGAAAGTGATGTGTTCTTCAGGTGATAGAAGGCCGACTTCGTAACAGTCTTTATGTGGCTCTGAAGGCTGAGGTCAGAGGTTATCAGGCCTGATCTCTGGTTTCCACATGTATTAACTGAAGCTGGGCGCTGACTCTAGAAAACCCAAAATGCATTTCTTGGGTTTTCTTTTTCTTCAACTGAAGGGTTGTTGGGATGTGACATCATGAGTTTCCATGAACTTTTTTTTACAGCATTCTAATTTTCTGAGATGTTGCACTTTGGGTTTTCATTGTCTGTAAGCCAGAAAATAATCAAAACTGACAAGAAACGGAGTCTTGAAATATATGAGTCAATGTGTGATTATTCTGTAAGAGTTCCACTTTCTGAGCTAACTTGCAAGAAATGTTGCACTTTTACACAATATGCTAATGTTTATTTTATTTTTTATTTATATCTTTTGTTTAATGATGAAAATATAGTAGATTTTTGTTGTTTGAGGTCAAAATTACTTTGTATTTTCTACAAATATTAATATTTCCTTAAAAACAATGACAGAATATTTAAGGAGGAAAGACATTACATTAGTGATGGGAAAGACAGATTCAGATCAAACACATCTCAGCTCATCAGTGTGTGACCTTCTGCTCTCTGGCTGGATGAGGAAGGCAGAAGATGGACTTTAGTCTGTGCGGTTTTTACATCTGTTTTCTCTGTTTGGAAGTTCACTGATCTCTGAAATATGTTTGCTTTTAGCAGAGTGGAAGACAGGGCCGAGGCTTTCCTGCGCCCACAGCCTTCACGCTCAACGGTGCGCTCACCAAGGCCTTTTTATTCACCGTTAGGCGTGTGCTGCGTGTGGCTTTTCATTTCAGATGTTTGATTCTCTGCTGCTCCCACTTCCAGTTTCCTGTGGACATGCGATGAGGCGGAAACGAGGAGCGCACCAACTACAGCTTGTTGGCCGTTTACTGATCATTAAAAAACCTGACCTGCTGATTCTGATTTTGGCCGATACCATTTTATTTTGTTTAAAATGTTGCTAACTGTAGAAAGAAAGTTGCTGAGTTGGCAACAGTGGGGTGACTCTTGTTAACTGTAAATGTTCAGACATGATCTGCTGGGCCAGTGATTGAATTTTAGACCTTTGCTGCGGTTAATTAGATCAGCTTCACATGCAAGTATCGGCCAATCACTGATCTTAAAATTAACGAAATCAGTGGCGATAAATCGGTGCACCCCTAGTGGAGACCTTTGAAAATACACAAACCTAGATGGGGAATAAAGTGTTTTAGGTGACCTGGGTTCCAAGTTTTCCAAAATCCTACAATCTGATTGTTGAACATCTGGACAATTTTGTTTTTTCACAAGAGATTGATTATTTAAAAATCCAAACCGATTCACTGGAGCTTAATATGATGGTTTATCCTGCCTGACCAGGTGTTTCATCCTCTGTGATCCAAAGACATTTTCATCCCTTCATGCTCTTAATAAAAATGACCAAGATCTGCAAAACAGAGTTTGGACTTTAAAAAACATGTTTTTGTTGATTTGTTTAATTATTAGCCAAGCCAACATTTTATAAGCACTTTTAAAACAGCAAAACTGACCAAAGTGCTGAACAGACATCACATAAAAACATCAAAATAAAACAATCACTTAAAAAAAAATGCAATGCACAACTTAAAAAATAAAATGACTTCTGGGTCTAAAGTATGTGATCAGAAATGATCTGATCATTTCATGTGATCAGCTCATTTGATATGGTTTCACAGCCTGTTCAAATCAAAACAGTTTACATGATTTAATACACCAGCAAATCATCAAGGTATTGTACAATTTTAGGATGAATTTTATTTCGTGTAAAAGTTATTATAGCTGAAATGTAAAACATTTACTTTGACAAGCAAACAACCGTTTCCTGTGATGCCTGGTTCTCACGGCCAGCTTGTTGTCATGATCTGGTTCTGGATCAGAGTTCAGTGAATTTATCGAACATTCCAGACGTATTTTCTGTTGATGTTGATCATGTGTCTATTGCAATATATATTATTGATTTTTTGTCCAGCGTTCTGAAAACACACTTATCTTGCACCAACTTGAATATAGTTCATCTAATAGTTACTGAGTTCTGTTGTGCTGTCCTAAATATTGGTTCCGGTGCTAAAAACGATTCCTCCAACAAAAAATGGCTCCATTGTTTTGCTTGTTTCACCCCACTAAATAATTCTTTGCTATAATGGAATGCAAATGGATGCTAATGTTAGCCATGCCTTGTTCAGACCCTCCACTTCTACACGTAACTGACAGGTAATCTGCCTGTACTGATTGGACCTTTGTAAGTCTTTGCTGCAGGTAAATGAATTTGTGACGGAGCTCCTGGAGAACTCGTCTCTGCCAGGATCAACGCCAGTGAAAAAGAAAATCCTTGGTGAGTCTTTGAACATGAACAGGTTGTGAAGATGGTGTTTGTTTTACCTTATGAGTATAAAAACGAACTCCCTGCATGCCGTCAGACCATCAGTACTTGACTTTTTTTGTTGTTGTCACATCCCAACTGCATAACTTCAGTGTATTTCATTTGGACCAAAACATGGTGCACAATCGTGGAGGGAAAGGCAAAAATAATAAATGGTTTTCACTTCTCCATGAATACATATCTGGAGAGTGATCTGTTCATTTCATTCAGCTCTCCACAGTGAATACTGACTGGAACCTTTTCTCTGTAATTACAGCTGAACATCTGTTGGTGTGTGTCCCTAACAGCTTTGCACACATTCAGTTTTTGCCAACTCTTCTGTACTAAACAGTTCAAGCTCAGTCAGATATAGGAAGAGCATCTGTTAAGAGTCATTTTGAACTCCCAGCAAACAGATTCCATCAGAACCTCAGTTGGAATTAAGCTCTGAACTTTTCATTCACACTGTAGCTCCATTATCCTGCTGGACAGTAAAACTTTCCATCCCAGTTTAGTCTTTAAGACATTTCAATGAAATCATCTCAATTTTTCAGTCGGTGCCTTGTTGTTGCACATGAAAGTATTCAACCAAACAGCTTTAAACTAGTTTGAAGGTCAAAATTTATCTTAACTAAATATTTAATTAGGAGATAACGGTTTATCTTAGAAACTAAATATTTAGCCTAAATAGTAGTTTGTTTAAACTGCTAGTTACTGCTATCATTGTCACATTTTTAAATAAATAAAACCATTTGAAAAAAGGCTATACAACAAAAAAATGTTCTGTACAACTTTACAACAGTACCTCATAATGAGGAACCTGAGGTTTACTACCTCAGGCCAACCTGGTGTCTGACCGGCTTCACTCACCTTTATTGGAAACGTCTGAACCAAGAAATGCAGTGGGGTCGGAATCATTTTTGGTGCAACTGTAGTTGGAGATAAACTTTCTATTTTTAGGTTTTAGTTGCAGTAACTATAAGTCTGATGTCACTGCCAGTAATTGTTTTGACGGCCAGCTGTGGGGCAGCGGCTGCAACGTTCAGGAAGTGACGGTTGGTTTTCTGCAGCTGTGAAGGAGCTGCTGCTGTTGTTGCAGTTGTTGCTGCTGTTGCTGTTGTTGCTGCTGTTGCTGCTGTTGCTGCTGTTGTTGCTGCTGCTGTTGCTGTTGTTGCTGCTGTTGTTGCTGTTGCTGTTGCTGCTGCTGTTGCTGCATACAGAACCTTTCTGACCAAACAGGCTGCTTCCACTCTGGCCTTTGATTCAACAGACTTCTTCACCTGGCAAATGAACAAAATCACACACAGCTTAGCTGCAGAGTAGCAGCTTTGTTTCTCAGCTGTGTCAGATCTACTGAAGAAATACTGAAGCTCTAACCTTTGGGGCAGACTGCAGAAAAGTCAGCGCATCAGAACTCGGTTGGCTCGTTAAAAACAAGTCTTTCAGCTCATTTTGAAACAATGTTTTATATTTCTGTCAGTCAGATGTTTTCATCCGACCGATAGCTGTTGAAATTCAACCTTTCACTTTGGCATTTTAGCCCCGGTAAATGGTCACACACATGAAAGGTCAAGCAGTGGTGGAACAAATCAAGAGAGGGAAATGGCCAGCAGATAGTGGTGAGGGTGAGGAAGAGGAATCAGACAGGAGGGAGACAGGATGCTGCAGGTCTCCACTGAGTCTCTTCAGAAACACTGTAAATCACTGGGAAAGGCTCAGTTCAATCCCAGACTGTCACACACAGAGGAAACTGTTTCTGACCGCAATCAGTTTGTGTAGTCAGATGGGAAAAACGGCTAGCAACAGCAGCAACAGATATGGCAACAACAGCAACAGATATGGCAACAACAGCAACAGACATGGCAACAGCAGCAACAGATATGGCAACAGCAGCAACAGATATGGCAACAGCAGCAACAGACATGGCAACAGCAGCAACAGATATGGCAACAGCAGCAACAGATATGGCAACAGCAGCAACAGATATGGCAACAGCAGCAACAGATACGGCAACAGCAGCAACAGATATGGCAACAGCAGCAACAGATATGGCAACAGCAGCAACAGATCTGGCAACAGCAGCAACAGATCTGGCAACAACAGCAACAGGTATGGCAACAACAGCAACAGATACGGCAACAACAGCAACAGATATGGCAACAGCAGCAACAGATACGGCAACAGCAGCAACAGATACGGCAACAACAGCAACAGATACGGCAGCTTGTTTTCCAAAGTGGGGAACCAAACGTGGAACTTTCATGCAAATTTTTTACACAGTTAATCAGTTAGTGCTCAAGTGGAAATGAGCCAGTGAGGCATGGAGGTTCAGTTGCTAGCAAACACATCAAGAATGACCCACATTTAGCTCAGAGAACAAACTTCCACAAAACTGCAAAACATCCGAAATACTGAGTTTCTTTAATTCAAAGCTATCCCACTTGTTTAGAGTCACTTTTGATTACTAATTGAAACATTGGTGGATATATCTGATGTATATTTTCTTGATGATTTTGATTACAAATTGTAATGTTTATTCCTTGTTTCATAATTACTGTGTTGTGGTTTTATGCTGTAAAACACTTTGCTGAAATGTGCTGCACAACATTTTAAATTATTACTATTACTATTAAACTCGACCTGACATTTGAGTAAGCCTGAGTAACAAGTGCATCACCTCAGTACTAAATCACCTTGGCAACTCTTGCTATATACAGTCATTATGTACAGTAACAACCTGACAGAATTTTGAAGCCTGAAGTTAAAAATAAAACTCCTAAATAAATAATTTGCATATTGCTAAGTTTGAATACATTCCATTAAAATAGTAACCTGATTTTTAAATGATGGGAAATAACTTGTGCTCATAAACAGGGTGGCTTGGTGTAATGCTAGAGGAGAAGTGGAGGGGCTGGGGGGTCCAAAGACACACTCACTTGTCACTTTATTAGGTACGTCTTGCATCAGTTTGGTATGAGGCAGATGATCTGTGAAAAAAAGATCTCATCTGTATTTTCCCAGTGCTAAATGGAAACAACCAATCAGAGCCAGGAGGCGGCTCTTAGCACTCTCTGCTACACTACAGCTAGTTAGCGACGATGGATAAGCAGTTTTCCTGGAACGGTATGTTGTTTTCACATCATTAGCATATTTAGCAGTGAGTACATAAGATTAATTAACAGCGCTAAACCCCTCCTCCTGGCTCTGACTGGTTGTCTTTGGTGCGTTTCTTCAGAAGACAACAGCAGCTCAGGGAGGAGGTGGAGATCGATTTTTTCACAGATGACCTGTCTCACATCATGCCGCGCGACGTGGCAACCTCTTTAATAAGTAAGAAAACAGTTTTTATAAAAGTTAAATACTGCAGCTTTAAGTGATAATGCAGAAATAAATGTCTAGTTGTGCTCATCAACACAGATTCACTCTAGATTACAGTCACCTGTCTCTGTTAGTTAATATTCAGACATAAAGCAGATCACTGTGTGCACTGGGTGATGTCTGTGGATGAGGGAAAGGCAGGCGAGGGAGTGAAGCTCCAAAGAGTAGAAGTGTTTTTAAGTTTTAAGTTAAGGTCAGCGATCTGAAGCAACAGGCAGCAAGAGAAGTGAAAACAGAGTGCAGGCAGGTGGAGTGGGTGGAGGCGAGCATCAGGGGGGACTGGTGACTGAAGGACAGCTGCAGGAGTGGAAGGAGAGGCTTACAAGATGTCAGTGAGAAATGCTGTGATGTGAGCTTTGGGGATTGATTGCACTAACAAAAAGAGAAAGCTTAAATACATAAGATGCAACAAACAGTTCGGGTTGAGGAGTTTGGAGACAAACTTAAGAGAGACGAGGTTCAAATGGTCTGGGCATGTGCAGAAGAGAGATCGGGATATGCTTGACAAAAATAAAGCTCAGTCTGGAAGGCAGGAAGACTGTTGAAGGTTTATGGATGGAGCAGGAGCATGCTGCACTGCAAAAACAAAGTCTGACTGTTTTTTTCTAGTTTCTAGTGGAAATATCCTAGTATCTTGGAAATGACACAAAATTGTCAAGCCTTCCAGCAATATTGGCCTCAGATCCATGAGCTTTTACAGAACAAGTGCATTCTGGGTTGACGTGGTGAAACAGTTCTGTGTACTGGAGAGACAAAGTGCAGAGGGACTTTCTACAGGATGTGGTCAAAGTGGACAGAGGATGTCCAGCTCGTCAGGTCTGAGTTTTCTGTAACTCAGATTGATGCTTTGATTGGAAATGTGATGTCATTGATTGGATAATAATACCAGCTACCCCCATCTAAGTTCTGCTTTGTTTTTGTCTGTTTTTTTTTCTTTTCTTGGAAACAAAGTGCAAACAGCGAAAACAAAAGCAACATAATTATGTTATTGCAATGTAATGAAATGTCACAAAATGAACTTTTCAGCAAGATAAAGCAGCTGGTTTTGAGTCAACAAGGTTCCAGGTCCACAGGCAGACTTTTTCTTTTATAACAAGACAAACTGTGAGGCAGAGAGCTGATGTAACATCTGTGATAGAATCCATTTTTATAGTCCACCCTTCACTCCACTGTAGATAGAAATAGCTAGCCTACATTTGAATTCTGATCTTGTATTAAATGTCATAAATAAATCCGACATGTTTTTCCTCTTCCTAACAGAATCTGTACTTGTTGCATAGAAAATGTCTGGATGAGTGTATTTCTTATTTCATCTGAAAAGCTTTAGCTCGTCCACACCAGCTGGGTTTGGCGGCTCTTTCAAAGACTCTGAATGTTTTTATTTTCTCTCTTTCCTTTCAGTTTCTGTGAAGTGCAGAAATAGAAATGTTGCTAGTGTGAAGTTAATGAACTAATTATTTTCATTAGCAGCAAATATCAAACCCCAGACATGATCCTTGTTTCTCACTAAGTGGTAATTTAATCTCTGAGCGTAATTAGATTTCACTGCCACTAATCTTTCACTGGTTAAAAGTTTGTTTTAAATGCTGCTCAGTGTAACAAAGTTCAAGATGTCCTATTATAATGTAATAATGTTAGTTATCATTGCAGAGCCACTCAGTAAATTAGAATATTATTGAAAAGCCCGTTTATTTTAGAAACTCAGACATTGGGTGAAACATATTATATAGATTAACTACATAGATGGATGATGAAAGCTTTTATTTCTGCTAACTATGATTATTTATTTTAGTTTAAGATAACAAAAACATGATATTTAAAATTTGAATATTACATCAGACCATTAAAAAACACTCTTAAAAACAGAATTGTGAGTCTGGAGAAAATATGTTTGATGCCTGCTAAAATCTAACAAATAAGCCTCATCTGAGAGCATAATTCTAAATTACTGAATATACTGTATATGAGCAAGACTTGAGAGTCAGCTGAGTGGCTACTTTTAACCAGGTTACCCTCTCAGCTGTCTTTAATCCACCTGACTCGACCTGCTTCTACGTGTGGAGCAGAAATGTTCCAGCTGCTGCTCATTTCTCCTGCTTGTCATTTTGTCCTCTTGCTGTTCGGACATTCTTGAAGCCAACATGATGAAAATGAGAGCTGTGCTTTGGAAACCGGCGATTTGAACTTATTTTTATCTGCTATTATCTGCTGTTGGCCCGCTGCCCAGGGCGTACCCTGCCTCCTGGACAGCGCAAACAATGAATGCAGCAAGGAATTGTGGTTAAATAGAACAGACATATTCTAGAAATTCAGATGTGACATCAGAAACGTGACAGGTACTCGAGGCGTGTAGATCCACACCAAGGTTTATAGTTAACCAACCAAATAACAAAATCTGAATTTGAAAAAACCTTTTTGTTAACTTAAATAAATAAAAAACAGTCATTAATGAGGAAAAACTATATTTAACCAGAAGGATATTGTGCATTTATAAAACTAAAACTTATTGAAATTATAGATGCAATATCCTTTATTTTTGTGTTTATGAATCTCTCTATTAACCTTTTGAACTGATGTGAAATTCAAAAACAACTGACTTTGTTTTTCCATACAAGCAGTTTACATCAGCCATTGGTTAAATACGGCACCATGTTTCAAGATTTTCTTTTTTTTTTGAAAATGGTATCTTCTGTGGAGAATTCATTACCCAATGGATGTTTAGTACAACTTTGAACTAACTCTGTATCTGAAGATGAACCAAAGAATGAAAAAACTAAAACTGCTACTATAACGAATAAAAACTAAATTGAAACGAAACAATATTTGACTAATAACATGTAATAAATACTAGCAAACACACTAAAAACTAATTACTGAATTAGACAAAAAAATTTAACTAAACTATAATAAAAAACCCTCAAAACTATTAGAACCCTTGTTCACACAAGGATAAAAGTCTAAAAATAATATTGATATACTGTACAGTACAAAATTACAGTGTAGCTGTCAAACATAATGTAGCATACTCAGATCCAAGGATGTTTGTGCATTAAAAAACAATAAAATATTTGAAATTTCCAAAAATAAAAACAGAGCACCATAACCAGCAGGGATGTGAAGACTTGGCGAGTTTGTTGGGAGCAGCTGAAAGTCAGGATCTATGATTACGCTGCTTTGTGCACGTAGGATGAACTTAGCTGACCGCTAACTCTCAGCTCCACATTACAGTAATAGATGACTGATGCTTGTCCGGAGGCCAGCAGGTTCTTTAGTAGTTTCCAGACTAATTGCAGACAAAACTAACACAAAAAGGACTCTAAACAAATCAAAGACCTCCGGATTTCCAAATGTCATCACTTCAAAACAAGTCTTCATTTTTATAACCCAACAAGATTCTAAATATTAACAGTATCAAATTCAAAGCACTTAATTCAGATGTGTGTCTTTTGAAATTACAAACAGCTGTACTGGAATCTAAATCCATCTGGATGTCTGAGCTGATCAGACAGAACCAGTTTTCACCAGAATCCTTCTGCTTTAGTTTAATGCAAGATGCATCATGTCCTGTAAGTATAACTGCCATGAATTCAGTCAAGTTTAGAATTGCTTATTTATGCCTGGGGGAGCAATTTGAGGTTCGAGTGTTCACCAGTGTGCATGCACACAAACAAACCATTCACACACAAAACATAAAAATACAAAATATAACAGTGGAAGAGGAAGAACAGAAAGGGGGTTAATAGCAGCGGCCCTCTCTGCTGCTGGCAAGAAAACACCAGCGTGTCAGGGGGCAGAAACATTAACATCATGTAGAAGTGCAATTATTACACTGTAGATAAGGCAAACTGCCCACCTTTTGTACTCATATTTAATCTTTATTTTGTAAGTAGTACATTAAGGCAGCTCACAAAACTCCACATTTCTGTATTAGATTTTTGAAATCATAAGAAATGTATAAATGAGCAAATAGGGGAATATGTAGATGTCAGCTAGAAAATTTCTGAAGGAGTTTAAAAGAGTTTAAAAGATTGAATTATGAAGCTGAATCCAGCAGCGACGAGGACATCGATCATCCTCAGAACTCAGATCAGTGCAAATGAATTCACAGAACTTTTTATTTTTTTGCTGAGCTCATCGTTCTTTCTGGCTACAGAGGAATCACTTTTTTTCCCCCCCTTTCCTGTCCCTTCTGGTGTTGACTGGATCAATCTGGATGGTGAAGCTGCTCAATATTCTGTTTGGATAAAAAAATATATATTTTGTAATCCTTTTTTGGGGAAAAGAAAAAAGACAAAAAACTATTCTTGAAATGATAGCTGACATCCTCGATGATGAAATATGATAATTCCAGTCTAGATCAGTTTTCTTCATGAACAGTTTCAATCCATTCATTTTTTTCACAGTACCTAGAAGTCTTGCCAGTCCCGTGCGTCACTCAGGTGTATGTATAAGTGAACACAAGTGATTAGATCTGGATAAAAGACACAAACAAAGAGGGGAACAAACTGAGAAACGTACAAATTTATTTCTGTTTATTTTAATATCACCAGAACATGAAACCACAATAATTTTCTTTCTAATGGAAACTGTCCATTAACTGTTATAAAAATCATTGATTTAATATTCTAGGTCTTTTTTATTCCTAGATTACAATCGCAGAAACGCACGGCGAAATGCGCTGGAAACACGTAACTGATTTTTCTTTAGCGCCTGAAAGCTGCAAAAAGTACAATTTTTGTTTTGTTAATTGCAGATTTTTGCTTCTATTTTCCGGGACTGTAGAATATTTTCCTTGTAGTGTTTTTCTGTTGGGTTTTGTGTAGGTGTGTGTGTGTATGTGCGCGCGCATGTGTGTGTGTGTGTTTCTAGCTTGTATCAGTCATGTGTTTGCACCTGTCTGCCACCGTATGAGCTGACTGAAGAAATGCTTTAAAATGTGGACTTAGAACATGGTGACCCAAAGACAATCAAATGTCTGGTGAATCACTGAGGAGGAGAAATGAAGCAGTGGACAAAATGACGATGTGGGTGGATTAGGAAGAGTAATAAAAGTAGTTGGTTTGATTCATTCAGTAATTTTACATTAACTGTTGATAATCTTGTTCTTTTTTTCATTTTAAAAATATCCAATGGGATAAATATCTCACTTCATCAGTTAAAAGGTAATCTAAACTGATCTGTCACTGATTATACAATCAATATAATAAGACCGATACGTGTGATACCAAGCACTGTCACTTTTGTAACTTTCTGCAAAGCAGAGCTCTTCATTCTGAAGAACATGTGGATTACTGTGCAGTCGCTGTTCACATACAAATAGTTTCTATCTGTTTTTTTAAAGTTTAACTTTGTATAATTATTGTTAATCCATTACTAAAAATCAAGCTGCCATTTTCGGTGTATGTGCTCTCCTACTCTTCTTACTAAACATGCATTCTAACTGTTTCTTGTCACTGACTGCCCTCCATATCTCTGCTTCCTGCTCTACAAAGACACGGTTATCAAATCTTTCTGCCCTCGGCTCTATTGTCTTGAACCATCTAAAGAGCTGTCGTTGTTCCCTGCAGAGAGAGATGGCTCATTATTAATCAGACTGGCTTTGAAGTAGATCTGATTGATTTGTCCATCTGCAGTTTGAAAAAAAGAAAAGAAATCTGTGTGTATTACAAAGTCCAGAGTGTAGATCAATGGCTAAGTACTTGATGGATTTTTCAGTTTTGCTTCTGTATTGCAGGTGCCATGTGCATGCAAACCTGATCAGCTCCAACAGCTCTGAATTTTTACTGCATTAATGTTTGTTTTCACTTTTATGTCTGACAGACCGGCTCGACTTGAACGCTGGCTCGCTCACTTCGTCATTTTCCTGGGGAAAATGTTTTCATGATGTAACCCTGAGAAAGAATTAGGGATTCAGAAAAGGGCTTGGATGTGACATGTGAAAACTTTTGTGGGAGGAAGGAAGAAGACCAAACGAACGAGACTGAAGGCGTCGACTTTAAGACCAGAGAGAGAAAATATCCAAGGTATTCGCTGTTGATTTTCAGGAAACGTACAGAAACAAAATGTAAGATTTAGTCATCACTTCAGCCGCTGAACTACCTCAAAATCTATTTATAGTAGCAGCGGTCTTGAGGGGTGAAAAGATATATCCAGTTCCCATGGCGATGCATGAATGTTGTCGGGTTAATCCAGTTGTCCCTCCATTTTTGTTTTTCGCAAAAGTTCCAGAAATAACAAACTATTTTTAAAAATCCTTCATCTGAATCTTTTCATTCTTTATATTGCCGTTTTAATGCTTTTGAAATTCAAAATTAGAACCAGTGAGAGTGCTCCCATTTAGTCACAAAATATTTTAGATCATGATCAAATTAAGCCTAATTAAAAAAAAAAAAACAACCAAAAAAGTATTCATAATAGTTCTTTAACACAGATGGAGATCCAAAGCAAACACTCAAAGATCACTCATCTTGTTTTCATTCTGTCTTTGTCCTGCTGACCAGCAGATGCTGAACTATGAACCTGTTCAGTACAGTGGAGGTTTGCTCAGTGCTAATATCTAAATGAATCATTTCAAGACGAGTTAAAAACTGCTTCCTGTTTTAATCCAACATCAGAAGCTCAAACAAAGTAACTCACTGCGATGCTTTCGTAGCTGAATGTTGTACACCAGCCTGAAGCAAAGTCGACACAACGAGGAAACAGTTGAACTAATACTTCCTATCTAACTTCAGAATAAGAGTCTGGTCCAAAGCAATGCATTATGGGCACCTAAAATGAATTCACTTATTCATTAGATGAAGAAGCATGCTGACAACATTCACTGGCACTTTGTGATGACAAATGTTATAACTATTTAATTTTGCAAGATGATACATCCCTTCACTGTACAGAAAACCCAGTTAACCAGCAGAGAGGCTTCATCTCTGATCATTTGTTGAGGATTTGCTTAATATCTGTGAGTAGCTGTAGTCTCTAGAGGTTTTACACATTAATTATAATCAAAGAAAGAGATTGTTTCATTCACATGGCAGAAATCTGATGAACTCCCTGAAGAGAAGTCAGCTGCTTTGCTCTAATGACTCCAACAGGCTCTTGTTTCTGCTTGAGGCTGGCAACAGTAGCTTCATTTGAAACATCATAACTGAGAATCAGAAAACAGAAAGGTTGGTTTGGTTGGACATCATCAGGACCTGCTGCTGAGACGCATCACCACGCGCTTCTCAGCAGAGAGTGTGTTGGTGGTGATGTGCAGTGCTGCTCGGTGTCCACCAAACATTGTGTCTAATGGCCAAAAAGCTCCGTTTTGGTTTCATCAGACCAAAGAACTTTCCTCCATCATGGCGTCTCCCTCATGCCTCTGGGCAAACTTTAGTCAAGCTTCGCTCTGAGTTTTCTTCAAAGGTAACTTTCCCCGTTGCCACTCTCCCATGAAGGTTTGACTGGTGAAGAACCAACTGTTGTTGTCACGGTTACGTGGCGTCTTTGCTCTCTGGTCTCTCAGGCTGTGAGAATGTGGCCATAATGTGGCTATAATGTGGCCATGTTCCTTCCATGTCTGGATGGATTTAGCTGAACTCTAGAGGAAACTCAACGCCTTGCAGATGTTTTCAGAAGCAGGATGTCTCGGGGCGAGCTGTGGCTCATCCTTCACCACGACAGATGGTGTTTTTGTAATAGTGTGATGGGAGAAATAGGCTGTTTTCACACAGCAGGTCTTGATGCTCAATTCATATATTTTCTTGCTGAAATCAGACCTCTGTGTGAATGTTTTACGACCCCAAAGCGACTCAGATGTGCAGAAGAAGAACTCAGACGTGACGCAGCTGCGCTGTGTTTAGTTTGAAATAATGGACAAAAAAAATCCCAGAAAGCACAACTAACAGCGATGACCTTTTGTTGATCATCGACTGCAGTTTCTGAAAAGTCTGTCTGGACGTGGAGTCCGATCCAAGAGCAGTTCCTTCAGGATGTGATGCGCTTCAGTGGAGCAGACTTCTTTTATAATTCGTAATTATAATTTATTGGTATTTTTATGTTCAGTCTGGTTCCTTCAGGTGCAGAATTATGATGCATGTCTCAGGTCAGTGACATAAAGGTCGAGTTAAATTCAGGAGGACTGTTCTGTCTGCAGACTTTGAAAACAATCATCAGATTTAGCTCCATATATGGAAGTGGTAAATCAGACTTTGGTGGGTGAAAAGTTTGTTTGGTCGATCAGACTGCTGTGGAAGAGTCGATATAGGCACAAAAAAAAGATCCAATCTGGGTTGCATTTTCCTGCTGTGTGAAACATTTTCTAAATAACAACAATGCAAAGTGTTTGAGGTCTAGTTTAGCCACCAAACTCCACCTGTAGAGTAGTTCTACTGCACGGCTA
Source organism: Xiphophorus couchianus (assembly GCF_001444195.1). NCBI lineage: Eukaryota > Metazoa > Chordata > Actinopteri > Cyprinodontiformes > Poeciliidae > Xiphophorus > Xiphophorus couchianus. The sequence goes on along the minus strand of NC_040234.1, from coordinate 23,939,373 downwards.
ACAAAATAGCCCCGACCTGCATGCTAACATATGTTGCTGAAATCCGGAGCAATGTTCCTTTAATTCTGTTATCCTGCTGAATGCGTCCCCACTTCCCTGAGGAAACTGAGAGAGATTAATCAAATCAGCAGCAACAGCAGCAGCAGCAGCAACAGCAGCAGCAGCAACAGCAGCAACAGCAGCAGCAGCAACAGCAGCAACAGCAGCAGCAATCTCTCGCTGATTAATTCTATCAAACCAACCTCGCCTCTCAAAATAATACCTTGTTAATTTAAGGGCGCACAATGGAGGAGTGATACCTGACTGACGAGCTCCCGTCACTCGTGTTTACAGGAACGGATGTTAATAAATCCTGTGTGTGTGTGGGTGTGTGTGTGTGCGTGTGTGGGTGTGTGTTGGCTGGCTGCTGTTGATGAAATCAGAGGGGGACCGAGCATTCCTGACGACACAGCGCGAAACAACAGCTCCTCCTGAAGCAGCTGCTGGAGGGTTGAAATATTTCATTCACCGAAGAAGGACACATGTTTCACTGTCCCGCAGCCATTCCAGGTGGGCTTCAGTGGTGCATATCACACACGTATGGCGGTCAGTCATTCCACGCAAAAACGCGTGACTGCAGCACATCATAACAAGAGATTATGTCACCTTGTTGGCTTATTATTTTATTTACATTTGAAAACTTGCTGACGGAGACGGAGGTTTGTGCAGCAAAGGCACGAGCGGTGTTCATCTCCATACACACAGACACCCCTCCCCCCACACACACACACACGCGCACCCCCACACGCGGACACACACACTCGTGTGTGTGTGTGTGCGTGTGTGTGTGTGTGTGTGTGTAAGTCTCCCCTTCTTTGCCTCCACGCATCTGACAGCGTCCCTCCCTCTCTCTCCTCCTCCCTCCCTCATTAGGCGTTACACCGGCAGCACACCGACCCACTCCCTCTCCTTCTAACCGGGAAATAAACACAGAGCGGCGGCAGCAGCACTGAACTCCCCACGGTGCGCACCATCTATGGTCCTCTGGATGCCTGTGTGACAGGAGGGTATGTTGGCAAATTCGTGTTGTGTTTTTCCTCTGACAGCTGACTGCGTTGTAAACACGGTGTTTGGTTTCGTTAAATGCTCCTATTTTTATTTATTTATTTATTTTACTGTTTATATTTGTTTTTATGCGCATAATTCGCAACTGATGGCGGGTTTTTTTTGTGCTGTGGTGAAAGACAATTTGTTCGAGCTGAGGCTGCTCCACACACCGGATCATTTTCTAACACGCATGGTCTTTACCCTGCGCTCCCTGCCGGAGGGAGGTGAAGACAAAAAAAAAATCCTGGGAATGAAGCAGGAGCAAGTTGTTGCGTCGTTTTTTTTTTTGTTTTTTTTTTTGCGCCTACTGGCCCTGTCAGTGTGTAGACTACACAACCAGCAGGCAGGAACCAGTACACGCTCCTACCCGGGTTCCTCCTTCGCTGCGTGAAAAACGAGCTACTTTAATGCCATAACCTTTCTTGTCATTTTTTAAAGCTTCAGAGATCAGCTGCTCTGCTCATGGCCCAGCCCGTCAGGGCAAACTGGATCTGCTTTTGGATTAGTCAGTGTGTTCTCAAACACACCCATTGCTAATAACTCAGTAGCCTCATTTTGCTTATGTACAGAGCCTTGCATATGTATTCACACCCATTGAACTTTTTCTGTCTTTGCTACATCAGCTCCATGTGTTTTTAGGTTTTGTCTGTCTGATATTCACATCTTGACATTTTTGCCCATTCTTCTTAGAAAATAGCTCAAACTCAATCAGGTTAGATGGAAAGCAACTATGAACATCACATTTAAAATTTTTTGCTATATATTCTCATTTATTTGGATCTAAGTCTGGGCTTTGACTGGGCCATTCTAGCACATGGAAATGCTCTGATCTGAACCATCCAGCTGAATCTGCTCCAGTTTCAGGTCTCTGAACTGCTTTTCTTCCAGGATTCTCATGTGTTTAGCTTTATCCATCGTCCCATCAGCACTGATTATCTAGAAGAAAAGCATTCCCACAGCACAATGCTGCCAACACCATGTATCACTGTGTGGGTGGGGTGTTAGTTTTCCACCATACATGCCATACAGTTTTGGCATCTTGGCCAAAACATTTAACTGTGTTGTCTTCTGACCAGATCAAAAACGCTGACCCCTACAAACACAAAAACTGAAAGTATGACTTCCAGCGGTTTTCCTTTACACTTACTTTATTTATGCTTTAACAGCCATAATTATACTGAAATTATGTAACACCGAGGGTGACTCCATGTACTACTTACTACTTCCAGGTATCAAAGATGCTGAATACCAGTGATGGACACTGCTAACTAAAAAGTTAGTTATACTAACCCTAACCCTAAATCATAAGCAATTATTCTGCTAACACTAAAGCACTACACTAATATTTAGCAGTAGCTAGTGCTAAAGTGCTAACTTCAGTTCAAACTACATCTACCAATTAAATTTTTACATGATAATTTACACATTCTACAATGCCTGGAGATCTCATATTATTTGTATATCTTGTTCTTATTCAAAATTTTCTAAAGCACTAAGTAAATTAGTGCTTTAGAATTTATCAGGAAAAATGAGTTTAGGGGAAGCTAAGTGAGCTAAGCATTTTCAAAGTTAGCCAAAGCACTAGAGCGCTAAGTGAAAAATGAGCTCTGCTATTAGCACAGTGCTGAATACAAATGCATTCCACACTCAGACCACAACCATAGAGCTCTTTGTTTTTGTTTTTTTTGCTCTCCACAAGTATACACTGCCTTTTGTAGTTTTCTCACATAAAATCCTATTAAAATATAGGGACGTGTGTGGATGTGACATAATAACATGTGAAAAGGTTCACGGGGTGTGAATACTTTTAAAAGGCACTGTACACTTAGCATGTGTTGGGCTCTCAAACTGTGTTGCACATGTTTTACCAGCAGCAGCACAATGTGGTTATTTTTTGTCTTCAGAAACAGAGTAACTAAACTTGCCCTCAGCTCACTGTGAATGAAGCTGTCAGTGTTCAGTGTGCAGACGGCTGACTTCAGTAAGCAAATCTGTCTGCAGAGGTGGAGCACGCTTAGGCAATTCCTTACAAGCTATGCAAAGAGTTTCACAATTATTCCCCCGGCTGACACAGCCTATGTAGAAATATTCTGGCCTACTGTGGAATATCCAAGGAAGCTGTAAGAGGAATTCTTTTTACCTTAAAAATGATAACGTATGTGAATTTATTGACCATTTCTTAACATCTGAGAATACAGCGAAACGCCATTTTGAAGTGTTGTTGTTGTTGTTGAGGCTGTTACTGCCAGAGGCTAAACATTCAGAATGACAGTTAGTCATTAAACATGACTGTTTAATCCAAACTGTTATCAAAAGCAAATGCATTAAAAACTACTTTGATCTTGTAATCCGTTTAAAGATGACTAAGGTTCTAAAATGTAAATATGTTCCATATAAACATATTTCTCCCCAAGTCTTTTCCTTTAAATACGGGACGTGTGGTGTAGTTTTTGTTTCTTGGAGCCAGACACCAAAAGACCTGCAGCTCTTTGATTTATGCACCTAGATGACAGTTAGTCTGCTATTAGAAGCCTTGAAGAACACGTTTCACATCACTGGTTATCTAAATGTTCGTCCTGACTTTCAGTGTCTTGTAAGTGGAAGTAAATATCCACCAATGTACACTTGGAAGGTTCCCTGTTGACCCTCGTTCATGACCAGGAAGTACACAGGCTCATGTGGCAGGTTTTAGAAAACACACAGTAAAAACAACTTCTGAGGTACGAATAATGAAATCATCAAGCAAACAAAAAATGTTGTCCTTCATCAAATTGAATTTGGTGAAGGACAATTTTAATAAGTTAGGATTTGGTTATCCAAATGAACTTAACCCTGCAAAGTCAATAAAAACAAAACAAAAAAAACCTGCACAACTAAAAAGAAGCAACATCCTCTTGAGATCAGATAAACTGAGCAGCCTTTTTGATTTCAAATTTTACTCGAGTGAAAAACCATCAGTTCAATAAAATGACTCAAACGAAAGAGAAGAGGTTTTGTTTTAGTGGGTCTTCAGCTGCATCACATTCTTCAGATTTGATCTTAAGCTGCTGATGGGACTGCTTGCAAGTGCAAAAAGTCGAAGATTCACATAAATGCACATTAACAATATTTCAAATCCTCTGATTTACTTTAAATTGAGTATTGATTTAATATTTTCTGTCTTATTTCATTTTTTGGTGAGATGGGATTCAAATATGCTTTTGAATGCAGGCGTATTCACACTCCTCCAGACTTTCCATGATTTGAAAAGTGCTGCTCACATAGTGCTGGTTTCACAATATGTTGCAAAAATGGAGATGCACATAAACAGTCTGCCAGGTATTGTGATGCCTAGTGTTGCCTTGCACTTTGCAAAGACAAGTATTTTTACAGGCTCAGGTAGACTTTTCTTTTACATATTCAACACATTTAATATTATATTGTATCACTTAGATATCTATTTTATGTAAGGCTGTACAGCAAGAATAAAATAGGGCCTAAAACAAAATCCTTAGAGACCTCATTTCATACATTTATAGTCTTTGTCATAATCTGATTTAAACACCCACTAAAAGTCCCTTTTAAGAAGTCTGCCAACATTGTATTAAACTACAGAAGTGTCCTTTGGACTGTGAACAATTTGGAGTCAGGTGTTAATATTATTGTTTTGATCATTAATCCTGTATTTTGTCTAATAAGTGATATTGAGAATATGTCAGAAAGATTTTAGTGCTTGCATGATTAATTATGTCCTTCCTTTAGTCAATGGTTCTTGCCGGTGTTGAGTGGTGAATGAAAGGGAATGTTAGAAAATCTGACTATGTGGCCTGTGGTTTTGTAATGGTGGAAGGCTTATTCAAAGTAAATACTATCCAGGTGTCTAAAACAGCATCCTGATTACACTGCTGCTGCTGCTCATTTTGGTAATGCACAAGGCCAAACAAAGGGAGCTTAGTGCTTGTTTTCTGATTTACTGCTAAACAGCGTTGCAGAATTAGCTGGTTGACATGTTCATTATTGGTCTCCATGGCGCTGCATGTCCTGCTTTAGTCCTGAGACGACATGTGACTCAGTTTCATATGTGTCTGTGGTTCCAGTTCTGTTCTACCTTAACATTGTTGCTCAGTGAAGGCTCAGAAGTCCTGCCTTAAATGACACTGTGTCCAGGGCTTGTAACCTTTGTCACAACACTTATCATGAGGGAATATCAAAAAATTGTTCTAAAGTCCAAATGCGTTTAGGTTTTGAATTTGACGGCTCTAATTCAAGCATGTTCTACTGACTTTGACATCCTAAAGTTTAGCAGATTGCTTGCTTTGGCCATTCAATCAATCAAACCCTCTTACTCCTATTAGGCACCTTCCCACTTCCTACTTTGGTACCTCGGACAAATCATTTCATATTATAAAGATGATTCCTTTATTTAGAAAAGAGTGGGTTAAAGAGTTGCTTTGGGTGAGAAGCAAGGTACGAATTCAGCAAGTTCCTCTAGCCTCAGCTGTCTGAACATACATTAGCTTATTACTAGGGTACACCGATAAATCAGCCTCATTTTTCTTAATTTTGGGAAATGTTTGATTGGTCAATAGTTACATGAGAAACTGGTCTTATCCTCCAAACTTATCTATCTCTACAAAGGTCTGAAAATCAGCCACTGTTCCCTTTTGCTGTGCTGTGAGAGGACTGACAGTCAGAGCTGTCCACCAGGTCAGCTTAGCAACAAATTCAGTGACTTTTCAGACAACAAAATCGATATCAACCAAAACTCTCTGCACAAGTTAGAGTACATTTCTGCTTCTGCATGCTTTCTACCTTTACCATGCAAAGTCATAAACATCAATAAAACATTTCAAGAATACCGATCCTCTTGAATCGTTTGGCTTCTGTGGACAATGTTCCGTCATACGTCCTGCTGCTGTTACTTTAATACAGAGAACAGAAACATGGCAGCAAATGACGTACATGTGAAAGATGAGCATATCAGAGTTCAGAAAACATGACGTTAATGTTCTTTATCATCACAAAAATCTTCAAATCACACATTCAATTTAAATCAATTGTATACTTATTACACCCTTTTCTTGCACCTTATTTCCATTTGTCATAGTTGATTATAGTAATGACTTCCTTCCATGTCTGTTAACTTTTATGCAACAAGACCGATCAAACCAAAATAATAACTACATGCCAGAGAGCTGACTCACCTCCTGCAGGTAGATGCTATTCATCAGAGTCATGGAGCTAAATATTAACAGTAAATTATAGAACATGACTCTTTGAAGTCATCATTTGTCCAAGTGATTATGAAACGTCCGTCTGGCAGTTGCCTAAAGAGCAAAAGGTGACTCCATTTTGTGCCTAAAAAGTGAGGTACAACTGGTGAGCACAGAGAACAATAAAGGATTGCTGCTACGCTAACCCCCAACCCTCCACCCCTCCTGCTGTCGTACAGGTGGGCTTCTAAAAGTCTTTTAGTCATCCTCTTCCCCCAGACTGCTGGAACTGTAATCCTCATATGGCAGCATGGCTTTCAAATCCCATTAGCAAGGTAGCTAACATTTCATCTTTTTAGTAAACTACATGAAGGTCAGACCTTTTAAAGTGAATCAAACGTAAAGATTCTCCATATTTGTCCTGTACATGGAGCCCATGTGAAAGCAAAGTCTCGCTCCTGGTGACTCATGTCACTTTTTGTGTATTGACTTCAGCTGCCAGAGGCTTCTGTTGGGATTTTGCGGCTCAGCATGCTGCCTCCCAACATTTGCAATTCAGATGAGCTGGTTTGAAGCATCCGAAGCAGTCGTCCTCTTCTCCCGTTCTGTTTGGTAGCAATCATTCCCTGCACTTGGAAGTTAACTCAACTGTTTTGTATTTTAGTTTTACGTCAGTGTCGGGGAAAATGAAAGAGGGGCTGCTGCTGGTTACCGGTCAGATTCAAAGGGGTGGAATAACGACGGCCTTTTTTCTCCACTTGTAGTCGATTTGGTATCTGCTGTGTCATTTAGCTCATTCTTAGACGGCTGCATAATAATGTGAGGTCGCTGCGATCTGACCTGCGCTGCTGACAGCAGGCTGTGTGTTCGTGTGTGTGTGTGTGTGTGTGGATGTCCTGCACTTGGCTGTCATTGGTTTTGGCCCAGTTGAACGTTATGTGACCCGTCATGATTGGGTTGCTTGGTGAGTGTGGTCACGTCTCTTCCTGTCTGCTAAACTCCACTGACCAGTCATACAAACACACACATCAGTGTCCTCTATACTTGTGAGGACTCTCTAAATCAAAGCCGCATCCTTCTTGGATAAATTCATAGCACCTTGTGCTGTAGGCACAAGCCTTGATAGAGGTACATAATTTCATCTGCTGCTCATCTTTCCCTGCTGCCAGAGCAGAATAAAACACGACTCCTGGCCTTTTTCTATTTCCCTAAGGACCAATCTTTATGTCCGTAGAAGATTGAAGCTCATTTTTTTTGAATATCCTCCCTGATAAGTGGTCTTCATAAGGCACTTGTGTAGTTCAATTACCTTAAGTACACTTCCTTTAGTGAGAGCAGAACTCTTCTTACTTTTTATTATTAAACCTTGCTCTGAGGATTATGTCTGCCTCCTTTCAGTGTGACTTCATGCAACTGCATTCCAGTGTTTTTCACACCACTTTCCTTGAGGATGGTGGTACTCCACTTCCACACCATAAATTATGTTGATTCTTATCTTAATTGGCACAATCTGCTTAGTAATTTGGTTAGAACAAGGATTTGACCTAATGTTGTAGATTGTATTGATTTGCAATCATCATCACAGCATCAGTGTTTGCATTACTAATATGATAAAAAAGCAGCTGAACATAAAGTTGGGTGGCTTTACTGTTTGCTGGGGGTCAACAACGTCCTCTGAAGGACAAACAGAACGGAGCAAGTTTATAAAGTCTGTTTCTGAGCTGTGGTTATCAGGAACAGAGCAACATACGTATGATGCTGTTGTTTGTTTGTTTGCTTAGAAGTCAATGTAAGTGATCAGTGGCATTTGCTTACCTATAAAGTAAAATGTTCCTGTTCTGTTAATTCTAAAATCTCCATTTTGGACATTGTTTCTTAAAATTAGCAGCAATATTTTCTCAACAATTGGAACAAGAAATCCTTTAATTTAACATGGATTGAATGATAAAAAACATCAATATGAAATTCTGTTTTTGTGTTTTCACCAAATGGATAAAGGTTTTATAAATTCAGTGAAGTTTTGATCTGGTCAACAGCGACTCAGAAAGTAGTCACCTTTTTCAAGTTACCTACCGATCTACGTATCAGGGTTAATAGAGTCTGATGTTTGTGGGTGAATGTGACTCTAGAGTAAAGAACCTTGAGTTGTTATGAGTTGTTATGGAGTATTCTCTGGACAATAAGTCACTCTGGTGTGTAAGACGAAGTTATTTAGAAATTGGGGGACTTCGTCCATATTAGGATCCTTCAAGCTGTTTTCTTTAGCTTTCTTCACAGCTGCAGTCGGTAATGTTTACTCTTTGATTTGTGTCATTCAGTATGAATTAATATTTAACACATCTGTCAAAATATATGTAATGAAGAGACATGTAGCTTACACCTGGCTATAAAAAAAACTGTGGCTTTAGTTCAGGTAGTACGTGATATAAATGTAGTCGTTCTCTAGTTTGAGTGCACAACTTTACTGATTCTAAAAATATCTAACATTTAGTTTTCTTCAGTCAGTAGCAGCTCCCATACTGAAGAGTTGTATTAGCCCAACTAAATAGCGATATGTTGCCTTCGCTGCCCTGAAACAGGTCTGATTTTTTGGCTTTCTGACCTGCCCGGAAGTGTAATTTCTGGTTTCTGGGTGCATGAGCATCTTTCATCTCCCAACCAGGCATGGGTTCAGTTCTAAAAGCTGTCCAGATGGACCTCAGGTAGGATTTTGTCTTTGTTCCACACAGAGTAGGCGGTGTTTGGGTCTAAAAGGTTTGGAGCGGAGAATCCAGACACCTAATAGCAGATGAGTCGCAGTGTGGTATTGATTGTTGGCTGACAAAGCTGTAATTTTAGTACTACACCAAAGTACTACACTGAGACTACATGTTTGTTTGCCACATGTGCTCCTCTGTTTTACCCCCTCCTAGCATTACAGCGCTGCCGTCCTTGAGTCTGACAGTTATAATCACAGTGGTGGCTTTTGTGCTTTTTGTTGTAAGGCAGCTGAATTAAGCCCCATAATAATGCAGCCTCCACTGCAGATGGTGTCAAAACTGTATTTTCCAGGGCAGCCTACAACATTATTTAGCTTGTATAGAGTGTCAGGGATTTGCCCACAGCAGTGATCACTTATTTGGTCCTTCCACTATTGAGAATCCTTTCCCAGAGCAATTGGAGTCCTGCTGTTGTCTGTCTGATCAAGAGCTTTTACTTGTATTTTTAATTTATTTTCTTGCTTTTGGTTTGCCATCACACAGCTTTGGGGAATTTGTCGCCTCCCTCAGATTACATCACTCTGTTTTCAGAGAGAGAAAGGGGACCTATTTCATGTCCTGAGACAGTTTTATTTGACCATTCTATTTCCAATCGCCACTCATACGACTTCTCAGGGCTGATGAGAGGCATATCACCGTGTCCTTCTGAAGGAGAAGCAGCGAGGAGCTTTAGAGCCGCCTCAGCCCCATGACTGCCGTGAGTCAGCAGGTTCTCCTTCCCCTCTCTCTCCTCCTCTGCATAACTACACTTGTCTCCCTCATCACGGCCGCCTTCTTTGAACAAATCTCCCGCCTCTCACGGATGAGACTCATTGTGTTGTTTTTGACTTTGATCTTGAGTATTGGCGTTCAAAACGGTGCTCAACGCTCCCTCTGTGTTGCAGCAGCAGAATGCATGTTGTGGGGAAGCTTTGTATTTGTGGGGAAAGAGAACAGTCGTCTGTTATTTTCAGGCTGTTCATTCAGTCTTTGCAGAAGTCTGCTCCGGAAATAATCTTTCTCCAGCTACTTTATTTTGGCATCTCTTGACAAGCTCCACCAGCAGCCATTGTTTTCCTTTGGCTACTTCACACTTACTAGTCATTAATTAAAGCCTTGGCATCCAGCAGTTGTGGAGGAAGACTAATTCCATTGTCTGTCAGTGCTCATTTCTCTTATTAGTAGGATTGTTGATTTCCTCAGTCTTGCACTGGTAGATGAAGTTTTCATACCCCTTAAACTTGATCACATACTGACTGCAATTTCAGCTGCCACAAGCCACAGATTCTCAGTAGGACTTCGGTCTGGACTTTGACTGGAACAGTCAAACTCACGTTTAATTTCCTCTTGGGATCGATAAAATATTTTTAATTAAATTGAATTGAATTGAATGGCCATTCTTTGATCTAAACCCTTCCATTAAGACTCTGGCTGTATGTTTAGGTCTGTCCAAGGCCAACCTCTGCACGAGCCTCAAATCTTTTTGCTGCCACTATCATTCTTCTATGTGAGTTCTGAATGAAAAATGTATGACAAAATGTATGGCTAACCTTCCAAATGTATCTCAGGAACATGATTTGAAAACCAGTTGTGGGCACACTTGTCTAATCTGTTATAATAGCTGAACTTTGTGTAGCGTTTTTGCTAACTTTGGAAACGCTTAGCTCACCTAGCTTTCCCTAAGATAGTTCTAATTTAGTGTAATCTTTTAGTTTAATAAAGTTCAACATCTGTGATGAAGCTTTGGTTATTGACTGTTAAGAATTTTTCACATAGCTAAGGACTTTTACTGTAATCCTACAGTGAGCCCTTTATAATCGACTGATGCTTTCTGACCCAAACCCTGCCATGGCCAACCAGGAAAAATCTGAAACGGAGTTATCAAAAGTCAAGAACTGAGAAATCAATTCTCAACAAATATATATAACCCAGTGTCTCTGAGTGTATTCAGTGTCATTAGCGTAAAAACAATGTTTTGTTTGGGATGATTAAACTGCAGATTGCAGGTAAAGTACAGCTAAATAAAGCCTGTGGTCTGAGATTGAAATTTGTTGCCTCTTTGTGCGTCACTAGATATAAAACTCTTCTGAGGACTGAGGGTTCTCTCTGACCTCTGCGTTATGTTTCCCTGGTAATTATACTGAATGATGATTGCGCACCAAATGTCCAGTGAGACAGGCGGGTGCAGTCTGCATGCTGGCCGTGTTGCCGTTCTCTGTACAGCTCCCTGTTTCTCACCAATACACCGTTTTCCTGCTCAGGCTGATCGGATGTTCTGAACTGGTCCAACAGGTTGTAGTGCAGATCCACAGTGGTGACTGTGCACTCACGATTAGAGTCTGTGTTTACTGTTCTTGGTTCTGATCTGTGGGCGCACTCCACAAACATTGTGTGTGTGTGTTTTCTGTGTGGTTAGCCTTTTGTTGCTCCACCTCGCTGTTGTTGCTGTGTTTTCAGCCTCGTGGAGGATCAACTGCACTGTATCCTCATCCAGGCTTTCAATCTGGATCGTGTTAGAAAGCCTGTAAATGATGTGCTTCTGTCTAATCTCTAATTCTCAGGGAGAAAACTCTATTTATCTTCGCTGTGTGGATTCTAATTTAGTTTGATTTCCGTTGATTCTATTATTGTCCTTTAAATGAGAACACTGTGCATTTTTTTCTGAGTCTTTCTTCAGCCTAAAGTAGAACTTTGCACATTTATTCAACATTAGCATCTTAAAAATTAAATTCACAAGCTTGCTCTTACATATGAGACTCGTGCTCACTCGCTATATGTTGGCTTTCCACAGACTGGCAATTCATGCAAATTCCAGTAGCATGTGACTCGTTGCTAGAGGAACTTTTATTATTGTGGCTAATAGTAGGCAGTATTCATGCAGCTTACAGAGACACTCCACAGAATACACTCAGTACAGTGACATGCAGAAGAAGTTATCCATATTTTGTCATTTTACAACAACAAACTTTGATTTTAGCAGGACTCAGTGTGATAGGCCAACAAAGAAAGAGCTACTGTATGTTTCCATTCCATTGGCATGAGTATTTTTAGCAAACTTTTAAAAATATCACAAAGAAGAAAAGAAAGCTAATTAAGGGTTTTTCCATCTACTGGTTTGGAGCGAATCAAGCAGGCAAAGTTTGATTTCATCAGATGTTGATGCTACATATGGCTATCGGCCCCTTTATCAGACAATTTCCCAAGGTTTGAATGCAGCTCTGTTAAATTCATCGTCTGAAAATAGAGTGTGGCACAGCTTCAAACCTACCAAGACATGGACATCCTCCTAAACTGACCGGAGTATCACAGCCAGGAGTCCTGTCAGCTCTGGAGGAGCAGCAGAGATGCCAGAATCTATTCACAGCTAGTCATACTCCACAAATCTGTCTTCAGTAGAAGACAGGGAAGATTGTCAAACTGTTGAAACACAGCAAACAAAGAGTTACGCTCAGGTAAGACTAAAACATTCTGGCCATGTTCGGCGTTTCCCATTTCACTCAGCAGCCGGTGGAACTTCACATCGGTGGTTTTGCCGTTCACTGTAGTTCCCTCTGTGGTGAGGAGAATCTAAGCTTTTTGACTGTAAGTTCTGTGATTACATGATGTGAGTCTTCAGGATTTTATGGGATAAAGGAATTGGAGGTTTTCTGAATTTTTTTTTTTTTAATTGGGAGAATTGCGCTAACACTGATCTCTGTAAAATCAAGCCTTCCCTTCCCTTCTTCTCCTCCAAAACGTTTCTTCTGTCAGAATGCAAGTGGTTTAAGGGTGCAGGCTGTGGGGGCGTGATCACAGATGATGAGCCTAGCTCTACACTGTGTTTTCTAGAGACGGTTGCCCTGCTGGGATAGTAGTGGTGCTTGGATAATTCTCTCTGATGTTCTCCCCGCTCTCTGTGGAGGCTTGCAGTGTTTGGTGCCGCCTCAGTTCCACGCAGTGATCAGATGTTCTGATGCAGCTGGAGCTATTGCTCCAATAAGTGTCTATCAGATTAAACTGAGCTTACATGATAGTAGCAATCATGGAATTGCAATATTATATTAGAATTTTATGTTCGTCATGTGTGAGTTTGATCATTTTGGCAACTAAAACCAAGCAGAGGCTCATTAGGGACAGTACAAGTCTATCAGCTTTCTAAATATGCTACTAGCATAGACCATATGAATGCGTTACCCCAGTATGCACTTTCTTCATTACTTTGTGTGTATTTTTGGCTGAACAAGAAGATTCTATCACTTGTTGTGCAATTGTGCATTTTCTTTTAAAGACATGAAATATCTAACAGGTATAGGTCTTTCACCTAGAGGTAAAGAAAGCTGGAGAATGGTGTCTCATGGGAAATCTAGCCAGAAGGATTACACCGGCTAGCGCTTCACGAGACAGACTTCACTTTTATCAGACATTCATTTTAACAGACTGAGATCTTATGCCTGGAGATAAAATATGACAGTACCAATCGTAGATATAGCTCATTTAATTTGTTGTTTCTTTGGTATAATTATGGCTGGGAAATTTTACTGTGCAGCCACGGATAATTGGCTTCACAATAACAAATAGTAAAACAAAGATGGTGGTCAAGAGTAAAGCAATGGTTTTGATTTTTCTAGTCTTCACGCTTTGAAAGAAGCTTTGGAAAGTGAGCGCTCTGAGGAAAAGAGGCAATAATCTACTGGAATAAATAATTCAGCTCTTCAGTTATTCCGTGGCCTTCGACGGGATTTTAGAGGAGCAAATGCTAATCTGCAGAGCGGTTTCAGAAAGCGTGAGGCTTTCTGTTAAAAGGTTTGTGCGGTTTAATGATCCCAAACTCACATTAAGGAACACCCAGAAGAAATGGCTCATGAAGTCTCAGAGCCCAGGTTTATTTGGGCGATACCAAGAATTTTGATAATTATTTGTAACCTTAATTTTGAACAGTAGTTTTAAAGAGTTAGTTTAAAGTATCCAATTTTACCTAGTTTGGTTTCAATTACATTTCAGCTAGATAAAATTCATCTCAGTTTAGTTCACTGAAAGTGATTCCAGTTCATTTCAGTTTTGGTGGACTCAGTTTAAATCAATACTGTAAATCAATTTGAATCGTTTTCATTTACTTAAGCCGATTCAATACAAATGTATCTTAATTCACTTTAATTCAGTTCATCATTCAAACCAATTTGTTAAATTCAGTTTTGTTTCATTGACATTATAGTTCAGTTTAATTCAGCTCCTTTCAGTTCATGTTTTTACAGAACCAGTTCACATCAAGAGTCATTATAGAGCACAAATAAAACCCACAAGTTGAATCTAATTCAATACAAACCATAAACCAACTATTTGATTTTATTGAAGTTGGCTTTGTCTTCATAGGTGAGCTAAAATTATGGCCAGATTGCATTATAAGAAAATAGTATAATTTTTAAAATTATATGCAAATGACTATTTACTATTTTGTGATTGTAAAGATGTTTTATTTGGAGCATTTATTAGAAAACCTTAAACATTTTCACAGCACAGCAGCAGTTATCTTTTTTTTTTTCCGTCCAAAGGTTGAACTTGTTACTTTCATCCATCAGAGTTGAATTATCTTTCCCCTCATTGTTCCCATTAACCATTTCTTCCCTCTGTGTCTCCGTGTCGGGTTCTGACTCCGTTAATAAGCGTGTTGATTTATGCTCAGCAGGCTTGGCTGTGACGACGGTCTGGACTTCATTGCTGAGGCTCCGGCGTGCGTATCTGGCGTGTGTACAGCTGTGGTCCGTCTCAGCGGTGGGTGTGGAGGAAGTCAGTGTTTTTCTACTTTAGGTGGTCCTCTCTTCTAAGTGTTTGATCGCTCAGGCATTTGTGTTATCTTTCCTCACAGAACACTCTCACTCCCCCCCCTCCACCTGCACTCAGACTGTGGTCAGGCTGCTTCTCGTTGCCACAAACCACTCACTGTTTTGGCATCAGCGCCTCGTTTCATGTGACTGCGAGCTTTTCTCTGATTGCTTTGCAGTTTTCGGTGCCTTTCGCCCAGAGATGCTCTCATCTCATCCATCAGTTTTAGTTTTCACTCATGTTTTGACGTTGGCAGCGATAATGAGAGGCTCGTTTATAATTCATGGCGTGATTGATGTCCCTCTGGTAGCCGTGTTTGTGCGGCAATCTCACCAGATGCGTCGCTGCCAGCAGCGGGAACGCACCATCAGAAACTGCTGGCTGCCGGTCCTGATGGATGATTCTGACTTGAAAAGCTTAAAGGGCCAGTAATATACTGCTCAAAAAAATAAAGGGAACACTTTAAGTGTGAAACACCTGTTTACGTGTTCCCTTTATTTTTTTGAGCAGTGTTTGTAAAATCAACTTTTTCGAGCTTTATATCATGTTATAATGTTGTTCCGTCATCAAAAACATACTTAGAGTGTTGCCTTTTTTTTCTTCCTTATTTCAGAAATCCTTCAATTTCCATGGTAACCATTCAGCTGTGCAAAACGCCTATGTAGACCTAGCTCCACCTTCCAGGCGAAGCTCCTCCTCCTGCAGAATTCTAGCTTCTGAACTTCTGCCTCACAAAGCAGCCCTCCCACACTCAGCTCCTTCAGACTATCCAGCAGCAATTAGCAAACAGCTGGTGAAACTGAGCATCTACTGAGCTCATCATAGGAGCTACTTCTCAGAGCAACTCTGGTAAAAACGCTGTTAAAGGGTTCATAGAGGAGACAGGTTGTTATGACTTCCTGAAGGTGGAGTTTCAGTAAGAGCAGAAGCTTCTTAAAGAGATAGAGGCCCAATATCAAGGAGCAAAATTACATGGAAAAATTTATTTTAAATCATACTTCGGATATACAGCATTTATAACAATTGAAGGTTACATAGCTTCTTGATTGTGCTATAAAATGTGCCTGGAAAACACCTGACACCGCCCCTTTAAGAGACAAGCTTTAGATGGTTTTTGATGTTTTTCTGATTGTAGCTTTTCACTCTTTAGCAAATAAGATTGAGCTTCTTGTTTGGCGTCTTTACAAATCTTCCTGACACAGACACCGGTGACACAGAGAGGCTCCTTTCTGCCACAGCTCTGATCCAAATAAGGACATGAATGGCTCTATACAGGCAGCAGAGTTGGCTTGGACGTGTGCCCACTGCTGAGTCTTTGTGTTCCCAGAGTGCAGTGCTAGTTTCAGAGCCCCCCATCCCCTGATGTGCTTGTAGGCCTCTGCCGAATTGGCTGGTGGTCAGGTCAAAGGTGAACAGGATGAATGGCTCCCACAGCTACATGTCTGGTCAGAACCGATCATTTGCTTGTTTTTGCTTCAAGCATTGTTCAAAACAAGCATGGTGAACTTTAGATATCTTATTTTCTAACTTTATGGCAAAACAACAAACTGCCAATAAAAGAATGATTTTCTCCTCAGGTCAATCAATGTAGAATTGACTTAAAGTGAAATATGAAATATGAGAACTTCAAGACGCAGGACATAAACGATTCCTGCCTAAATGGATGTAAATATCAATAAGTCACATATGTGTTAAGAATTTTGTATTTCTTGTACTTTTTTGTTGTTTCACTTTGTTTTACCAGGTTAAATATAAATAAATATATTGAATAAGATCCCTGATAGAGACATTAGGCTACGAAAAGCAAATGCTGCCCAAGTGCAGTTTTTTTCACAGCATTCTGAATGGACGAAAAGTACAGTTATTGCCACTTCCATATGTGGTGCTAAGTAGGATATGTTTTGAAAGTGTGGGTCGTCTGAAAGGTCTGGTCGAGTATTATGCAACTTTTATGTCAGTGATATCAGACATATGTCATAGTTCTCCAGCAGAAGAAGCCAGACGTTGCAAATCAGGATGTAAACGATGAAAAATAATGATTAAAAAATGATGAAAGATGTCACTGAAATACATCACACCACAATCCCACCACTCTGGGCTCTGACTTCACATCCAAACAGGCTTCTCTGCAGACCCTGAAGTCAATGCTCCATAAAACTCCATTGCTATTAGTTGTGCTTTTTTTTTCTTAGCTTCCTTCATATTGTGATTTGATGATGATCCCGTCTCCTTTCATTCCTGAATAACTTTAAAAATTGACCCATACACAATTCAGTCATACTTTATTAATCCCAAAATGGAAATCACATTTCAGTACAGCCTGTGAGGCATCCATTGTTACTTCCTTAAACAAAGCGCTGTTGTGTGACATCTACGCTCTTCTTCTGTGCATGTGGGGAAGAACATGCGCTGTGGGGTCGCTGTGAGGTCGCTGCGGGTTCGTTGAGGGGTCATAAACCGTTCACATATAAATTTGATTGTTGATCCTGAGCTAATTATGCTAGCTACTTCTCAGTGAAACGCTGGTAAAAACGTTGTTAAATGGTTAATAGAGGAGCCATGTTGTAATGACTTCCTGAAGGCTAAGTTTCACAAAGAGCAGGAGTTTTTTTTAAAGAGACAGAGATCCAATTTTAAGGCATTAAATTATAAAGTCAAATTTCTTTCATATGTGATATTATTAATATAGCAGTTTTATAACAATTGAAGGTGACATAGTTACTTAATTGTGCTATAAAATTAAACGGTGTGCCTGAAAATAGATAATACTGCCCCTTTAATACATTGGTTTGTTTTTATACAGGTATTTGCGGAAATATTCTGCCCCATAAACTCCATTTCAGTGATCCTGTTACTCCTACTTCCACTTCTTAGTCCTCCGGGTTTCCTTTGGTCAAGTGAAGACTTTTATTTTATATTTGTGAGACTGTGTGATGCTCTTCGTAATTCTAACACAAAACGTTTGCATTTTTAATATTCTATTTTCAAGGATTCATTTGTTAGCCACTGGAGAAATTAAGCAGACTTCTCTAGAAACAGTAGCTGTGAAAATCAGTGCAGTTTGTATTCCAACTCCATCATCAGCCTGGTCAGTCGCACTCACACCAGCCTCCCATTGGCTGATCCATTATAATCTCTGAAGTGGCGCTGCTTCTTTTCCTCTGCCCCAAAACAGCATGTTAGGACTGCAGCTGCGCTATACAATTGTTTAACTGTAATGTGTGTACTTAGCTCACACTTCATTAAGAGCAGCTGATTGCTGCCTGGGACCGGCTCCAGTGTGAAGGACAGAACAGCAGCCTTTGTTCAGACAGAAGACTTGTCTTAAATTAATGAGCAAAAATAAATAAATAAAAAAGGAGGAAGGATAATGGAAAGGTCATGTAGTGATGGAATAATGAGAGTCAGGAGGAAAACACTTTCCATCAAAAGATAAAGAAAAAAACAGTAAGCGCAGAGGAGGAAAGGCAGATTAGATGTTTATATCCCTGATGATTCCTTATTTAATACAGTCGTTACGTGAGTTTGCTAATTGGAATTATTCTGTTAATGTTTGCCTTTAGTTTCTACATGCATCTCATAAGATTTTTTTAATGGCAACCTTAGCTTATCCAGCTTCATAATCTTGAGCAGCCATTACCCACGAGATTAATAGATTTATTCCTGAAAGAACCAAGCATCTTTTGTCATGTTCTGTGTTTTCTGTGCATTTATTTTGAGTTTCCTGTGTCTCCGTGTTGTCCTGTCTCCCTTTGATTACTCCCAGGTGTTTCTCTTTCCCTAATTACCTCCTGTGTATTTAGTCTCACCTGTGTCTCTGTGTGTTTTCGGGTCCTTGTCAATGCATCTTGTCCATGCATGTAGCCTGTTGCTACCAATGCTGAGCCCTAGCCTTCCGCTCCACTGTGCTGCCAGATTTTGTGGACTTTTGGAATTGTTTAAGCCTATTTTCATCATTAAACTTGCATCATTCATCTCATCTGGGTCAGCTGCGTTTCCCTCACTGCTTTCACAACAACAGTTCATGACATCTTTGTCACCAAGTGAAATTGAGAAGCAATACTTTAAAGAACCTTTGTCTGCTTCAAACAGTTTGACAATCTATTAGGGTTTTGAAAGTAATTGTTAATTTAACCTAGTCAATACAAAAATAACTTTTTAAGATCCTACTTTGCTTTGGTAATTGATTTAAATTGAACCATTTTCATTTTGACTTGGTGCACAACTTCCTGAAACAGCACTGCAGACACACAAGCTGTGTTTTCATCCAGTTGTCATACGAATTTCAAGCAAATTTTTAAAATCTTGCAGAAAAGAACATGTAAATTAGCTATATTTCCATCTGCTAGGTTGACAAGAATCAACCAGGCCACACAAAGCGTTGCAAACTAGCATGGACCGCTAGGCCTGACACAATAACTAATTTTGCCAGACGACAACTAATATAATAGTAATGGCATAATAATGCGAGCACACCCTCTGAAACATTAAAAAACATGGAGCGAATCTTCTCCTCTGAACTGGAGGTTTGGACTTCAGAGTTTCGTACCTCTGGTAAGGCACAGACCCTCCACTGCAGCAACCTTTTTAGTCGCGCGGACCGGTCAGCCCTTCGCCCTTCTGCGTGCGCAGTACTCCGATGTTGTTTTGTTATTCATTCTGCTGCAAGTTGCCTCAATTTTGACACGCAAGACATAACCGGTAAAATCCGGTTTAGGATTTTCAAAATAAAAGTAGTTCATTATTTCTGGTACCGGTCCGCGGCCCAGTGATTGGGGACCACTGCTCCACTGGATGGGAAGGTTTGCTCTGTCTGAACTTGTCAGCAGCTAATCATTACTGTTTTCACTGTTAGAATTATTAGAATTGCATTTCTTTTTTTTTTAGCAAAACGTCAGCAATACTAGTTGACATGACAGAACGGTTATAACTTCCTCACTAGCAACACATTCCTGAAAACCTCTCTCCATTGTTCTGAGATGATTGGATGAATGCTAGTTTGCAACCTCTACTTCTTATTTATTACAGCCATACATAGTTATAGATAGTTTGCACCTAATTCATATTTTCTTTTATTTTTGTTGCCATATTTTAAAAGTTCACTCAAAATTTGCATGACAATTGGATGGAAACCTAGCTAGAGTAAGCTAGACATTGGTTTGTCATTTTTCTGTTGCAACATTTTCCTTGGTGTGGCCCTGGTAGACCTGCTGGAAACCAGTTTATTCCTGCAAGAGATGAGGCCTGTTAAACCTCGCCTTAGTTCAGTCTACCGGTTTCGCCCTTGTGTCTCTGTTTGATAATTAGCATGTTGGAGCACAGCAGCAGGAAGGCATCAGAGGTCAGGTGAAAATATGAAATCTTCCTCTTGACTGAATCTTGGCCTCGCCCTCTCCTCTGGCTTTTCCGCTTTACAGTTTTTCATGACTAAAATCTAAATGTGACTTTACTTCCATGGTTGATATCATGCCTTAAAATTTTATGAACTCCCCTAAACTCTCACTTTCTTGTTTTACTTTCTCAACTTTTATAATGAATAATAATTCAGAAAGTAGTGCGATAAATCACCTACCCCTGACCTAATAGGATGCAACGTTTTTCTGTTTATGAACAATACATTTGTCTAGATGTGGTATTTTCTGCAGATCGATGTGTCCAGAGAAGTGTGGACTGTTTTCGGTGGGAACATGAGAGATGAATGGAGCCAGCAGGGCTCTAGCCCCTCTGTGTCGGCTCATGAACATCATCGATTCCTGCGTCTCTCTGTTTGTCATGCCCACTTTAATAACTCATGCTTATTATACTTTAAGATTTCTCGTACTTCACGGTTGAGGTGGTTGCCCGTTTTTCATCAGCTAAAGCCTCGTGTGGCTTTGTTTGTGTTTGCATTAATATTTAATGTCTGAAGATGAAGTAAAAAGGCTGGAGCCCATTAAACCCTGTCAGCAGGATGATTAGTGATTTTGGGGAAAATCTTGATGCATTATTGTTTGTCCATTGAGCTGTGCTCACTCGAGTTTTTCAGCTAATTCACACGATTCCGGGCTTCAAATGTTCTGCAGAAAGCTTCAGTGTGTGTGTGGGTGGCTGCATACTTCATCTTTGAAAGATCATAACTTTGCACATCTGTCTTTCTTTCTCTAGTGACCATATTGCCTTAGTTACAAGTTTTTTTATTTAGATTTTTAAAAGTCACTAAAATATATCAATTTTTATACATTAATTTATTAAACCCCAGGAGGAAAATAACGGGCTGTGTGAACTTTTCAACTGTTAAAGTAATTGAGCTTGGAATGGTAATTTGATTGAGGAATAAAATGTTCATTTGGGAGCAGAAATGTTGAATAAGATAAACTGTAGATTTAGTTTTAATCTCATAGTTCAGGCTTGTGGTCAAAGATTTTCTGTTAATTGTATATTTTTCAACTGTGTAAGATGAATAGTATTTCCTGTCCAAAATAATTTCCATTACCTTATATGTTGTTTGGATATTAGCAGATTCTGAAAGAGTGGAAGAAAACCCAGACTTTGACTTAAATTGAGCTCGACATAACATGAACCTCACAACACGTCAATATTTTCTTGACATTATTATTTCATTATACAGTATTAGTAGGTAGGCGCCTGAAACAATGAGATAAGTTCAGTGTAAACTCAGAGAAAGTTTTAGACATTCTCTAAAAGGGTGACGTTACTCAAACCAAATCAAATGTCTATTTAATGGTCTGTTGTACTGATTCGATCTTGAGTCCCAGAGTTTATTTTGTTGTGTGTTTTTCCAGGCTGGCTTCCTGTAAATAATGGCTGACAGGTTGCCATTGATTTGTCTGGGGCGTATTCTATCAAGCAACATTTCAGCTCTCAATTTTTATCTCTTTCATTTTGCTTTTACGTCCTCCTCCAGTCAACATCTCACCTCAGCTCTAAAACTTTAACTTTATGTTCCTCTTGTATTGAACATGACATGGGTATGCTAGGACCACTTAGAGGCCGCATCGATTAAACAGGGCGACAAGTTATTAGCCATCTCTTTTGTTTATCCAACTCGATGGACTCTGGCAGAGCAGGAAGCCGGGCGCAGATCAATGTCAGATAGAGTCGGGCCTCTTTATCACGTTGCATCAATCACAGGTGTCTGATACTGAGTCATCCCTCATACTCATTTGGTAGAATCTCTGTTTAGCCACGCTCTCAAGGTTATCACAATGGCTCCTCAACGGCCACACCTGTGTGAGATTCTATTCAAAATATAGGAAGGGGTGCCACCCTTCATGTGTGAGGGCCGTTTACTAAGGTCGGCTGAGGGAGCTGATAACACAAAGCAGAAAGAAGAAGTTAACTTGGAGTACGCCAAATACAAAAAATGAATACAGCCACTGGGGGTCAAAAAAGTCAAATTTCGAAATGCCAGAGGATAAAGTCCAACTCTGTGCATGAAGCAGAAGCAATGGAGGATGTATTTTTACATCAACTATAAATGGGGGTTTTGTGTGGGAGGACTCAAAGGTAGCCCAAGGAAATCCACAGAGATATATTAGGATTTTCCAATTTCACATAGACGCAAATCTGAAATTTAACCAAGAGCACTTTAAGAGTTATAAACCAGTGCGCAGTCGAGCATAACACAGTCACTGGTGAAAAAAGTGAAGCACCCGTAGAGAATGATACAATTTGGATGTAATTCAAAACACATGCAATGATTTTATTTGCTTTTCTAGGAAACAGTGGACAGAAGTGGTGCCATCAAGGGTTGAGAATCCTCTGTGCGGCAGTTTCCTGAATTGACAGGCTGATGTTCTAGTTGAGCTTCTGAATGAGGAAGAAAGGGGGTTGAGTGGCTTTAACTGTGGCATGTTGTTTGGTGTAAGATGGGCTGGTCCAAGTATTTCAGGAACTTGCTGATCTGCTAGGATTTATGCGCCATCAGCTCAAAGGGAACGGACCATGCAAACCTCAACATCTGCTCATATAGAATACTGTTTACAAAAAAGGCATGCAGAGTATTGTGTCTGAATACAGTAGTATCAGAAAACAAAGGCTGTAATTTACACAAACTCACTAAAATGCATCAATAACTGACAAATGACTGAATTATACCTACTACATTCCAATGGTATGGTAGCCGTTTCACGTCCATACCGCCATGTATCAAAGGTTCGGATTGGTGTTGGTGGTACTTCGGTGTGCAGAATGTTTTCTAGGCACATTTTGGACCCTCT
This sequence comes from Xiphophorus couchianus, assembly GCF_001444195.1. Classification (NCBI taxonomy): domain Eukaryota; kingdom Metazoa; phylum Chordata; class Actinopteri; order Cyprinodontiformes; family Poeciliidae; genus Xiphophorus; species Xiphophorus couchianus. The sequence goes on along the minus strand of NC_040234.1, from coordinate 23,916,339 downwards.
TTGCCAACTGGGTATTGCTTAAATGACATAATCTCAAGCTAGTTTCTTAAACATCGAAATGGATTGATTGTACTCCAATGACCTGCACATTCACCAGCTCTCAATCCACCTTATGGATGTTTTGGTACAGACTATATTGGACCAACAGCAATGTGTCTGACTCTTTGTTTGAAGATTTAAAGACATGCTGATGGTAAAGAGAGGCTCAACCCAGTTTTAGATGTGCAATGGCTGGTGACTGTTGTATTTCTCACCAAAGGCTACACCTCTTCAGCTCTTTACTTGTTTGCATTGCATCCTGTGGGATGCAAACAGAAAAAAAATGCCTTTATCAGAGATGAAAAGTTCAGCTCCCACCACTTCTAGAGTCTATAGACACTTTCAGGAAACAAGACTTTGTCGTTTCAGGGGCAGATTTACATAAGGACCCATGCAGCTATCAGGCTAAATTCAACCCACCCTTGTTAGGCCTGTAAGAGAGGTCATCAGAGTCGAGATGGTGAGTAAGTGTGAAGAAACCAAGGTGGCTAAAACATAATCTTTAGAATAGTGTCAGGAACAGCTTTATTAAAATGCCTGTTATTTGCTTGTCTGTGGATCAGATTTGTTGAAACAATGGGTTGAGCTCACCAGTTTTCTTCCCCCTTTGATCTGAAAGCACCGATTCTATTTCTCTAATATTTATTCTTATTGCCTCAGTAAGAATGAAAACAGTTTCGCGGATTGCTTATTAGTTCTGAACTTTAATACATGGTGTTGTGGGCAATTATGATCACCTTGTTTTCATCTCGTAACCTTTCCTGCGTTCTGTTTTGAGCTTTGTTGACATCTTTAATAAAAAACTGGAGCTTGAGGTGCATTTTTAGAAATCTAATTACTGACAGAAATCAATACTTGCTTTTTATTCAACAAACAATGTTTCCAATTATTTTCGGCATTTTTTGTATTTTCAGATTGCAGATATAACTAATAACTCATTAAATTAGCACAGACAGAAGGCGCTAGTGGAAATGATTAAAAAAAACAAACAGTTCCACGCTGGCACATTGCTTAGATCCGGCCCTCATTTATACTCCAGGCATGCAGCTGTGAGTCTTATTCATCGCTGTGCCAGACAGCGCCTGGAGAAAGGTCTAGTGAAAACCACGGTTTGAGGGAAAAATGTCCTCTCAGGTTATTATATTTGCATTTCTCTTGGCCGGTCTTAATAATTCACTACAAATCTCTAAGGACCCGACTCTAATTGTTGTTTTCTCTATGAAGGAGTGTATGGTTGTGAACGTCGAGGGGGTGTGTGAGTGTGGGCTGGCGGTCATTCACTCCGTCAGCAAAGCTGAGTGGACAGATAGTTACCTCCAGTGCTGGGTCAGCATGCTCAGCTGCTCCTGTTTCACAGTGGCAGCCTGCCAGCTAACCTTTGAAAGGAAAAGAGAGACACCTGAAAGGTGTTTTGTGTTTGTTTTGTTCAACGGTGGATCACCTGCTGCTGCTTTTTAGACTCATGCTGATGTAACATAGAGATAGACTTATTCAGCCTCAACATGTGGGGCTGTGGTGGAACCTTTTTCTGATGAACTAGTTGGACATATTTGATTCGCAGTGTCATAAATATCTAATCGACAAATGTGTAATTATGTGCACATTAACACACCACTGTACGGGTAAGATCACAAATTTATTCACAATCTTTTTCTGACCTTCATATTGGAAAAGCTAAGAACTGGAGGCCTATTTTTTAATTCACTATAGTGCAAAATGTTCAGACCGCGGCTGTTAGGCAAGTAATGCTTAATGATTTCTAAAAATCCAATTTCCTGTTAATTTTGTCCATGACTGCTGACAGTTCCCCTTAACCTTATGTGTTTTTTTCCCATAATGGGGAAAGTTAGATTAGCAGGTTGGCTTTGAAGAGCAGCATTTATCAGATAGTCACTAAGTTCTCATTTCTCGCCCCCTGTGAGACCATTTGTTCCATCTCTCGACTCCTTTCAGGGGCAAACATTTTCTTCAAGCTAACTTTTTATCTGAGCATTGACTAGCTAGCAAGTTAACAAGCTAGCTATCTAGCCGTCTCCTCTCCTTAGTTTAAAATGTCCAGCTTCAAAGCCTGTTGGAAGGGACATACTGACAGGCTGAGTGTAATCACAGCAGTGTTTAAGATTTCCTTTATTAAGGAATCAAGTTTGCAGAAATCCTAAACGTTTTGTCTTGTTCATGCTCGTCTCATTCTACGGTGATTCCAGTGATAACTAAAGCATCAAAAACAGCTTTCTTTGTTTTCACAAATACAATAAAGCTTTAATAAATCTCAAACTATGTTTTAGAGAATTTTTGTTTTTAAGCATTGTTAGACACTATTGTTGGTCAAGGTCATCAACAGTTAGCAGAGGTCTGGAAGGTCTTAAGTCTCGGATGTAATAACTTAATTATATGCCTTAGTAAATCCTAAGTATGCCCAGATTTGACATATCACACCTTAAATTACCTTAAATTTAATAAATGTGCTTTTTCTCCCATCGACTTCACTCATCAACTTTTTGCACTCTACTGCATTGCTTCTTGTTGCTTCAGAGTCCCTGTCAGGTGCTCTGATGATGGGTCTTATTGAACCCACTCTCTCCACAGTGTAGTAGAAACTACATTTACCTTTAGTACTGCTTTATTGTTTTCCTGAAACATGATAAAGATCACCCTCAAGAATCAGTTCTTCAAGTGCTGCAGGTTTTGTCGGAAGGCAATCCTTGTTTTGTTAAACGTTTGAAGGCAAAATAAAGAGGAAGATCACTTTTTTGTCTAGCTTTCATTCCAAGAGGTTAGCATTTCTTTGAGCTGTCACAGGGTGACTCTTTTGGGCCCAGAGGACCTGACAGAAGTTGGCTTTAAGAAGTGGAATACATTATTGAAAAGGGCACATTCTGGAATAAGAAGGGGAATTAAAAGCAGCAAAGAAGCTCCTGACCTGAATTCACTATGATCACTCCTAATAAACAGAAGCAAACATCGGCATGAATGCAGAACATCAGAGCTCACAGAGGGGATTCATGCATCGACAAGGAGCATCACATGGTAAGATGCTGCTTGTGCCGCAGAGCATTCTGCTGGATAATTTAAAGGCTTGATGATCGAGATGGATTATGGGTAACACGCCTGCAGCACTCAGACCCCCCCTGCTCCTCAATTATTCATCCATTCAAGTTCCAGATCAGCCCTTATTAAGTACAGATTGATTGATTTTATAAATGGCAGGTTTTTTTTTAAACTTATGGTTCCAATTCCAGGGCCTGGTTTAGGATGGGCATATTAAACAGGAGATTATGTTCAGTGCCTTCTGCTATCGATCTGCAGGGATGTCAGGGGTGACAAACAGGGAAAGTGAATGGGTGTGTGTGTGTGTGTGTGTGTGTGTGTGTGTGTGTGTGTGTGTGTGTGTGTGTGTTGGTGCTGATTTAGAGTCAGAGGGCCGTCCAGTACCGACCGCAATTCAGTCTGATTGCAGAAAGTGGAATCAGGCGGAGAATGGTTTGACTGGAAGTGGGAAGAACATGTTCAGGAAGTGGAAACTTTTGTTTCTTTGCTTTGTGTGCAGCTTTGTTTTAACAAAATTTATTTACATTGTGTCTTTGTGCCTACCAATGTAAGTTGCTATGGTGCTATATAATCCTGTCCTCTGTTCACCATGGAGAGCTTATTCCAGCCCCTGACTGGAATAAGTCAGCGGCTGACTTATTCCAGTCAGCCTTATAACTGAGGCATAAACATTAAGCCATAAACTTAATGTTTATGGCTGAGTTCTGGAGCTTTATATCTCCTCTATCCAGCCTGATGAATGCTAGCAGCCAAAGCAAACCAAACTTAAAAGGTAGTAATATACTCTACACGTATTGATGTTTATTTATATGTTTGTTTTTTATGGTGCTTGAGGTTCTTGAAATATCCTCTGTTGGTGTTATAAAATGTTCCTCCAAACGTTTTATGGTTTCTTTGAACATTGACTGCTCCCCTTAGTCTTAGGTAAATTTATGTATATTTGGAGAGGAGGTGATGTTACACTGTGTGAGTGTGGGGGCAGGTGGACAGGAGGGATAGTGGTTCATATTGCACAACTCTGGTGTTACATAGGATTTTTAATTATTTTTTTACTAATATTTTAGAACAAAGATTACAGGGTTACAGAATTGACATTGCAAACCATCTTTAGCATCTTGTATGCTAATCATGCAATGATCATGCATGACTAGCACAGTTTTTTATAGTCGCTTTTGTGATTCTAAAGACATAATTATTTCTTAAAATACATAACTTTGAACATTCTTCTAACAGAACCAACTGCCAGACAGAAGGGTCTTTTGCTACTTCATGGGGAGTTTACAAATCAGAGACAACTGGGTGTTTGTTCACTGGCTGGTCAGTTGGGTGTTTTTTTTTTTTTACATAAAATTGCTTGATTCTGATCAGCTGCTGATTTCTTTCGAAATTGTTTTAAGAAAACTGAAAGTAAAAAAAGTGACAGCCCTCAAAGGCTATCTGGAGAGCATAAGCCGTCAGCAAACACATGGTGGAATTGAGTTCATTTTCCGAACCACAAAACTCCTAATAATAGCTATAAATGGAGAAGCGTTGCTGTGATGATGCTGAAGGGGGCGTGTCGCAGAGGGTTGGGGGATCTTAAAGAGACAGAGACTAATTTAAAGACATCACCTGTAACTATAATACAAAGTCTTTCTTTGAATTGTTTTTGATATTTTCAGCATTCAACAACTGAAGGACACATAGTTACTTTATTGTTGTATAAAGTGCTGATACTAATGGAGGTGGTGGGATTCCACTCCTCTACTGCATGCTAACTGTGCTCATAAATTAAGTGTTTATGTCTTAATATATCATTCAAAAATCAAAGCACACAGATTTTGGAGGACAGCATCTTCTTCTTGGAAAACCTATTAGTGCATTACTGCCAACTGGTGGTATGAGTGACACATTACAAGACAAGAAGAGCAACATATATGAAACAAGCCTTTTGGAAATTACTGATATTTGAGTCTGTACACCTCATCAAACTGTTACCTTCACTGCCCATCTGTTCTGTTGTACCAGATTGTTCACTCCTAACCCACATGTCAGGTTCTCATATACAGATGAATCGGTTGGTTTTCTGCACTGCGGTAGCTGTTGTTGTTCCCTCAGCTGGAGGAAGGAGGAGACTGGAAGCCATTTATGCCCTCTTTTAAACAACGAGCAGCCACTAAATTAGTGTTTGTTTGAGTATGGAATAGCACCCAAAGTCAGAGCTGAGTCATATCGTCCCCTGAGCCGGCTGAAGTGTGGATTTATTGCTCATGCGCAAGTTCTCGTCACTCCCCTTTGCCATCATTCAGGCGCCGTGCTCGTTAACGATGAAGGGTCTGCTGGGCACTCTGCTGTGGATTCCAGTCAGACCAGGAAGTAACTTCTTGTTGCATAATGTGTGTCAGCACGAGGCCTGTTTTTTCCTGCTGGCTTTCCTGTTAGAGTGTTGTTTGTTTCCCTCCTGAGACTGCGACTGTACTCTGGAGCATTATGTATAACGATATGGTATACTAAGGACACTAAGTCCAGCCTAAGCATGAACAGATTATCTGGAAAGGAGCCAAAGGGACATTTGAGGGGACTCGTGTTAGGAGCAGTGTGTCCATTTCGCCCTCGTATAAAAAAGCAACACGACGCTTAATGAGTGGCAATAAGAATGTTTTTTTTCCGGTTTGACAGCTGCAGTTAGTCGATGGAAGAATTTTTAAGTCAGATTTGCTGCAGCAGCAGCAGCAGTGTTATTTTTGGAAGAGAAGGAGACCTTGGTTTTAAAGCAGAGCAAAAATGAAGCTTAGTATGTCAGCCAAAACAGTTAAGGTTCATTGAATCGTCAATTAATTGAGGCGTAGTGCTGTGAATTATTTGCTGGGTGAAATTGTGCATTGAACCTTGTAAATGGATTTCAAGAAATATTTTTACGCCACAGTGTATTTTGTTTTTATTATTATTTTGGTATTAAAATGCAGAAAGTACATTAATTTGTCTTAATAATTTACTGCAACAAAGTGAGAAGCCCATAAAGTTAATTTGAAGCATTCATAGTTTAATTCCAGTGAGAATAATCAGTGAGGCAGACGCTTGGCTAGAGTTTGCAGCTCCAAGGCTGGTCAGTCCCAGGTCAGTGTAACTGGGCGGGGCTTTGCGTAAAAAGGCGGAGCTTTATATTGGTAAGCATTTAGGCTTCCTCAAAATGGTTGTCATGGGAGATTAAAGGACTTGATGACACAAATCAGCACTCAAAGTATGTTTTCAATAGCATAACAAATTCCAGCAGAAGAAGTCAAGTTTACGTAATACTCCACTTTAATTAGTCTATAAACAAGAAGTGGAAGCACAAATTTATGCTCATTGTGGTACGAAGCAAAGTAAAAGAAGGAGCTACATTTGAGCAGACTGCCTCCAAACGGTTCCCCTCAGATCCACGTCTGATGGTTGAAATCTGGACAGAACTGGATGTTCTAACAGGACAAAGATCAAACCTGATTTCTGGAACATTTAAAGCTCCTGCTGCTGTTCTGACGTCAGCACTATTAGAAGTTTATGGACTGTGTTTAAAAGCAAGTAAATGAGCAAAAGCAAGTTAGATGTCCATCCAGAATAATCGCAGACGCTTGTTGATGACCTACAAAAAGTTTTCCCAAATACTAAGGAGGGTGTATGTATATATGTGAGCCGGTACATATAATTGTGATCCTGCTTTAGTTAGAGGAAAATCATATCAATAAACATGTGATCTTGACTCTAAATGAATATGACCTTCATGCAAATGATGCACATTTCTGAATTCAAATTCCTTCCAAGAATTAAAAAAAAAAGTTGTTGCATTTTTCCGCTCTGTCCTTTTTTTTCTTTTCTTTCCTGCAGCACAGCTGAACCTGCGCTTGGTTCTAAATATGAGACTAAGATGTGAAACTCTTTCTACTGTGTTGGAGTTTATACTTGGAAATAGTTTAACATCATCATAAAAACAGCATTCTTCTGACTTTCTGCCTTTCACACGACTGCTGCTGCAGACATTTTGCATCTTCCTGATAAACACCAGGAATTCGACTGAACCAAAAAAGTAAAACAAAAAAGGGCCTCAGATTCTCTGTGCTTTAAGCTTGACACTTTGTTTCGATACCAGTAGGATCCATATCAGGGAATACCTCAGTCCTGATTTGGGCATTTATGGCCGTCTGAGTGAGATTTCAGCTTTCTCGTCTTCATTAAATGTCAGCAGAAGCTGGACTGGAGGAAAAGTCGCCTTACTTCCAATCTGAGTGGACCTGAAAGCAGAAACGACCCTCAACACCCCCACACGCGTATTGAGAGGAGAAAATAAATAGCTTTTCGAGTCAATCTCATCTTCAATTTGCGTTTTCACTGTTGAGGCAGAAAGAGATGCAAGAAAGCATCCTAATGAGATGTGGACGATTCCTGGCTGCTCTTTCAAACAATACCTATTGTTTTGCACCTTGGAGACAATGTGGGGGGAAAAAATCCCAAAAGCTCTCAGGTCAGTGAGCCGTGAAGCACAATGTCTCGCTGTCCACTCCTTCCCTGCAGCAGCGCAGCTTTAGCTGATTCTTAAAGGCGTTTATCACTTTAATTCTGAAGGAAAACCAGATTCTCCTGCTTTATCTGACTCTCTCCGTTGTGTTTTTATGTTTTTATGCACATTTTGAAACTACTTGCTGGCTGTTGATCTGAACTACTAGTGATGTGTGTTGGCTGTATGAACTATGATGCAGGCATCAGATTGTTTTGGTCTGTTTTTGTATCTGTCCCTATCAAATGAACAATTAAATGAATAATATAAATATAGACTTTTGAAATGTATTTCTATCAGCTGTGAAATTTCTCCTAAGGAGAATTTATAAGGAAATACAATGTTTTGGGAAAATATTCAGACTCAAACTTTTATGATTTTATGTGACAACACAAAGTATCACATTATTCTGAATTGGATGGAAAAGGATCATTTACAAGATCAAAGGTTATTAGTATGGTAGTCTGTGGAAGGACTTTGTGAACTTTGAAAATGCTGTATGAAATATAAATCAATTTCAAAAATGGAATAAAAAATCTCTATTGCAAGAGTTTATGGATGAAGCAGTTTTAGGTACGTGATATGGTTACTGTACTGCACATTCAACATGACTGGGTGTGTTCTGTATTGGATTATAAAAAAAAATAGAAAAATGCTTTTTGTTGCTGTTTTGTGTAAAATTAGGACCACATTAAATTAACACATTAATTTCACTTAATTAATGACACGGATCTCAACATGTTAAAATGTTAATGCAATTATACACATCGCTATTTTTTTTTTTTTTGTACATATAAAAGTCTTGTGTTTCTCTTGCACCACGTTGGGTTAATCTCTGCATCAAAAAACGATCTGATTGGACGCTGGGAAAGACTATTGTTGTGTTCAAGTTGTGCTAAAAGCAGTTAGCCTGTCAACGAAGCTATTCAAGCCTAAAATAGCATCTCAGTGCAAAACATGTAGCAGCAGCACAGAGTTGTTTAATAGCGCTTTCATTCATTATTATTCATTTTTTGGTTAACTAACCAATAATAATTTTGGTTAGTTTTTGGTTAACTAATCAAGAAATGGGTGTTCAAAACTTTTGGATGGCTGAATAACCTAAAAAAATTAAAAACAATAAATATCTTTGTTATTGAGCTCATATGTCTGTTTATTCAATGATGTAGCAACAGAAAGAATTTTTGAATTGAAAATGTTTAGTTTTTGGTTAAAATGTGAATAATTGTGATTAATTAATTACAGCTCCTACTTTTAAACATCTGAATGGAGTCCTACTCCACTTAAAATCAATATAGTTGCACTGATATCTTGCAGGAGTCTGTATGGAGAAACTGTAGAGTGCATAACAATACTTAGAGTCGGGGAATGAAGTAAAACTATAAATATTGAAACGTGGGAAGCATATGTATATACAGTATATGTACTGGATGAGTCAGTGGGGGTAAGTTTTAATAAGTGTTAGCTTCTGAATATGAATTGAATATGAAAATTTACTTTCATGTTTGACTATTATCCATTTTTCTTTTAGTTTTTTGTCAATTTGCTCTGTTGACTTTTGTTTGCATGTTCAAAATAAATATTTAGTCAACGTTGTTACCCTGACCCTCTAAAACATCTAATAAATGTGGCATGCATCAAGTTCATTCAGTTCAGGTAGACAGCATCACTTTTCCAAGTCTTTCCGCAGATTCTCAATTAGATTTAGACTGGACTTTGACTGGGCCATTTTAGATCTTGAATGTTCTTTGATCTAAACCGACTTGTAGCTCTGGCTGCACGTTTAGCCTTGGTGAATGTTAGTGTTTTGCAGCCTCCATCAGGTTTTCCTCCTTTGTGTTTTGCTCCATCCGTCTTCCCATCAACTGTAGCGCAGCTTCCCTTCACATATTAAAGAAAAGCACCCCCAAATTATGACACTGCCACCACAATTCACCATAAGGGACACTGAGCTCAGCATGATGTGTAGTGATAGTTTTATGGGCATACATGGACTGCTCCCTATTGGTGGGGTTTTCAAACGCTAGATCTGCAAATCCATCTAATCTCTGGGATAACTCTCATATTTGTCTGAGTATCTTGTGTCGCCTGTCCTCTGTCTTGCTGTGTGTTTATCTAACCTCGTGACGTGAAACGCTACGCCCATGTTGGAGGACTGAGCCACAGATGTTGATTGCAGCTTGAGGCGGCCCACTACCCACCCGGCGAGATTCTTCTTACAGATGAGAAGGTCACTCTGAGAAGGACAGATGGACGGTGTGGAGGAGCTCGTTGATGGGGGGAAAAGGGTCAGGGGGATTTTCCCCAAGCAGCCAGCAAACGCTCAGCTGCCCTGACAAAGCGACACATTTTCAGCACCCTGCTAAATTTCTTCATGCTATTTTTGGAACAGTTCATGACACTACATTCAATAGTTTGTGTTGGGCAAACTATTTGCTAAATTCCAGTCTGAGGCTGAACAATGTTAGAATGTGCATCTGTTTTTATACAGAGCAGAAAGCAGGGAAGTGGTCTACCATCTGGTACTGAAAGTTATCTGACTGAAAGCTCAGGCTTTCAGTCAGATAACTTTCAGTACCAGAAAGTTTGACTTTGACTCATTTGACTCAATAGTCCTAAAGTGTTTATAGTTAATGTACAGTATTGTCTCATGGTTTATCAAGAAGCCCAGATGACCAGCCCTCCACCACCATGCCGAACAGTGAACATTCATTCATGCAGTCACTGCCTTTATCTATTCAGATTAATTCCACTGAAAGAAGAGGTTTCATCTACTAATGAGATCTTTTTAGGCCTTCATCCAATTTAAAACACTATTCAAATGCTGTAGAATATTTTCAAACTGGACAGATAAAGGCTTTTAGTGCTGAGATAATATCTTAGACTACTATATCTGTCCAGAACAGCTTCTAGGATGGTTAAATACAATAGTTATAAAGGAAAGACACTCAAAATTATTTTTTTTCTCCTATCCTGCCTCAGCATTCCAGGAAAATCATATGAAGAAGCTGGATGGCTACATGTGCCAGTGCATTTCTTGCTCTATAATAAGGAAATTTAAAATTATCTTTCTTTTGTGATTAACTTTATTAAATCAGAGTCGCCTCCGGCATCAAAGTAGACAGGAAACATGAGCCTGTGTTGGTATGACCTTTGGCCTTACATATACGGGCGTGTATGTGTATTTGCATTGGAAAATCCAAAGCTAATTTTAATAGTGTTTGTGCTGATAAAGCACAAGCTGCTGCATTGTGCGTCTTGTCCTAGCATCTCCAGCTTGATCTTACTTTGACTTGAATGTTTTATTTTTGAGGCTTTGTAGTTTTGTTCCGATGCAACTTTAAAAACATACACTGTTCTGGTTTTTTTCAGGGTTAAGAGGCTTTTTCATTGCAACCCTTGTTGTTCTGATACTTTCATAAAATGAAATATTAAACATGCTGCCTTTACAGTCTGAGATAGAACCGCTGTGAACTTTCTAAGATATTTGCTGTACTGGTAAGAATCTTGAATGTTCTCTCTTGTACATAATCTCTGTGTCAGCAGACTAGCCTTGTTCCTGCTCAGGGCAGGAACACTTGCTTCTCTACCTTCATTACTAATGCCATTCTGCTTTAAATTGTGTTAAATCACAGATTAAAGTTCAAAGGCAGAAGGAAACTGACACTCAGTGTGTGACATTGTGTTGATAGGCACCAGTCATTTTGTCCCTTCTGCAGGATGTTTTCTTCCGACTATGTCATGTTTTGACCTGCCTTTAAGGTAAAACGTGACATAAAAATGGCCACAAAACACTGATGCCACCAGAGATGGGCACTGCTAGCTAAAAACGCACTAATCATAAACATTAGTTATGCTAATGGAAAAGCGGAATACCAACATAATAACTAGTGGAAATTAAGGCTAATGCTAAAGGCTAACTTCAACTGTCTTGATATGCACCATGTGTTTGTGACACATCACGTGTTATTTCAACCTCCACATGATTACACACCCATCAGCTCAGTGGTGCTTCAACAAGTTATTTTTGAAACAGAAAGCTTATAAAACAGAAAAACAATTTAGTGCTTTAGAAGTCATCCAGAAATATAAAATTAGGGTGCTAAATGCTAACTTGGCATTTAACTAAGTGTGCTAAATGTTTTCAAAGACAGAAAAAATGCTAAACCCTTAAATTAGGTCCACTGTTAGTGGACTAGCGAAAATATGCCCAACACTTGTACCTTCTTTGACAACTGATGAGTTAAAGTAATAGTCTATTATTCTTTCCATTATTTATTTATGCGTAAACAATAGCAATGATGTTATTTTACTCCAACCTTGCAGCTGGAGTAAAATTAAATTGCATATGGAATTTAAGTATGTAATAATCTATAATTAATCAAAAATATCTAGAGAAATGAGTGCATTTGCAAAAATGGTTTGCTTACAGGTGTGAAGATGTGTAGAAAGAAATAAAATGCAATACCTGGATATAAAATGGTGGTTAACAGTCTGAAAATTATTAAATGAGTCATCTCTGATACTACTGTACAAAGACTGAAAGTGAACATGTTCAGACTGAATACTGAAAACAGAGTATTCAGTCTATACTCTGTGTATTGATAGGTCAAGTTTGACATAATTCCCAGATCCATGTTGTGGTTTCAGTGGTAGATGGAGATCTGATTTTGCTTTTCACCTGCGTTCCTCTTCGCTTGATTTGGTGTTGAATAATTAATGACCAGGTGTAATGTGTCATGTGCTGTTGTTCATTTTGACCTTTTGTTGTATTTACACCTCAAACGGTCTGTTGTCATGACAGCTTCAAGGAGTGCCAATTGGCTGCCACAGTTGGATAAATGAAAAGGGAGTAAAGGAAGAGTTTAGCAGTTAAAGGGTGGAGTTTCTGCCTGAGAAGGTTTTTTTCTTCAGGATGTGTGTCTGAACATGAATGAATGATTTTACAGTTTCCCAGGCGTGAGGCTGGCATCAGAGTGCCACAGCATGATAACCTGCTGGGCAAATAAACAGTTTTATGGCATCATGGTTAACGGAAGCTGAAAGGTAACATATGACCTATTAGCTTTTAACTAACATTGAAAAATAGCAAGTATTACTCATTCAAAAACAGAAATATAACAACCTGACTAGGGCTGCTATTAACAATTATTCTGACGATTAATCAATTAGTCATCAGAATAATTGGTACTTTCTGCAGATTTTTCATTTAAGCACTTCAGCCTTTTTCATCCAATATTACAAATACATTAAAATATGCAAATGAACCAACTCTGTCTCTTTTTTTAATAGAAGAAATAAACATGTTATTGCCTTACATGCAATAACATCACATTCTGTTGCCTGCAGTTTTCTGCTTTATAGTCATGTTGTTCCCATAGAGCCAACTTTCCACATCATGGCTGTTTGTGGCTTTTATTTATCTAGTTATTTTCAGCTGGAAGTATTCCTGAACTTATCTATCTTGTAATTCAGGTAAAAGTGTCCTAACCTTCTTTCAGAAAGCCAGTCCAGAGATATCGCTTTTCTGGTATCTCACTGATAAGAACTGAAACAACAGAGTGCTGTCTTAAAACCTCAAAATGCTTTGATACTGTTCACTTTGAACAGTGTTCAAGTTTTTATTTTAATTGACACACGACATGATGCAATTTTCTGCTGTTCCTCTGTAATGAACTGCTGGATGGTTTTGTTGTAGCAGGGAGGTGAAGCGAAGCCTCAGACTCACAGCAGCTTCTCAGTCACATCTCTATCATCGTCTAACAAACTAAACCAGATAGAAAACGTTCTGTCCCGTTTGTTGGTCTCCACCCAGAGACGATTTAAAATACATCCTTTAATCAAGCGATACCTGTAGCCAACCAGACAATTTTATTAAATTGAATTTCCTTGCACTTGTATGTCTGGAGGAAAGTCCGACAGCATCCAGCAGTGTCTTTGTCTATCCAGTGATAGAAATGCTAAGTGTGCTGCAGCTCATTTCAGCAGCCGATGCTCTGAGGATTTCTTAAAGCTAGTCTTACATGATAATTGCATGTCACTATGATGGCTTCCACTATTATTACGGGAGTCTTGCTGCTGTGCTGCACCTCTGGAGATCAGCCCAACTTTATCTGCAAGCTATAATGGAGCTGCTGGCTGATAGCATGCTAACTGCTTGTTATTCTAAGCCTATCAGATCACAAGGGGTTTCAGTTTGGGGATGGAGGGAATTTTTGAGGAAAAAGATTAAATGACGTTGCCTGAAACGTGCATTATTTTGGACCTCACGTCCTAATCTAAAGTCAAGAGCACCACTCTCAAAGGGACAGGGCCTTCCTCTGCCGGAGCCGCTCTCCTGTAGGGTGATACACTTGCCACCTTCAGTACCATATGGCGTGGCCTTGTGCCACCTTTTTTGTTTTTTTGGGTTTTTTTCTGGCCTGTTTCAAGCAGGCCGAAACAGGGTAGAGAGAGAGATGCTGCGGGCTCGGTTATGGCTGCTTGGTTATGAAATGATTTCTTAGTTGTGGCTCATATTGTCTCCTCTCCCCTTGTTTTTTTTTTCCCTCCTCATGTCCTTTCCTCACATTGTCAGACCACTGCGGCATTTCGTGTTTGAGTATGAGTGCCGCAGATAGACATGATGCTATAGATCCCCCCACCCTGACCCCTCCTCTCCTCTCGGAAAATGTGAAACGGCTCGTTGCCAAAAATGATTCCGAATGCTTGCTGCTCCGACCAGATGATGCAAAAGCTTAGCTTTGTGGAAGTCAGAGTGGAAAACGGTGGGTGGTTTTTGGCCGGTAGTGGACGGGAGCAGGGGAAGCTGTAGGCAAGAAACAAAAAAACACTCACACACTGACTCACACACTCCAGCCACTGCCTCATTGTGTGCTGCACCTGCAGCACGCCCACCCCGCTGATGCGCAGCAGTTCGCCCTCCCACCCCCTCCTCGGCACTTAAAGCAGTCCATTAGCCAGCAGTAGCTGAGTGCGGCTCTAGCTAGCTGGGCAGCAGCAGGATGTGTTCAGCTGCTGCTGAGTGCTTCCACTGGGGGCTAGCAGGAGGCCCATCTGTGCTAAAATAGCATGGATCCAGCAGCCTCTTATGTTTCCTTCTTCTCTTCTGACCATGCAGCAGTGACGTTCTGAGCTGTTGTTTATTTTCCCTTTATGCCAAAGGCTGTTGTAGCTAGCGTTTGGTTTACAGATGTTTAAACAACAGCTCACAATTTACGATTTGTTTCAAAAGAGAAGGCATAATCGCTCACCATGTAAATCACAACCACTTGGGAAAAGTTTTTCCCTCAAAAGGTCAACTAGAAAAACATGTGGCTTCGCTGTTTTAATTTTCCACAGTGAAGACCTGGAGCACATTAGTAGTAGATTTTTTAAAGTAAGTTTCTGCACCTCTAACGGTGTTGACACTAAATGATTTTTTTTGCAGGGCTGCACCAATTACAGTTTTGAAGTCTTACCTACGCTTTCCAATTTTGGCTGATACCGTTATTGTTTTTTGTCTGAAAAGTAGCTAAATATAGCAGAAAGGTTGTCTAGTTGACAAAAGTGGGGCGACTATTGTGAAACGCGCAATGTTACCTATCATGGAAGAACAAAAAGAAAACAGAGGTTGATTTTCAGACTTTTGCAGAGGTAGATAAAATTGATGGATATGATAGATTTCTCACATAAGCCTCGACCGAACATCATTCACCCAAAATGAAGGAAATCAGGGCCAATTTATTGGTACATTTTACATTTTTTACTAGTGAGGGAAACCAACTCAACTAGTCCCTAATATGTAGGCTAAAGTTACCCTAAAGCTACATTAGCAATGGCTGCTAACATCTCCCGAGTTAGCCACATAAGGTCAGACCAGTGACATTAACATGAATACAGGAATGAAATGTTAAAAAGTTACTTAAACAATGTAAAAGAAGCTGAAAGTTGTCAGCTCATTGGTTCCTGGAGGAAAACACAACGCAGAGCGAACTGTGAAGAGACGAGTCCTGCTGTGCGAGCCCTGCTGGCATCCACCATTTTCTGTTGATTTATGGCTCTTCTCTGTGCTTTTGTAAGGGCAAAGGAAAATGAGAAAAACCACCTTCGAGGTACTGTGTGTATAAATGCCAGCTCCGCTTCAGGAGGGGAATATTTGTTCCCACAGAACATATAAACCAGGCTGGTGGCTGTTTCTGTCCCACACAGGACAGGACTCGTGATTCAAGGACATTCTGTTGCAAACCACAACTGAGCATGACCGTTAGCATTAGCACAACACTATATATGCAGCACATGGGAGGAATATTCCTATGTTAAAATTGCAGGTTCGAGTGTTTTATTGGGACTTTTTGTGACAGAGCAACACAAATTAGTGCAGAGTTGTGCACTAAGAGGAAAGTGATGCATCGTTTTTCATTTTTCTTTCAAATAATCTGAACAGTGGATGCAGACTCATTTACAATGACACCAACTGCCTTCACAGGACACATAACTATGAAACATATCTCAGCTCTGTGTAATTTCATCTCTTCTGTGAATACATCAGAGGGTCATTAGTGGTAACCCTTCCCTTTGGCATCTTAAAGAACAAGGAACACAGCAGGCAGGTCAAGAAGATTAAAACAAGGTTAGCTTAATAAGCTACAGCGGACCCCCGTGTATTCCTGGTTCAGTATTTGCGGATTCATTTATTTGATGTTTCTGTGGATTAATTATTTACAGAAAACCAGCCTATTTGGGGATTCTTTTTCCATAGAGGATTTCTAAATTGGAAAGACAATGTAGCTTGGGAAGATGAAATATTTAGGCCCAGTGCTAGTTGGTTGGCCTTCACGAAGTACAGCGTCATGGCATAGGAAACCAGAAAGATGGTAAACGTTAGCTTCTGTGGTAGTGCTAAAACAGTTCCCACTATGTGTATTAATGGATATTAAATTATATTTGGTATTTATACCAATAGAAGAGGCACTTATGAGAGTTTTTAGATAATATTCCCTGATTTTAGCTATTCTTGACTGGCTGTGGTCCTTAATTCTTTGAATACCAGTGATCCGATGTACTCTGTTAATCTGTAACACAGAGTACATTGTAACACAATGTTCCACATTGTGTTACAATGTACTCTGAAGTTGCAATGTGACGAAATGTACAAAGGTGAAATGGATGTGAATACTTAAGCTAAAGTATTCACTGTATGTTTTGTCTGTGAAGCTCTCGGCGCTGAAACCAGCACAGAAAATGGAATATACTCGACTTGAGCATTGCAGGAATGAACTCATCTCAGTACATTAAAAATTCATGAAAAAGTTTCCCAGAAGATAAGAGCAGACTTTCCTTTGGCTCATGCCTCTTCCTTTCCCCTAAACGGCACTCGTTTGCTCTTGCAGGTAACTAGAAATGTTTTTGCTATTTAAAGTTGAGTGCATTTTAAAGAACTCCTTCCTGTGGACCTAAAAAAGTGAATCTCGCTTCGTGCTCAAACAAAGACAACATTGTGTCGGCGCTTG
This sequence comes from Xiphophorus couchianus, assembly GCF_001444195.1. Taxonomy (NCBI): domain Eukaryota; kingdom Metazoa; phylum Chordata; class Actinopteri; order Cyprinodontiformes; family Poeciliidae; genus Xiphophorus; species Xiphophorus couchianus. The sequence continues at coordinate 23,899,251 of NC_040234.1, read as the reverse complement.
CAACATAATCAGGGGGCATGATTTGCAACTTTCTGGAGGGTTGGAAAGGATTTCGCAAGCGACTCAGCTGTTTATCTCAAAGTTAAAGGCTAAAACCCTACTGTAGGTGGAACTGCTGAGTGTAATCTGTTACCAATACTTGAGATGAAACTATTTAGTTGTAATCAGGACGAAGAAATCAAGACGGCCCTAAAAATCTCACACAAATCTTTACTAGCGCCACTCTGGACTTCTCATTGAGACACTTGGAAAGAAGTCCACAGAAGGAAATGGTGAAAGCAGTCTGTCAGAGTTCATTCATCAGGTATCCTCTAGCATACCTGATAGCTAGAGGAAAGTCTGTAGTGGCTGGTTGATGGACAGAAGACACCGTCTAACAACTGAAGTGCCATAAAACTGTTTATTAATTTATTTATTTGTGCTTTTTTAATGTTTTTAAGAACTAAAAAGGGAAAATGTTTGGCTTATATCTTTTAGGTAATCACAGCTCCTGATAAATGCTGCTGCTCCACAATTTTGCTGGATGTCCACTGGGATAGTATATCTTAAATTACTTTTTCCTTGGTTGAATTCACGCCATGGTCAAAAACACTGATGTGATTCAACTGCTACCAGTCGGTGGAAGTCGAGTCAAAGCTTGTATTCTTTTATTACATAAAGTTAGCTAATATTTAGAGGAAAGTGGAGTAGAAACAAAAATCCTTGACTGTTGATGTTGTTTTCTCTATAAGTTTAGCAGTTATTCATTCTGCTTGATAAAATTTTGAGCTATCTTTCATCCCAACACTGTTTCTATTTATATTAAGGTGTGTTGACAATTTTCTCTGCATAGCTGTTTTCATAATGTTTACTTGTTTGTTGTTTTACGTTTTTATCATGTAAAGATCTGTGAATTGCCTGCTGCTGAAATGTGTTCCACAGAAAAACTTGCCTTACCTTCCCTTGCTTAGCGTCCCACCAGAGGATTTTAATTAAGCTAATGTTTGGACGTTACCTAGACCATTGCAATACTTGCAGTGCATTCTTTTCAGACCTTGTCCTGGGATCCCTCTCTAGTTTAGGAAGCCATCTGTCAGAGATTGACTCAAGAATAGTTTGGCGAGTTCATGCTCAGCTCAGTGATTAGAAGGTGCACAGTTTCTAGTGGAGGTTCATTACAGAAACCTTTTTTTTTGCCATGACTGTACAGAGGACCCTTGGTATTTGGTTTAGTGACTATGGAATGTAGGAATGCTTAAGGCCCCCTCTAAAAATGGCATACCTGCATATAGTTCAATATCCAATATGCCTTAATATGAATTAATGCACACAGTTGACACAGTCTCAGCACTGCAGCTGAAGCTAACATCCAAAGTCTTCCTTATCGCTGCTCTTGAGGGTAAAGTTAGCCGGGCCATTGCCTTCCTATGCAATTCCACTCTATTCTCATCTCCCTTCAGTTCTCCGCCTGGAATTTCTCCCATTGAGCTCAATTTCTACAATCACGGAACAGAAGAAATAGTGATGAACAAAGACGTCATTTTACGGTTATATTCTGCCTGTGATCGTAGTTTGGCAATGGCAGTGGAGAAAAAGAACAAAGCCATCCAGTCCACAACTCTAAATATTGAGCAATTAAAGTCAGAGCAAGAATAATGCTTGACTTTTTATTGCTGGCAAAGATGTTGTGGCTCCACTCCCCACAGGGTTGTTTTCAGGAATCTTCATCATGCTGGCGTATTACATTTGTCATGGCCAAACAATAGTAATTAGGTAAAATCGAATCCAATCATTTCAACTTCAACAAAGTCCATGCCTCCCGCAACCAGTCATTTCTCAGTAAACAGGGTCCAGACATCTGGAAGAAGCAAAGTGTAGAACTAGCTGCAGCTTTTCACCAGGCTAGAGTACAGCCAATCAGCAACTAGTAAAACTTAAGCCACTCTTGAATCAGCCGCTTTGCAAATGTCAAGAAGAATTACGTCTATATATTTCAGCTTCCCAAGATGTGTTTTCTGTCAAATATTTAAGATTTGTAGTTGAGTTCAACAGAAAAATCTGTGAAAACTGAACAGTGAATATGTGGGGGTCCACTATATATAAACAGTTCAGAACTGATTGTGTGCCAGCTGATATTTTTTCTCCCTTCATATAGTGACAGAGTTACACTAAACAGCATTGAACTGAGTAGATGAGACAAGAAAGACTGAATTTGTAAAAACAAAAGAAATAAAGTAATATTTATAGTAAAATGACTTTTGTACATTATAATAAACAACCACAGGGACAGAGACCTGTTGCAGAAAATAAAATCAAAGTAGGAAAGAATTGCGTAGGTGTGTGTGTGTGTGGGTGCGTGTTTATGTGTATGTATTGTCAGTATACATGCGTTTGTGTATTCCTTCAAAGGGAAAGGCAAAATGAGGATCAGACGAAGTGTGTGTGCTGTGCCGAAGCAAAACTTCAAGCGGTTTGGGCCATCAGACAAGTTCCGTTTGAAATTCTACAGACGAGTGTTTCTGTGGAACTTGAACTGTAGCACACATAAGCTTGTCTGCAGCTTAATGGGAGACAACACACCAATTTTATTTGAATATGTTGTGTATTATGTTGCTGGGACTTCAAAAGCTCTGTATGTCTTTCAACCTCCTAGCTTAACAAACTAGGAGGTGACGCATTAAAACTGTCGGCTTTGTAAGCATGCAGATTTGTCCTTGAACTGCATTATATATGGAACCCACAATTATCATCACAATATTAGTGAGTGTAATGGAATGCTTGCATGCATTCACACATTGCATACCAATAATATATCATTCCAGTTGGACTGATTCTGTCTGCACCTGATGCCTATAAAAGGTCATCAATTTTAGGGCCTGAAATGAAGGGCCCCAGAAGTGGTGGGAACATTGTACTAATGGAAAGAAAGAAAAGATTCAGAAAATGTGAGCTCATAGTAGTCTACAGGCAAATTGCCATGTGATTTTACACGTAATAGAGAGGACAAAAAACCACTCAATAACTTTGACTGCCACTGGTTTTAGCTGTCAAGTTGGCAACATGATGCAGCAAACCTTAAATGTACGTGAGATTTATTTTAAAAAAGGGACGCAGCTGCTACTAATTGTCAACACTACAACAACTAGAGAGCAAGGTCCAAGGGCATCACATCAGGAAAAAGTTTTTATTGAAAGAAAAGCTAGTGAGGGAGAGAGACGTAGATCTGTTATGCTAGCTTGACTTTGACAACCTTACCATGTAGATCTGCTGTGGAATTCAGTGTTTCAGTTCAGTCAAAAAAAAAAAAAGGCCCATCATGTCTAATTGAATGGTAGGTTTCCATTGTCTTCTCCATCTTTCTGGTTGCAACTTTTAATATAATTTTACCTGGGTTGTGATTCAGTTTAAGTCAAAGTAAGATGTTTTGCACAGAACAATGATCTGTTTCAGAGAGAACTGCAGCACAGCCTGGATGATGACACTTCCTGCCGTCGTCCTGAAATAAGAGCCGTCTGTTTGACGTCGGTGAATGACCTCACTGATTAAACTCACACTGCTCCCATGTTGAACAAGCCTCCTTTCAGTTAATGATTCAATTACACACAATCAGCAGGAGGTACACCACCACTGTTGGGTCTACTGGTTTCCTATTACCCTGCTTCACCAGCTAATAAATTATTTGTCATTGTAAGATCATTTCTAGCCCCCAAAAATAGAAAACCCTGGTAAATGTAGTTCCAGAACAACCGGGAACAGTATTACCAAAACTGCTCTGACCTGTTTTTTTTTTTTTTTTTGTTATTGTTGTTTTTACATCAGCACTTAATCTACAGCCATAAACAGCTGTGATTGCAGTCTTAAGCAGCAGGAAACAATTTTACCACACAGAAATTACAATGCTGGAGAGTCTGGTTTGAAAAGTGGGACTGTTGTCAGTGTCTCATTAACTGGAATACAGTTGAGATGTCTAGTTGAGACAGATACACTCCAGCCTCAGAGAGTCTTGCAGAACTTTTTGGCAGAAACGGAGCAAATCTGGGGCAACATATTCTCACACTTGGATATGTTTTAGAGGGCCAGCTTAGTTTGGGTTCTGCACACATTTAATGTATTCCACGCAGTGGAAATAAAGCTGGCATTGAGACAAAACAGAAATGATTTAAAGGCTTGTTTTGGAAGCGATTTCGACAATAATAGATAAGAGCGGACAGCTCAACAACAAGCACTGTGCAGGGTACGGCCCTCTGAGTGTCATTTTTGTGGCTTTAAAGAGTTAAGGACAGCTTTGTCAGAGCAATTAGAAACCAACAAGCTTTGTCTTGCCATTATGTGTCTCCCTGCCCTCGAGGTCCATGATGATGCCCTTTCATCCGCCTGTACGCTTCCACACCCACGTTCTTGTTTAACGCTCTAGTCTGTTGTTTGCATGCTGCCGAGGTGCATAATTCCAGAAATGGTGTCTTTGGTCATTCATCATGGCATCAACAGTGGGAGTTGGGGACGATGGAAGAACTGCAAGGAGAGAAAGGGGGGAAAAAAACAACAAAAAAAACCTTTTCAGTCTTTAGGGTGCACAACGTGTGGCATCTAAAGACAGATTTGTCAGAGGTAAGGCAGCTGTCCTTGGGAATCCTCCACTGAGCTTTAGTGCAGAATGAAAAAGACTCCTACAAGAGAGCAAATAGCAATTCACAGAAACCTGTAAATGTCGCTTTGCATACTATTAATCAAGCATATTAGTTTGGAACGGCTGAATAACAGTTGCATTGTAACTATGGGACTGTAGCACATTCATTTTGATTCATTAATCTACTAATAAAGATTTCAATGGGGTAAAAATTAAGAAACGATTTTATTTATTTTTTTTTTACATATGACGGTTTTGACCGGAATCCTTTTTATTCAAGAGTTTCTGGTACGCCCATAAATCTGATGCCCAAGCAACTTCCACAAACAGCAAATGAATGACGAAGCTGCTTCTCTTGGCCCACATTGGGTTCATTTTTGCTTCTAAAAACAATCATATTGGATGCTGGAAAAGACTATTGTTATGTTCAAGTTGTGCGAAAAGGAGTTAGCCTTTTAGCACAGTGTAGCTATCAGCATAGAATAGTCAAGGCTAAGAAATCATTTCAATGCTAAACATGTAGCAGCAGCACAGACGTCCCCAAGGTTATGTCAGCATCCACAGTCCACATTTCTAAAGAAGGATTCCTTTCAAAAAAGTCACGTGAATGGTCAGAAAACACTGAAAGCTGAATGGGTATAATATCACTTTGCACCATTCTGATGGCTGAATAACGTCAATAACAGATTAGTACTTGGTTGGTAATGCGGCAGGAAAAGAAAGAGGTTTTCAATTGAAAATGTTGCTTATTTTGTTGAAGTTTTCGATTAAAATGAGGATCCTGCAATTAACTTGATGAAAATTTTAATCAAGTTCCTCTGCTGATTATAACATTAACTACCTTATATTTTAAGATTTTGTTTAGAATACAGCTGATGTATTTAGCTTAATGAAAGTGTGGTGTACAGCACTGTTGGAACTGATATGTCAACATCAGTTGCATAATGACTATATTTTTTGGGGCGTGCTGTGGTGGCGCAGGGGGTTAGCACGCCCCACATTTGGAGGCCTTAGACCCGCGGACGTCGCGGGTTCGACTCCCGGTCCTGACGACCTTTACCGCATGTCCTCCTTCAAAATGGCGCTGGCTGCCTGCAGACGCAGCTCCCGTCGTGTGTGTTAATCTGTGTATAAAAAAATTCTTGCTGTAACTGCGAAATAATTTCCCTGCTGGGATGAATAAAGTAATTCTTCTTCTATATTTATTATTTTTAGTATAAGTTATGAATTGTACAGACTTTTGAGAGTGGGAGTTTTCAATGTGCAGCCAGCTTTAAATTAGTTAGCTAGCTGAGTTTAACCCTCAATCAGTTGTTACTTCTTAGTGTCCTGAAAAGTCTTTATTTCACACCTAACAAAATGGACTTAAAAAGTGTACTAGAATACTATTAATATATTATTAATATCTGATGCCTTCATCTAAAAAAGATTCTTGTGATTTCAAAATGGAGGACAAATCAAATGGAAAATTATCTATTTAGCTATTTTATTTAAGACTTTTTCTGCGGTTAAGCTTTCATTGTTCAGTCCCATTTTTTCTATTTAACTCAGACAGTGTGTTTAATGGGAGTGAGAGTAATCCTGAAATTTTATGTCAGGCTCTCCAGCTTCAGCAGTGTTAACATCACACTATCAAAAAACTGATTTCATTTCTTCACTCGAGGTAGTTGGTAAATAAGAAGTGCTCTGAGCGATGCCCGATGGGTCTCATCAGTGCTAACATGAGTTGTCAGAGTGTCAGTGTGTTTGGATCTGGTGCTGGGTGAGTGACAGTGGTGTCCTTGAGTCTCCCATCCTTTTCTCTGGGCCACTGTGTGAACTGCCACTGACAGGCAGCAGTGGGGCGACATGCCAGACTGAGACTCTGCTGCCTTCAAGGTACAAATGCCAACAGGAGACACTGCTGGACAGTACAGCAGCAGAGATCCAGTAAACAAAGTAACTTAAAAGATACAACTTTAGGTTTTATTACTGAATAAAATTCAATGTTACACCTCAACTTTTTCTTTATTATATAATTTGTCATTTTCTCAACTTCTGTGAAGAAAGTAGCAGATTTGTAGCAGACTATTCACAATCTAACACCAAGAGGACTAGGAATACTCTCTGTTAGCATACTAAAGTTAGCATTTAGCATTCTCTACAATGGTGTGTTGGACTCAGAAACTAAAAATCAATAAAAGCACAAAGTTTAAGTCTCTGAAAAAGGAAAAATGTAATATTAGGTAATGCAAAAATCTAAAATTGATAACATATTAATGAGTAAATGGACATTGTCAAATCTTCATGATGCATGGACCAAATTCAATGTCTTTGTTGTTGTTCAGCTAATAAGCTAATAAGTTTTAAATTTTAAAAAGTTTAAAAACTGATCCTGAAACTACTTCCTGTCTTCTTTGTGGTTTGCGCCAGCGGCAATATCCGTGTGATGTGAAAGAAATGTCTCCATTGCAGTTTGGTGAAATAAACCCATTTTGATACAACAGAAAAAACAACCTGATCCTATAACCATACCTTTGAATTGAAAAGTGAGAGTCGGCGTGGTTCTGTTGAGCAAATTTATTTTATAAATTTTGACATTTATAAATGTCAAATTGTGCAATTGTATTGTAGATGGAAACACATCCACTGTTCACTTTTGCTACCTTGAGCCATGATGGCGACTGTTTGATATTTGCTCTGACTTGAAATGCCACATAATCATACTTCCTCCTTCTTGTCGTTCTTTATCTTTTCTGTTTATCTGTGATCCCCCTTTCTTTCCAGCTGTCTCATCATTTGCCTTCTTGTTCAGTTAGTATTTCTGTTCCCCTATCATCGCTCCGAGAGAGAGAGAGATGAGTCGGTGTGAAAGAGAGGACTGTATGCAGTTACCTTGGCAACTGCATCTCGAAGCTTAGCCTGCTCTCTTCCACATGCATACACACTTTGTCTCTCTCTCTCTCACACACACACTTTCTCCATCCTCCTGCCTAGCTTTGATTAAAGCGTACCTCTTAGGAGGCTGGATAGACAGGAGGAAGAGGCAGAAGAAAGGTGGGGACTGGCCCGGCTTGTTAGGGGAGACATGATGCTTTTCTTCTATGATGAATTATTAGAACTGAAGCCACATATCAAAGGCAGAGCTTGTCTGGGAGCTACACGAGGTCCGCAACAAAGAAAATAGCAGTCCACACTGCACTTTGAGATTCCCTCCTCGCCTCTGCAGAGGTCTTTGTCAGTTGGCTGATAGAGGCAATTGTGGGTAATAGTCTGTTACAGGAAATTAATGCATTCGCCGGGCTCCACTGCCTCACTCTACGACATCAATCTGTGCTAATTTGCCAATTAATCTGATTCGATGACACAATGTCTCTATAAGGGACATCCATTTACCTCCAACTAACTTTACGTTTAGGTGATTTGTGTTCTTTATCACATCTTCTTCCTGTGTGTGTGTCTCAACATGCCTGTAGGAGGGAATTTTCACCTCCAGCGAACAAACGGCGGTAACTATCGATTCTGGAGTCTTTGTGAAATGCGTCACAGTTGGCGGCACGCTTGTTAACGTGGTCAGAACGGGAGTGAAAAATATCCACAGTGGGAACTGGAGTGGGGTTGACTGCAGTTGTTTTGGGGTAATTTGTTGTTGGATGTCCACACGGTGAAAACCTTCGGTTCTGTGGCTCAGGGGGACGTTAAGAACGATTCAGAATGCTTACAGTAAAGTTTTGTGACAACCTCAAGACTACTGTTGGATGAAAGATAATGAATTTTCTGAGAAAACCCAAGATCAAAGGAACTTCTGTTAAAACAAGTTCAATTTGAGTCAGAGTTCTGGATATGCAGTAAGAAATGCTGCCTTCCTGTAGAAGGTACACAATCCCTCCAAATACTCTTTTATACTCACTTCCATCAAAATTTTAAATCAAAATTTTAAAATAAAGTACAGTGAGACCTGGAAGGTGTGCAATAATGTTGATGTTCTGTTGTTTTTTAAATGGTTGTGTCTACATAGTATACATACTGTATATGGCCCTTTGTATGTATTATATGTGTATTTTATTGAGCTGCTACTCTACAGTCTTGAGCCAATTATAAATTTGCCCTTGGGAACAATAAAGTAGTTTAAGAAAGTGCTTCTTAATGAACCTTTAAACTGTTATGACGTTTCTTTTCAGGGATTGTTAACAAGGAAGACAATAATAAATGTCAGTAGGAGGCAGTCCACAGCCACTGATCTTCCTGTTCCAAACGTGCCCTGAGAATTTAACATGGAAAGTATTTCCAGTAAGTGTCTCTTCTTGGTTAAATCACCTGGATCAAATGATGGCTCGTTAGAAGGCCTAAGAAGAACACTGACATGCTGAAAAGGTTGTTGGTACCACCAGGAAGAGAACTAAAACATGCAGGGTGCCGGCCCTCCAGGACCAACTTTGAGCACCCCTGGTTTAAAGGTTTATAAAAAAAAAGGCTTCTGCATGAACGCAAAATTTTTAGCTTAGAGTTGTTTTGAGATGGCAGATTTACTTTGCTCTCACCATCTCAGGGATTAGCTTCAGCCAAATGATGATGCTGAGTCTTTTACTGTAAGAAAGAGGGTTACTTACAGGATGCAGGATTTTTGCTCTGAATGAACAGAGACATAACCTTCTACCTCTCTTTGAAAAAAAAGCACTTGTAACGCACCCACTCCAGAGAGTGGGTGAGTACTTATTAGCCTAGAATCATTTGTTTCAGAGTGCAATCAGAGGAAGAGGCGGCGATGCTGATCGCTTGATTTTTTTCCCCCTCCTTGAGAATGCATCATTCTTCAGATCCTCTTCTCTCCAATCAGAGTTTACTCTGAAATCATATCCACAGTTCAGCCGGTGACAGGAAATTGATTAGACAGCAAGTGGGAAATGAGTCCCCGAGCGGACCCCCGCTTCCCTTTTATCCCAAGGGACGGGAATTCATTTCTGTCAGATCACTGTGATTTTTGTGTAATGGGACAATTTGCACAGAGGGGGAGCTGAAGGAGACACAGAGAGAGGACGTTCACACTCCTTTAAACATGTGCGATATGTCAGGACCTTTTCCGGGCCAGGAGTCTGGAGGTAGATGTCTGTCCTCAGAACAAGTTGTGATAATACCATGGTCATCATGATTGAACTGATGTGATTTAACGCCTGTAGAGCTGAGAGGCCATCAGGGAGATCCTCTCACTGCAGTGTGTAACTTTTATAAAGAATATGTCTTATACATATTTGTTTGGTATGCTGTGAAAAGATCGATCTCCTCCTTGAGCTACTATTTCCATCTGAAGATATGCACCACCGCTCCCAACCAAAAACAACCAATTAGTGCCAGGAGGAGGGGCTTAGCGCTGTCAATCAGCATCATGTACTTGCTGACAGAGGAAAGCTGTAGCAATAGCAGAGAGCAACGGTGGGGAGGCTTTGAGGATGGCAGGGGGGTGGGAATGTTCAGCACAACACGAGATTGTGATTGACAGCGCTAAGACCCGACTCCTGGCTCTGATTGGTTGTTTCTATTTAGCTCTGGGAGAAAATGGAGGAGCTCAGTTTTTTCAGATTATCACCAAACTGTCACGACATCATGTCAGTTTCAACAAATACGTAAACAAAATACTTTTTATGGAAGCCACCTACTACAGTAACAATGTTAACACCAACATTTCAAATAATGATGTACAATGTGATCTACTTACTTTTAAAACAGCAAAAACAACTGATAATCTGCCTCTAATCTCTCTAGTGGATGCAATTTAAAACCTTTTTTTTTTTTACTTTGACTGTCTGAATGTTGCCACTTTTAAAACTTTTCTCTATGTGGTTCTCAAGTGTCATTCAAGGTCACAGTTTTCCTGCAAGCTGTTTTGCACAGATCTCCTTGGAAATATTTTGTGACAACATGGGTCTTACACGTCAGTATTTTTAATAAACAGCCGCCAAAGAACATTCTCCAAGGTCACAAGCATTTTAACCTTAAGATGTGAAATCTACTGAGTGGTTATGAAATAATTTCACAACAATAGATTAGCCTTGGACAGCAGTTTAAATAGAAATATGCACTTTCTCTATCACAGTTGGCAGATGAACATATAACTGTAATGTAACTTTTTGTGTCTTCTTTTCGGGTCTATCTTCATATTCCAACATCCATAAGTTTGTGATGTCGTGATGTAAAACGTACAGTGAAACAAAACTGGCTGAAATATTTCACTCCAAAGTCTACAAATAAAATCTTTCTCTCACTCTGGCTTTTTATGAGGAGTCCGAATTTATTGATTAAAATGATTAATAATTACATTTTTATGTTCCTACGCACAACCCATAATGACAAAAACAGATTACATCTGCAGTGATATAGATTTTCTTTGTCTCTTTTTTAATCACGCACATAAGCAGCAAAAAGTCAATATTTGTATGTTTGCTTGAGATGAATAGATGCTCACAGAAACACTGCAGCTTTCTTCCGTTTTGGTTCACTTCATAACTAATAACATAGAGAGCATAAAGCTTTTCATACAAATACTGATGCATCCTATAGTTTCATTCATTTGCTTTAGTGAGGCTCTTATTCTGTCTAGAGTCAAATAATATTTTATTGTTATTTTATCCAATTATAAAAAATCAAAAAGAAGAATAAAAATGCAATTTATTGTCTTAAATTGTATTGAATTAAATTTCAGCACAATCAAAAAAATCAGGACACCAATGTTGGAACTGCAGCACATGGTGTGGAGTAACACTGATATTGAGAAAAAAGACAAATGAAAATAAAATCTGTGTATATGTTTCTGTATGCGTAAACCTACAGGCATGGATATATAGACCAATGGAAGTTATGCTGCCTAATAAGTGCACCAAATGCCAATGTATAGAGCATATAGAGAGAACAAAGAAAGCTATGCAAACACAGAACCCTGTGGTACTCCACAACCAGACTTGGTGCAGGAGAAAGATTTATTAGCATGTTAGCATGCCAATGTTGTATATTGCGGGAATAAAATCTCAGCCTCAGAAACCTGCATTATTTCTAAGCTTTGTCTAAGTGTAAGACTATAAAATTAACTTTATAACCACGACTTTATATCAATAAATGAAAACACGACTGATTAGCATTTTCATCTTTTTTTTTTCTTTTTTTGCCAAATTTTATAAGGTTGCTCAAAATTTGCACAACAGTCAGACGGAGTCGTAGCTTGTGTTACATTGCTGCTGCATTTTCATGAGGGAAACAGAATCTGGTGACACTTTTTATTTACTTATTTATCTAAAAATCATTGTTTAGCACTGCTTTTATGTTCATAATAACTAATTCCTGAAAGCTAAATGTTTCCCTTTAAACTACAGGAAGTAGATTTAAGAGTTTTTACATTAATTATATGCTTTTAGTTTTCCAAAGTAGTTTCAGTGCTGGTAGTCTATGTAGACTGCATTGTTACTCACTCTTCTCCAAGGTCTCTGTGAGTCTCTGTTGTGACGTGCCCTGAACACACACCTCTTCAAACTGACAGAACTGGCTTCTCTCTGCGCTTGTGGTTTGGCTTCCATTCTCCTCCAGCAACTGGAGCTTCCTGCTGATTTTCAGGAATATTCACTTATGGCACATACACACGCCCACGCCCACACGCACCCCCACACGCCCACACACACCAACCCACAAACAAGCCCATCTTAAAGAACTCAATCTACACTGTATGGATCTTTGTGTTCTGGTTGGAATTTCATGTGAAAGCACATGCCCTTGGTGAGCAGGTGCATCATTTCTGATGAAGTTGTTGAGTTATCAAGAACTTTGAATGTTAAGCTGAAAAGCGCAATTCCTCCAGTGAAAGAATTTTTTTTAGACGATTGCTTTTGTGTCAGGCTTTTGTTTGATGGCTCAGTTTGATCAGAGAAGGTTTAACCAGAAGTTTCTGCAATGTAGAAGTTTTATGAAGCATGGTTAGTAAATGTGATTTGGAAACAAAACTGATATGGCTACTTTAGATTATTGATAAAAAAAGCCCCGCTTTGCAGTGGATTTTTAACCAGGTTCATGTTACAATAAACCTTCCAGCTGAACATCAGATGACATTTCAGTGATGTGGCTACAGGTGGATGTTTTCTAGACATTGGGTCTATATGCAGTCCTGATGTACAAATCATATTTTTATTGGCCTATAAGAGGCAGTTTACCCATTATGACTAATTTTAACTGGCATGAAAACGCATGAGAGAAAAAAAAAAAACATGCATGTAAAATCATTTCAGGGCTGTAACAACATCCAGCTGACAAGATCAAAATACATTAAAAATGCAGAGAAGACAACATTCTACCTCTTTTAGGGGGAAAATTAAGAACAATCTGTTTTTCTCACTAACAGATTGCAGGTTCCTAAAGTGGTTTATGAAACTGTCATATGTGAAATGTTCAAGCTTAGGTTTGCTGTTTTTCTACCATTTTCCCAGGTAGGTACTACTTCTCTGAGACGGCCCCTGAATCGGAGAGGACGGCAGGGATCTAGGAGGCCTCCCTGACAGCAGGGGGCAGCAGCAAACATGCAGGACTCATCCTCTGACAACAAGATGGCCAAGCAGGTCAGTGAGGCAATATGAAGTGGCCTTAGACTTCATATTTTAATTGCGCAATTTTGCATTGCAAAAATAAATTTTCTTAATGGAAATATATCAATTTAAAAAACAACAACAAAAAAGGCATTTTTCCATCAAATGTTTTGCTGCTAGGATGAGGTGGTTTTTCAGCCATATCAAAATTAATTTCACAAAACTGCAATAGAAACACTTTTTTTGCATATCATGAGTCACATAATCAACAACCAGATGTTACTACAGGCAAAAACCACAAAGAAGACGACAGGAAGTGGTTGAAAGATGACGTCACAACATTTTTTAATGACTTATCATGTGAACAATTTTTTAAATTGCATTTCATATTTAATGGAAATATCGCAATTACAAAACTGTGTTTTTCGACATTATTATTATTGTTAACCATCACCTAAAATCTATTTTGATAAAGATTCCTAGTAGCATTATATAGAGTTTGCATTTCAACTTTTTTTTAAATTAAACTTATTTCAAGGTTTAAATAAATATTAAAATGAAAAAGATTGGGAATAAAAAGTTGTCTGTTAGAAGTCATGTATCTTTTTGTTTTCATTTTAATTATATTTCACAACATTGACAGTAGCCTGTTGTTACAGATGACAGTTGACAGAAATATTAAATAAAAAAAAACAAAACCAAACTCAAGACCCAGAAATCAGAAAACAATTCTGTCATAACGAAGGAAATTGATCCCTTTCTTCTAATAAGGCAGATTTACAGATTCCCCATCATGAAATTAACTTTGATTCATTAAAATATGGCAAGTTTTGTTTTTTGGTGGGTAAATGAAAAATAAAAACAAAAAACAATATTTTGTTTTGTTTTCCATTTTGCTCAATTTGGTGCTTTCAGCGTCACGACTTTGTCCCTCTACTAAATTAATACCACTGAGTTCATTTTGTCTTTGTGCAACTTCTTGTTGTTTTATTGGCATCATTTAAAACTAATTAGAACAATACACACTTCTGAAGGCTAGCTGTTGCTTATTTTATTTGATTTTATTTTTTGCCAACATCTATACAGGAAAACACAGCAGTTAGCATCTCAGTGAATTCATATTCAGCAGTAATATCCACGTGTTGATGGAGATGATGTTTTCTTCCTGTTCCAGACTCAGCAGGGGCTCAAAGTCGAGTGTTTAGAAGGAATTTGGAGCTTCCTGCTGTGTTTTTGTATCCATCTAAAGCCTCGCATGAATCTGAATACCTTTAAAACCCCATCAGCAATCAGCCCAACTCTTTCAACGGCGTATTTAAAGTACAGACACTGGCAGACATCTGGAACGCTGCGTCCGCTCCCTGCTGTGGGAGGGCTTGGACTGATTCCCTCAACATTTAGGCAAATGAACAGTTTTTTGAGCTAAAATCTCCAGTTTATTTATTCTCAAAGGTAAAACAAAACGAAATATCTAACAGTATATTTTCTTTTGCCATTCATTGTAAATGTGTGCCAGCAGTGTAGATTCGTGTAAATGGCAACAAAAGATAGATGGGCGCTGGTAGTGAGCCATGCTCTGGTTCTGCTGGAGCTTTCTTCTTGTTAAGGACAAAGTTTTCCTCTCCACTGTCGCTGCAAGTCAATGAATCAATCCAATCTGCTGGGTTTCCTTAGACAGGAAACCTTCAAACTGATCTGACTAATAAACTGAACTTGATGTGATATTTAATAACTGGGACCAGTTTGGAAAGAATATATGACCAGATTGAAATCACTTTATTTCAATCAATTCCTTTAAATAGCGTAAATTGATTGTGTACAAACAAACTGCATTGAGGTTTTAGAAATCTGTGTTTGTTTCTGGATTCTTTGACTCCGCCCATTTTCATTTGGCGTGAGAGTGAGGAGAAGAGCTGAAAACAAAAGCTACAGGAAAGATGATCAAATTTATTTAAATTCCAAAAATGTTTTTCTGTTTAAAAAACGTTGTCAATATTTTTGCTTTAAGTCAGTTTTTATTAAACGGGACAACACTGTTTAAACTCCGTAGATTTAGTGACATTACTTTTTGTATTTCTCAATATAGAACTGCTGAAAATCCTGTCATGAATTTAGATGTTGGAGATGTTTAGGTTTTTTTGGTTTGGGTTGATTTTTGTTCAGTTTTATGTTTTTCTATATTCTGTAGTGTTCTTTCCTCTCTGCACTTCCCTTAGTTGCTTTAGTTTCCAGTTCCCTGCATCTGCAGCCAATCAGCTAATTAGGATGCCTGTCACTCATTCCCATTATTTAAACCCTGTTCCAACCAGGAACCTCTAATATAAAGCAGGATTACTGGGTTATCAGGTTAGCCTGGGTCTCTCACCATGGTGACTGCAGCTGTGTTTCCATTACAAATGTGCACAAATCTCTGTCTATATTCTGTTGCTGTCAAAAATTTACAATTTTGCAATTGTGGTGTTTCCATCAAATAAGACATGAAATTAAAATCACACATGAATAAGCTTGTTAATGAGATGAGTCCTTAAAAATAAAGGCAACAATGGATGTAAACAGCTACATGAGAGATATTCATATTTCAGCCATGATGCTCATAATGTACGTTGAAGACGTCTGTGTTTTATTCAGGGGTTGGAACGAAAAGCCTCACCCACATGGGAGCGGCTACCTACAGCGTTTTGGGGAAATTGTAGTCGGATATGTTACACATTAGAATGACACACAACTTTTTATGAACTGTGATGCTGTGAGAGTTCTGGCAGAGCCATCTGCACACTGTCCAACAACAACAAAACAAAACATCATCCTCCAACCACTTCCTGTCATCTTCTTTGTGGTTTTCGCCAGTAGTAACATCCAGCTGTTGATCATGTGACTTGTGTGATGTGGAAGAAAAGTGTTTCTATTGCAGTTTTATGAAATACATCTATTTAACCTCCACATCCTAGTGCCAAAACTTTTTATTGAAATACGTGTTTTTTCAAAATTGGCATACTTCCATTAAGCAAATGTATTTTCTGAATTTCAACTTGCGTGCTGTGCATTCAGGAAAATATCTCATTTTTGGTTTTGTTCATTTCCACTTTTAACTTTTGATGTTTTACCATCTCCAATCCCACATTTTATGTTTCACAGGAACAAAACTCCAAGCACCAGGACGAACACAGAGAGGCCGAGGACACATCTGAGAAGACCTCCCCAAACAAGAACCTGAAATCTCCTCAGAAAGGCTCAAAGCGTCTTAAAACCTCCACCTTCAAGGTGGCACTGCTGGATTCCTCAGAGTATGAAGGAGAAATCGAGGTATGGACATTGGAAAACTATTAGCATTTGCACATTTTGTTGAATTAGGCTTTGCAATAGGGATGAGAAAATTTTCATCCCTATTGTTTGTACCTCCCTTTGTTGGGATTTGAGCATTGTATGGTGCTGCTGGAAGCTGACAACATTGTTCCACTTTACCATAACACACGTGTCTCTGCGGCGGCCAGGTCTTCCTCTCCAGGCGAATGTGTGTTGCTGTTCGTCGAGCTTTGTGAAACTGGACAATTTGCGCTCACAATAAAAGGAACTGGGAGCACACATAAGAGAGGATGGAAGATAAAGATGTGAGGGAGTTCATGGAGATAAATCCACTGTGGATTTTTTTTTTCTGACCCGCGGTAACAACAGCTCTTCTTGAACAGGTTTATCTCTGTCTTTGGAAATAACTTTGCAGGATAGCGGTGGGAGAAATGAATATCCCATTACAGGGCTGTGGGGGGGACTTGACAGTGGTTCTTCAAGCTGTTTCTGTGCAGGCTGAGTGTTTTCTGTTCCTTTTCACAGAATCCTGGCAGAATTCAAGAGACAATCATTTGGCCAGGGAGGCAGCCTCCGTGTGCGAGACGGGATTTCTACATGCAGAACTGAATCAGAGTGCAGTCAAACTAAAATATGCAAGAGGTTTATTTTCAGAAGATAATAAATCTCTCTATTTTACATTATTTATTTCAATATCAACTAATCCAATTCATAGTGGAGCTAAATATTAAGTTTACAGACTAAATA
The DNA here is from genome assembly GCF_001444195.1 of Xiphophorus couchianus. Lineage (NCBI taxonomy): Eukaryota > Metazoa > Chordata > Actinopteri > Cyprinodontiformes > Poeciliidae > Xiphophorus > Xiphophorus couchianus. Next base: position 23,882,058 of record NC_040234.1, on the reverse strand, counting down.
TCTAACTATTTCATTCGAAGTTAAATACTGTATTTAGCTTGCCAACTAAAATCGCTTGGTGCTAAATTTTTAGACTAAGCATTTAGCTTGCTAGTTACATATTAAGGTTCATAATAAATTTTTAGCACAGAGTTAAATATTTAGCTTGCTTTACTTTGTAAACTAAATACTTAGTTTGCTCCTAAGTAATTAGTTTGAAACTGTGACATTTCTAAATGACTAACATGGTGAAAATATGACTTTGAAAATGAAAACAACCCAAATTATTGCTGTTCATTTTTGACTGCGTAACTTTACAAACAACAATCCATAGATTAGTTGATAAGATTAGCTGATGAAAGTTTGGTTTCATTCTGGTTTGCTGAATGGAGCTAATTATATCTGCATTCAATATACAAGCACTCAACAAGCAGCGTTTTACTGTTGTTTTAGGTTTTGGCACAAGAACTACCTAAAACATGTTGTCTTTATAGGGGCCTTTTTTTTTGCCTCCTTCTCTGTTCAAAGCCGCTTGCACTGACCGTTAACTGGGTACTAAAAAATCCATAGTGGTTACATGATTGCGAGCCAGGTGCAGCCAAGGAGAAAATAGAAGAGCAATGTTATTATAGCACGAGCACACTCCCGGGGATACTTTTTGCACAAGTGCATGGAGGTTTGAATGTGTGCTGTGATGATGGGGGCAGGGGACGACCTGTGAGGTACGACTATCAGGACGGCTGCCATCTTTTTCAGCACACTGAAAACATTTTGAAATCCATTCAGGCCCCTCAACACAACATACATAACCCCGCTCTGCCGGTGGGGGGATGTTTACAAAGTCTTTTCATATGAATCACTCATCTTGATTATGAGCCAAACCTGGCAGCACTGCAGTCACTGAAAGATGTACGATTAGAATTTGCAGTGTATATAAACTGGTGTTTTGTTTGGACTTTTTGGTATAGACTGTTGTCAGGTCAGAAATAGTAATCTTGCACTTAACAAATTAGGCTTTTAGGGAAAGTGGCGAGAAGAAAGAACCACCATCAGTATAACAAGAGGACTTTGACTCTACTACTTCATCAAGAACACGACAAAAAATGGAAGAAAATTTTGTATTGGTTGAATGTATATATATATCCTATATATATATATATATATATATATATATATATATATATTATGTTATATATATATAGGATATATACTGTATATCCTAGTTATCCTCACCTGCAGTTGAGTTAAACTGACCAGCAGATTTCAAGTGACCCTTGAAGTACAGGGGGTGTGAATACTTTTGCATGGAACTGTATGTAAGCTTTCCAGTTTAGCGACAGCCTTAAACCTGAGTGTCGACAGGTGGCAGCGTGCCTCAGCCTTCTGGAGCCTGGTGTCTGTCGCTTCGCTCGCTGTCTCTGTGTTTCTCTAGAGAAATTGCCGTATTCCTGGGTTAATTAGGTTTTGAGTCATGGATGCCTGGTGGAGCTCCCCGTTGGCCCCCGGCCTGCAGCGGAGGCGCCACACCCACCCCGGATGTGTGGTGAGACCAGGCTGGGCCGATGCATTCCACTGGGCTATTTCAGGCTCAGCTCAGTGCTAGCTGCTCTTCATGTGTCACGTCAGAGTGAGAACAATGCAGCAACACGACTTTTTTTTTTTTTTCTCTCATTGCAATATTTTATCCATTCTCCAAATGCCGCTTGAGCGCTAACAAAAAAGTTCAGGCACTTTTTCGTCATACCCTTGGGATATTAAGAAACAAAGGGAATAACACTGCATCTGTTTCCCTGGCAACTACTAGCCCAATTTTACTGTCTGTGCACAAAAGGAGCCACAAGAAAAGGAAGCATGTGTGAGAGGATAACAGTGTGTGGTTAGGTGTAAACATTAACTCGGCCGTCTTTGTTCTATATTTAACTGGAGCCGATGAGTGCATCCGTAAAAGTGAGGGCTTTTTTTCTTCTTTACGTGCACGGATGTAATCATGTCAGTGGTTAAACCTGAACCAAAATGCTTGTTATTGTGGTTTCAGTGATGGCAGAAATATGCATCTTCACCTACAGTTTGGATATGAAATGTGTTCACATCTCACAAATATGATATTTTAGAATTGCCTGCATCTGTAAAAATACTGGTATCAGTTTGTTCTGCGTATGAAGCATATGTAAAAACAGGAAAAATCAAAATGCACTCAAATTTAGATTCTTACACATTTAATTTAATGCTGACATTGTTATTATGGTTAGTACTAGGGTGCACAGATTGCAGTTTGTTGGCTGATCATCAATTTTTAAAAAACCTGTAGAATACTAACGTACATGTCTGAAATTCTTTGTTCCGGAGAGGCTCACCTCCTGTTGCACCTGTAGGAAATGTGGAGCCAAAACGTATTTTTTTGAATTTGAAAGGGGAAAAAAATCTGAAATTCCTCCATTTCAAAAGCTTCTTTACAGCAACCTTGGCAGTATACAATGGACCTCTGCTTATTCCTGCTTTACTATTCAAAAATTCACCTTTTTTTCTGTAAAGCATATCTTAAATATTTGAAATGAAATGCAGCATGGGGAGCTGAAGAGCTGAGGTGGAATGCACAAACTACTCCTTTGTAGTTTTGTGGAATTTTATGTGATTGACACAAAACACTGTATAACTATGAAGCGCAAGGAAAACAGCAGGTGATGCAACTACAAATCTGAGGTTAATTTTTAACTGGCCTCTTTACTCTGATACCCTTTAATACAAAACATACAGTGTAATCCCAGTTTAACTACAGTTGTTCTGTAAAGGCCTTAGAAACTTGGTAGTTTACGTGACAATGAGGGAATTATTCAGTCAAGAGACCCATCTGAGTTACAGGACCAGGCTCAGAAAAAAAAAAAAAAAATCAAGAATAAAGTTATAAAGTTATGAGAAAAAAGTCATAAAAGAATAAAATCAATTAATGGGAATAAAGTCGTAATAATATTAGAATAGTCATAAAATTACTAGAATAGAGTCATAAGAAAATGAGAATAAAGTTATTATGTCATTAGAATAAAGTTATAAGATATCAAGAATGAAGTTGTAGTAGAGAATAAAATCTTAATATTACCAGAACAAGGTCATATATTAGCGTATAATATTTTATCTTGTGAAGTTATACTTCGGTTTCGGTTTTACAATTAGGAAATATTTTTAACTCATCAGCATCGTCAGTCACAGGATTTTGAAACGATGTGTTTGTTTCAAAGAAAGAAACCACTCAGATATGACGAGCTGGTCGCATCAGAGCTTGATAACTACAGAAGCTTTGCTGTTCTCACATCCACTTGTTCTCTTGTAATTTTGCAGCTTTCTTCAAGTAATTTCGCATCGTTTTTCTGCTAATATTACAGCTATGCTGTGATAATATTATGACTTTATTCTCGTAATTAAAAAAAAAACTACTGATAAAATAATACTCCTTTGTAATTTGCAGTTTGTCACAAGACTTGGATGAATCAGCAAATGCATAGAAGAAGATTCTCTGCTTGTAACATGTAGTCATAGTCTGACATTAAATAGTATGACCCCAAAATATGAATAAAACAGCATTATCTTTTATGTTAGTAAGTCCCCAAGTATGGACTCATCATACAGCAATTTAGCTGCAGAAAGATAAAAAACAAGTTTAAAACAGAAAACAGTAAAACAGGGGAAGAAAACTGGTCCCAGTAACCGTTCTAAACACAGACAATGTACAAAAGCATAGCAGAGTTACATAAGGAAACCTAGTGAATAAAAAAACGTGTTAAATCCAAACAGGAAGCAAAATTAACTGAAAAGAACAAAACAAACAGGAAGTGAAGTAAAAACAGACCATAAAACAGGAGCTTTACAAACTCACGAGTTTACAGGAAAACCAAGACTAGTAAGAGGCTAACCAAAGCTAGCCTCAGGAACCACTGGAAGCCTTTCTCTACTTTCTCTCAACCTTTTTGTGTCTGTGTGTGTTTGTGTCTGCAGAAGCACTCCAAAGGACAGACTCTGATGGACATGGTGTGTGAGCACCTCAACTTGCTGGAGAAGGACTACTTCGGCCTGACCTTTGCTGACACAGAAAGCCAGAAGGTCAGTGGATTCGGCGCTAGAACAAATTCACGCAGATGCGCGGGGCGCAGACGTATTGTTCAGTGAACGATTTGTATTGCCTCTGTGTTGGGCGGCTCTCTCGGGTGCACCGTCCATCAAAGATGAATAAAAAGTGGACATTTCATAGATCGGTCTGGGCCTGAACAAAAAAGCCATTTGAATGAACTTAAGAAATGCTTCATCTTCTCTTTCCAATAGTTCTGTGTCTATTAAATTTAGTTATAGAAGTATTTCATGAGAGGGAGAGCTGCTCTGGAGGAAGAAGTCCTTTAATAAGATGAATCAAACCTCAATGGTCTGCGGCTAATGAAATGGGAGAACTTTTAAGTTGGGTGAGACAAGTTGGGTCTAAATGACTTCTGTGAATTCTGGAAGTCTCTATTATATAGTCATGGGATCCAGACTGGAGTAGGTAATTAGCTAATGTAATGTCTCAGAACAGTTACACTCTATTCTGTTCTGTCTGTTCTTTTATAAGAGAAATATGCATGTTATTATTAAATGTATTCCTTTCTTGGAGTGGAAGGCTAATGGCTAACGTTCTGTAAGGCTAACATTCTGTAAGGCTAATGGCTAACGTTCTGTAAGGCCAACAGCTAACGTTCTGGAAGGCTAACGGCTAACGTTCTGGAAGGCTAACGGCTAACGTTCTGTAAGGCTAACGTTCTGTAAGGCCAACAGCTAACGTTCTGGAAGGCTAAGGGCTAACATTCTGGAAGGCTAACGGCTAATGTTCTGGAAGGCTAACGTTCTGGAAGGCTAGCGGCTAACATTCTGGAAGGCTAACGGCTAACGTTCTGTAAGGCCAACGGCTAACGTTCTGGAAGGCTAAGGGCTAACATTCTGGAAGGCCAACAGCTAACGTTCTGGAAGGCTAACGGCTAACGTTCTGTAAGGCTAAGGGCTAACGTTCTGTAAGGCTAACGACTAACGTTCTGGAAGGCTAACGGCTAACGTTCTGGAAGGCTAAGGGCTAACATTCTGGAAGGCTAGCGGCTAGTCAGAAGGACCCTCAGTTCTGGCTGATTTTAGTGGCTTGAAACAACTCCATATATCTATTTGTTGGACACAACGGCATATTTGCGGATTTAACCGTCTAATCTTTCTTGCAAGTGACTACTGCTAATTTTGAAGCCTTTTTAAAATCGGAACGTCTGAACCTATAGTAGTTTGACTGACACTGCCCAATTGGTACCCATACATTTGATGAGCTGTGTCCAAGTCGGGTCCAAGTTGGGTCTAGTTGACGGTGTAGCAGATAGATAATACATGTGAATATTCAATATCTAGAATATTCACTGAACTCCGATCCAGAACCGCACAGCATTCTGGGAGATGTAGGCAGAGCTTTAGCTGCTCAAACTAATGCAGCTGGCTAAGCAAGATTGGTGGCATCAACTAACTCACTCATTCTTTGGTTACCTAGCAACAACCAGTTGAATAACAGTTTCAGGTTTTGCTTCGGAGTGAAGACTGTGAATAAAACAAGGAAATACCAGTTTGGCAGTATTTCAGATAATTAATACAAAAACTAATCAATAATTATCAATACTGGCAGTGAAACTCTGATATGGTGATACGTTCTTCAGCCAAGTCGTCCAGCCCTACGTGAAGCAATTATCAAGTTTATTACGTTGTGAGAATCTTACCATGGCAACCTTTGTTTATCGTTGCATACATTTTTATAATGATAGAATTTACATCATCGTCATCCTTTAAAAAAAATACTTGGATTTCTTTTAAAATCCTCCTGATGTTGTAGCACGTTAACATTAAGCCATTTTTATGGCTAATTGTTATTACCAGGATATTATCTTCATGAACTAACATCTTTGGCTACATGGTAACGTCTTCCTTTACCCGTTTCCTTTTATATTCTTTGACATTAAACTCAACTTTTTTATTTTATTTTTCCCTTTGGTCAGGTTTTATAAATTCATGCTTTCCTACATCAAGCTTCAGTCACCTCACTAATAATTTGAACATTTCCTCCGGGTGTGCCTGTGATCCTTGTTGTTTTTACACGATGTAGATATCAGCCATATTACGGTGTAATCACGTCTTTAACGGCGCTCTGGTGGAATCTGGCTGTCAGTTCCTGATTTGATGTTGGTTTTGATCAGCGGGAGCCTCCCTTTGGGCAGGCCTGAGATCACACAGCAGGGACACAGTGAAACATTCCAGCTTTTGAAGTTTGGAAAGATGACAAGACCCGGTGGCTTTCAACACTTCCAGCACATCCTAAAGGTTTTCCTAATCAGTCTGCGCAGTCGGCGTCAGCTGACCGTCTGGACCGTGACTGTCCGATCGCAATCTTAGACGTAATTTAGGTGTTTAAAAGATCAACGGAATATTTCTACCTCCTCCTTATGCAGGTATTGCTGTAGATTTGGTGGAAACTACAGAGTCATCAAAGACTTATCGGAGCGCAGCCGCTACCTCCCGCCTGCGGACCCCTCCTGATCAGGAGATCACACAAGCCGGCGAATTAAAATGTAATTTCAGATGGCCTTTCTCCATCTCTGTTGGAGGAATGAGAATTTAATCTTCGCTCTTCAGGAGAATATTTGTTCCCAATGACTGCTTCATGTCGCAAACGTACAGTAAAAGCGCTTAATGGTCAGTAATTAAAGATTCCTAAGTTTTTCAGAGAGAAAAACAAATTGATGAAGAGCATCTTACTAAGTGATTGTCTTCACCCTCAGCCAGTTGGTTCAAGGTTCTTTATTAGTGACTGTGACTGTAAATGAGTGTGGAAGTGAACTTCATTGTGGCCTCAGGTCTGGATGTTAGAGGATCAACGTTCTTCTTTCTCTCAGACTGATGTGGAACTGGCTGCCATAAGGTCTGTCAGCGTTAATATGCAGCTGCTCTGCAGCGCTTGGCGTTCCACAGATTACTGTCGGCTTTCTGCGCCACGGGCGGCTCAGAACGCAGCAAAACGTGAGTGTGAGGCTCAAAATAAGAAGTAAATTAAAGTGCACTGCAGTGCCGTTTCAGTTTCATTTTTACTGCCAGTTCACAGCAAAAGTAATCTCATCTCAGAGAAAACAAGTAAACTTGGAAGGACAGCTCAGAATCCTTGAAAGGGAGGTTCTGTCAAAAGGTTCAAAGCAGTTTTTTTATTCTACCTGCAGTACGTAACTCCCTTGTTGTGCTCAAAAAATCAGAAGCAAGATTTTTTGAGTTCCTTGTTGGAAATCCTAAATCTCACACATATCTGATTGTTTTCAAAGCGACTGAAGTCTGTGTGGTCATGTCACATTTTGTTCGATTTTTATGTCATTGACGTGAGACATGCATCATCATTCTGCACCAGTAGATCAAGATGTACACAATGGCTGAAAATTCTGATGATGAAATTATAAAATAAGTCTTTAGTTGGGGGTGGTCTGGTGGCTCAGGGGTAAAGCACCATCTGTGTATGGAAGCCTTAGTCCTCGATGCAGACGTCACAGGTTCAAGTCCCGGGCTGATGACCTTTGCCCCTCTCTCATTACCCACTTTCCTGTCTAACCTCTCTTAAAAAAAGAGAGGTTAGACAGACTGAGCCAAAAAAGTAAATGAAGTCTTTAGCTACATTTCCATTACAAATATGTGTAAAATTTTGTGAATATTCTGTAATGTTGAAAAAACACAATTTCAAAACTATTTCCATTAAAGAAGAAATGCAAGAAAAATCACACCTGAACAAGTTTGTTCATGCGATAAGGCATTCAAAAACACAATCATCCTCCAACTACTTCCTGTCGTCTTGCTCATGGTTTACACCACTGGCAACATCTAGTTGTTGATAATGTGACACCTGCAATGCAAAAAAGTGTTTCCTTTGCAGTTTTGAAAAATAAACCAATTTTGATAGATCCGAAACACCCACCTCATCCATGTGGCAAAACGTTTTATCAAAAGTTGCCCAGATTTGGTCAGTGGTAACAGCTGTTGCCGATGAAGCGCATCACATCACAATCCCACCATTCTTGGCTTCCTAGAGGTTGCAGTCAATGCTCCACAAAAAGCTGTTGCAATTAGTTGTGTTTCCTTTAAATTAGCTTTCTGCATATTATGATTTTGTAACAACACTGACTGCTCCTATTGGTGTATTAACACAAACAGCTGTCAGTCTTTACCTCCATAAATGGGGAGTTGTTGTGTGACGTCATGTCAACGTTCTTCTTCTGCGAACGCGAGTCGCTTTGATGTTGTCTAATTACAGAATCTGATTGGTTAGGATTATGAACTTTTGACGTTTTATATTTATGACTGAACAGGTTCTCTTTGCCAACACGTTCCTTTAGTGTTGGAACAAACAAAGTGGAGATTAATATCAGATTCTCAGTTTCCAACTTGCAATTAAAATACATTAAGATAATTATTAATTCACAGCTCTGAATTCCAACTTCCCAGTCAAATCCAGCTCAGTGTCAATCTGGACTTTTCTGACCTGGAGTTTGAAGTTAGAAGCAAGTCCAAAGAAGACGTATATACACTTTAAAACAGGGTCTGCAGTTTACTTTGAAGCAATTTTAGGAACCTCTACATTGTTGTCATATTTCTATTGGGTGCTAATGTTGGGTGGTACCATTAAAAAGTTTGACTGACTTTATTTTCCACTTTTGGGATAACTAGATAGAAGTAAACGATTGACTTTCACCAAAAGTGTCTTGTATAATTCTGCTTCAGATTTATGAATTAAGTAAATGAAGTAAACAGAGCTGTTTCTTTTTATTTATTTGCAAGTTTTCTTTGTTAATAAATTAAAGAACATCCCATTTAATTAGGTTAAATAAATCAACGTCTATAGTGAAACAAGCCCTTCAGACCTTGATGTAATGTTGGTGAGATGCTTCACTGCAGTTAGTTTTTAGGGACCGCTTTTCTGTTATGCTCATCTGTCTTGTACTGTCATGTAATCACAACTTTAAATACAAATTACACACATGAAGAGGAGAGACGACACTCTGCCTCCGAGCTCATACCGAACTATGTAGTCCCCGCAACAACACACACAAATACACACACACAGGAAATAATGTGACCAGACAGCATTACAAACGCAGCACAAAGTACATCAAGCACACCTTGAAGATTACAGCTTTCTAATACAGTGTTGAGAAATCTGCAATGAGAATTTGATTTAATCATTTTCCATTACTGGATGAGAATAGAAAAAAAATCGACATGGAAACAACATTTCCGAACTTTACCTTTTCTTTTTAGACATTTCTCAGCGTATAAAACAAAAAACCTGGGCCTGTCAACATTAACACGATAAGCTTAATAAGCTCAAGCTAATTAGCTGCTCTAAAAATGAGAAAATGTCGCTGATGTAAGTTCAGATATCTTGCCACAATGACGATATAGCTCTGTAATCAGTAACATTTGAGAACCTAGTGTAGCTGATAGGCTTGGAGAAAAGTCTAAGAGTTCAGGTCTTAACTCTGGCTGATTCAGGTTTTAACACTTTCTTCTTCAAACATTAAGAACTCAAAGGCGCCAGAGTTTTTTTTTTCTTTTTTTCTTGCTGGTAGATTTAATTCAGACGCACAAACACACAAGAGTCAAACACAGAAGAAAAATATTTTCGGCTCACATTGCAGCCTTGTCAAAACTTATATCCCAGTAAATGACCTGGTCCTGCTAAACTCAACAGCTTTAAAATAGAAATCATTTCATCCAAATGCTAGTAAATAAAACCGTAAAATGTGTAAATTCAACCAATAGAAAAGGAATATAGGCATAACGTCCACAACAGCGCCTTGAAAAAACCTTTTCATGGTCACTATGTTACAACCTTATGAAATGTTTGTGGTTTTTAAAACTCAAAGTTGTGCATAACAGAAGAATTAAAGGCAAATGACATATTGTTACTTAACTGTTTCAGAAATAAAAAGGTGAATATGTAAATTTAAATGTGGCAGACAACTACTGCTACTTGTACTCATCAGCCCCAAGTCCGTAGTATGACACATGGTGGTGGCAGCATCATACTGTGGGGATTATTTGGTACAGTGTGGGTAGAGAAACTGTTCAGATAGAAGAAAATTGTGAGAGGCAGCAAAAGACTTGAGACTGCAGTCAAATGCAAATACATGCCACACTTTTCAGATTTTGCTTAAAAGATATTCTGTCTCACAATTATGTTCAAATTTATGTATTTTATTTCAGTCTGTTGGTGTTAACATGACAAAATGTGAAGCGTTTACTTCTATTGTTAGACGGTGCATATTATTTTAATGTAAGTCAAATATTGTGAATAAGTTCCTTCAGATCAGCCAGTGTGAGTCAGCGTGATGAAATATTGAGGGTATCAGTGTTTTGGTCCAGCATGCTGAGAATACTTGTTGGGTAATTCCTTCATTCCTGTTCACTGCACTGAGCAGCTTGGCTTCCAGCTGCCATCACAAACCTCTCTGCATCAGCTGTGTGGAGCGCCGGAATGCTGCTGCCGCCAAAACGAAAAGAGTTCGCCGGCTAAAGACACGGTTAGCTGAACAACGGGACATGATGGGATCAGACAGGAGAGTCTGATCGCTGCGTGTCTGAACGGCTCGGCGGGGCGCAGGCCTCCGTTACCTTCCACCGTATGGAGAGGCTTTCATTAGCAGCAGTGTTAGCAATTAGAAGAAGACGTGACTGTGTGTGTGTGTGTGTGAGCCGTGTTTCCAATCTGCTCTGTGTGAACATTGTAATCTGTCTTACAGAACTGGTTGGACCCCTCCAAAGAGATCAAGAAGCAGATGCGCAGTGAGTAACTTCAGAGAATATTAGTTTACTAAAGAACGTTTTCTTTTTGACCAAATTAATCCAACTTCAGTAAAACGGACTGCATAGAACTGCACTGAGAAGAAACACCTTTTCTGCTTGTTTGTTTTTATTTTATTTTGTTCCAGTTACAGATTTCCTCTGTTTTTGCTCCTTTGTTGCATTTCAAGCTCAAACCAAAGTTATTGTCACACCTGACAGATTAAGTTAGCACTACATGATGTTCGAATGAACAAAGCATTTAAGAAAATGAACATAATACCAGCTGTTAAGCACTGTGGTCATGTGATGGCCCAGGATGCTTTTGACATTATGTTAAACAGATGCCATGAATACCTCCCATATGGTTGAAATGAAACAATTTTTGTAAGAATTGTTTAAAAATATTGATAGTCAGGAATCACAGCTTTTGCCAGCAACTTCTATGGCGACAAGAGTTGCTTTTTTAAAATTTGTTTGGGTTTGGTTTGGATAGTTATTTTCCCTTAATAAGCCATCATTCGTTTTGTATTTACACAAGTTTTATCTTTGGACATTAAGATTAGTTTGATCATAATAAATATGTAAGTGTGACAGAAAATGAAGAACAAGAAACCCATGATGGGGAAATACATTTTCCAGTTTGTGTGAAATTGTAGTTCTCACTGCAGCGTCTCCTTCAACAGATTCTCCATGGCAATTTGCCTTTGCAGTGAAGTTCTACCCCCCAGACCCTTCCCAGCTGACAGAGGACATTACAAGGTACCAAACACACACACCCATCCACATGCTTCCATCCCACTGAGGACTCTGTATTTAATTCCATCGATTTTAGTTATTGCACTTATGCTTCTAGCCATTACAAGTCTATTCTCAACTCTAGCTTTAACTAAAACTTAATTTACATAATATTTCTTAAACTGACTAGCAAAGCACGTTCCAATTGAAAAAGAAAAGCTATCCACAACAACCTCCTTTAGTTGGTGGTAGTGGTTATAATAGATGCAGTATGCACACACACACACACCCACACACACACACGCACACACACACACACACACACACACACATACGCATGTCCTTGTAATTCTTTTTTTTTTAAATCAAATTTTTATTGCACATAGACAACTTTTGTTATTGGGCTCAAAATGAACTAAATAAATGTGAAGAGGAGATGATTTTTTTTTCTTTTAGTCTTTTTGTGACACTGATGTGACCTGAAGTTTTTTGTCTTATTGTTATAATTTTACTTCTGTAGAATTTGTATTGACTTTCATTCACTTTTCATTCATTAATTGAACCTCTACTATAACTTAGCCATTACCAGTACATCCCTGACCCGAGACCTAACCTAAACACAGAATTCCTTTAAAGAATAAAAACCCATCAAGAATGGAATAAAAACCCATCCGGTTAAAATTAGCTTTTGAACCATAATAAATGGAACATTGTGTGAGGATTTGAGTTTTTCTGTGTGTTTATTTAGGTTTCTGTGTTCTGTGGAGTCTCTGTGTTGTCCTGTCTACCCCTTGATTGGTTACATCTGTTCCTTGTTTCCCCTGATTCTCTCCCTTGTTTCCTTGTTGGGTTCTCGTCTACGCTACTGTCTAGTCTAGTCTATCTTATCATCGTTGTGATTGTAACCAGTTGCTATCAGTTTTGAACTTCTTGCCTTCTGCTCAACTGTGCTGCCTGGATTATTGTGCTTATTTATCATTAAATCATCATTTTCTCACTATAACCTGGGTCCACCCTGTTTACCTCAACACCACAAATCATGACACATTTACCAACATACTGTTGAATGTGATGTGATGCTTTTATGATATAAAGTACATTGAACTACCTTGTTGCTGAAATGTGCAACAATGCAGATTCATTTGATTGATTTAAACTAAACTCAAACCTTAGTCCTAAATTAAACCCAAAAACAGCACTTCTTCTCATTGGGCTCTGGGCATTTGTCCCCATAAGGCACATGGATCCTCGCAACATTGTGTTGAGCCTCACAATATGTCAAATAGTAGGCACACACACCAATTCACCCTTCCCCCACATTACCACTTGTAACACTTGCGCTTGTGCAGTTAGTGTTTGTCAAAGAAGGAATTGCTCACACACATCAACTGTAAAGATACTAGATTGTGTGTGTGTGTGTGTTTACATAAAGGTACTGTAACAATTCTCTTGGCATATTTTCTCTGATTTCAAAGCTTTGGGAGCTCCCCCCTTCCTTTTCCATGGATTATCCCTGGAATGCCTGTAACAGGCTGGGATTAAGCAGGCTGACTACCTGTTGCAGCCTGCCTGCTTCAGGCTGTTCTGACAGCCAAACTGAGCCCCCCGCCCTGGTCCTCTCCCCCTCACGTTTCTCGTCTCGTCTCGCAGATACTACCTGTGTCTGCAGCTGAGGGATGACATCCTGTCAGGCCGGCTGCCATGCTCGTTCGTCACCCATGCCCTCCTGGGCTCCTACGCCATCCAGGCTGAGCTGGGTGACTATGACATGGACGACCACGGCTCCGACTACGTTGGCGACTTTCGCTTTGCCCCCAACCAGACCCGGGAGCTGGAGGAGAGGGTGATGGACCTCCACCGAACCTACAAGTAATGATGGGACAGACTGCCGCGTGATGAGATTTTTTTATCCAGGGTGATATGCTGATGGGGTTTTCTCTTGTTCTGAAACATTTAATCACCCACATGACCTCTGATTGATGCCGTGACATTACCATATTGTCTGCCTCGAGATGCTTGCAGTTTGTATGAAAGCACTTTCTTAGTCAGTAGACTGTCTCACTCTCCAATTTGGAAACTTACAAGTGAATACATCAAGCATATTCAGTCAGATTATTCCACCCACAGTCTGCATGACTCAGGGTTTCATTGCTTTATGAAATATGTTGATGCTGTTACATATTTCTGTGCTGTCATTAAGGGGGATGACGCCCGCAGAGGCTGAAATGAACTTCTTGGAGAACGCGAAGAAGCTGTCCATGTATGGGGTGGACCTCCATCACGCTAAAGTTTGCAGCTCTCTGAATTTCTTTTTGAATTTCAGAAATAAACAACAGCTATTTGGCTCTTGAATAATTTCTTGTGTCGTTTGCAGGATTCGGAAGGGATCGAAATAATGCTGGGGGTCTGCGCCAACGGTCTGCTGATTTACCGAGACAGACTGAGGATCAACCGTTTTGCCTGGCCGAAGATTCTCAAGATTTCTTACAAGAGGAGCAACTTCTACATTAAAATAAGACCAGGGGAGGTAAAGGCTGCTTAGCTCCTCATCACATGTCAGGCCATTGTCAGAAAAACACAATTTTGAAATTGCAGTGTTTTCATTAAATAAGAAATTAAACTACAATTACACATGAATACTCTTTGTCACATGATAAGTCATTAAAAATTATGACAGTGACAGATGTTTTTTTATTTTTTTAACCCCTCCAGGGGGTATTTTTTTTGTGGGCTCTAGAGTCCCTTTTCATGAAGTAGGCTGACAGGAAAGGGGGGAAGACATGCGGTAAACGTCGCTGGGTCCGGGAGTCGAACCTGCGACAGCCGCGTCGAGGACTTGAGGCCTCCAAATGTGGGTCGCGCTAACTCCTACACCACCATGGCACGCCCGGCAGTGACAGATGTAAACAGTTACATGAGTTGCAGTTAAATTCAGTCATGAGTTTATCATCTTTCAGCCAATGAGAAGAGATGTTGGTGTTTTATTCAGGCATTGGAGCAACAAGCCCTGCCTACTTGGGAGGGGCTGGATATGCAGCGTTTTGGGGAAATTATAGTCACTGATTTTATAGCATGACGGAAGACTGTCCTCTTCTTTTACTTTTCTACCAGTAGTAACGTCCTGCTGTTGATCATGTGACTCGTATGATGTCACATGATCATACGATCCATTGCAGTGTTTGAAAAGTGCAATGGAAAGTGTTTCAATTGCACTTCAAATTGCTGTTTCCATTGAGCACATTGTATTTTGGAATTTCAAGTTGTGCAATTTTATGGTTAATAAAAAGGCATCTATTAAAAAACATAAATGCATCTTTATAAAGTTATAGTCATGCTATACTGTTCATATCCAGACAGTGGACATGATATTGTTGTAATTTTGTGTTATTAATGATGCATTTTAACAGTTTCTAGAGATAGAATGATGATAAAACACACACATTTCAACTCAACATTCAGTTGATTGAAACTTGTGTAGAAAACTTATTTTCCACAAACTACTGGAAAATGATCAGTGACACAGAAACTTTGAACTATCAGATCATTTTGATCCATTGTACTCTATCGGCAGACTGTGTCTCAAACTCAACGATGCAAAAGTGAAAAACTCAGATAAAATTCTACAAGAACAATTTCACTTTATTTCAGGTAATTCAGAATGTTTCTGCTGCTAGAAAATCTTGATGTTGTATATACACACCCATTCAATAAATTTGAATATTACTGAATAGTCCATTCATTTCAGGACCTTCATCACCAAGTGAAACACGTTTTATAGATGAATTACTCACATTGTGGTGTTTTCCAGCCTTTATTTTTCATAATTATGATTATAGCTACCAAAAACATAACACTAAAAATTAGATTACATGAGACAAATAAAAAAATTATTTTATAATACAGAGACGATGACTTAATTAAAAGTACGTTTAATAACCATTTGAAGGTTATTTTCAAATGGTACTTTTTATCTGGAAAATTTGTCTCACCAGAATACATATTTAATTTATTGAATATGACTGTACTGGTAAGTATTGCGGTGATGACATCAGTTGCAATAGAAGCCTGTTTTCTTCTTTTCTTGCCTTTCATTTGTGTCTAGAATGAGCTTTTCTTGCTGCGAGACTCCTACTGGCTAAATATTGCATTAACATGAAAAATATAACTTCCAACTACAGCACTGGAAAAATGAAGGCACAAATTAAAATGATCAATTTATCTGATTTTACTTTTTATAGGTATGTTTGAGTAAAATAAACATTGCTCTTTTATTCTATGAACTACTGACAACATGTCTCCGAAATTTCATGCAAAAACTGAGAAATGGTCAAAATAACAACAAAGATGCAGCACTTTCAAACCTCAAATAATGCAAAGAAAACAAGTTCATATTCCTTTACAAACAACAATACTAATGTTTTAACTCAGGAAGAGTTCAGAAATCAGTATTTGGTGGAATAACCAGGAGGTTCAGTGCAGTGGGCTCTTCATTTTTCCATAGCTGAACTATTGTTTTCCAAAGAGTCCTTTGTGATATGAATATTGTGCACAATGACATTGCTATGACGATATATTTGGGAAATATCGTGCATCCCTAAATCGGATTCGCCATGACCCGTTGCAGATCTGACTTTTCAGAGAAATTTTGCAGAATTTTTTTTTTTTGTTTCATTTCAAAAGCTGCCATATTACAATGAGTCTGCAGACTTCCCAGAGACATGTACCATAAACATGTCCTGAATGTTTGGAAGCCATAGCAGTTATGAATGTCATGCCAAGCAGCGGGATGATCACACAGTGAGCCTGCAGAGCTGCTGCAGCTGCAGCCACAGCTACAAACTGTTCATCTAGATTATGGAATACATTTTTATCCAGGATATTCTGAACTTTTCTTTTCACCCTTTCTTTGCAGATTCTAATACAATTTCTGAATTTTCTCTCATGTTGATCCAACCCTGACCTCTCCTTCATGTGTCTGTGTGTTTCTGTCCCATCCAGTATGAGCAGTTTGAAAGCACCATCGGGTTTAAGCTTCCGTATCACAGAGCCGCCAAGAGACTGTGGAAGGTCTGCATTGAGCACCACACCTTCTTCCGGTGAGAAAAACACTTCAGATTCAGCGTTTCTGCACCAACATAATAATGCAAGAGCACATTCTCAAAGATCAATAAAATTCAAAATCTAATGAATGTCTAACACTGAAACTGGAAGACATTTTAAATACCCAAAATAAACAAACAATACGACAAAGACAACAAATAAAATGAATTATAAAGTTTCTGTAAATAAAATTGCCCTTCAAAATAAGTTCTAATTTAGACAAAACAAAACCAGACTGAAGACTTCCATCATCCAGGTTTTGGTAGAAAGAGGAAAACAATAAATCACGTAAATGACAATTATTGAGTGACAATGACAATTACTTGGTTTATTGCTTATTGCGCCAGGTGCAACCATGACAGTGTCAATTTCTATTTATTTTGGGACGAAGTTCCCAGAATTCCTTTGGATTTGTTAGCAGAACCCATTACTGAAGTAAAATATTCTTGCTGTCAGTAGTGAACTTTTCTGAATTTAACTGTTTATGTTTTTGTTCATACAATGAAAATACAGTTAGCCTTGATATCCACTTTCTTTCTTTCTTTGTTCTGAAGCTCTCTCTCTCTCTCTTCATTTTTTTGTGGTGTAGAAACGTGTGTTTTTTGTTTTTTGTTTCCACAGCCTGGTTTCTCCAGAGCCTCCTCCTAAGGGCTTCTTGGTGATGGGCTCAAAGTTTCGGTACAGTGGAAGGACGCAGGCTCAGACCAGACAGGCCAGCGCTCTCATTGACCGCCCGGCGCCTCACTTTGAGCGCTCCGCCAGCAGGAGGTACCTGCTGTCCAGGAGCTTGGATGGTGGTGAGTAACTGCCTAATGAAGCACCAAAGGAGAGATGCAGCACAGGGTTATTCATAGCTTTTGCCACAAACTACGAGGTGGTTCATCTGGTTTTTATGTTAAGCGAACACAAAGTATTACAAAACTGAAGAGGGGGGAAAGTAATACAGGCAAACATTTTTTTTACAGTGATATGTTTTTTATTCAGCCACTTTTACTTTGATACAGTTATGTAAAAAAGACATAATAAATATTTCTTATCGTCACTTTTACTGTGATCACAACAGTACCACAAAATATGGAGATAAAACATGAAGGACCTCAGATAGCTAATAGCTGCAGCTAGCTGGCTTCTCCTGTTTGAAACCTCGGCCTTTCTGATCCAAGCAGAGTTCTCGCGGCCTGTGTCTTCCATGTGCAAGAACCACGACGGTCTGTCCCGCCGCAGCGCCGGCGAGCAGCGGCGCCTCCGCAGCCCCTCGGTGGACGAGCAGGAGCAGGAGGCGGAGCTGGAGCTGGAGCCCAGCCTGGAGCAGGACGAGGACGACAGGGACCCAGATCAGAGCCAGGACATGGAGCAAGACAAGGACCAGGACAGCAACACCACCCCGAGCAGAAAGAGGGAAATCAGGGTGAGGAAGGTTCAGCTAGCTTCAAGTCAACTCTGGCTTATAGAAGTGCAGAGCTGGACAGGAACTGCTGAGGTGATGATGTAAATACAAGCAGAATTAGAAGCTTCTCACTACAAATTCAGGTGAGAAGCAGCTTTGCCAGGCTAATACTATCCTTTTCTAACTCTTCTCCTTTCACTCCTATTCACCCAGCTTTCATGCCTTGAGTGTACTCCATATAAATCTGGCTAACTTCTGCACATATAAACTGCACATATAGCTGCAGGGTTTTTTTTTGTTTTTTTTTACATATTTCCTAAAACTGTCACCATGTTGTGAGACAGATAATCTGTGAAAAGATAGATCTCCTCCATCTCCACCTTCAGCTTCTGAAGAATGCACCGCTCCTGACCAACAACAACCAATCAGAGCCAGGAGGAGGGGCTTAGTTGCACTTTATGAACATGCTACTAAATGTACTAATGGCAGGGAAACAACTCACTGTTACAGGAAAGTGTTTATCTGCCATCATGAGTGGTCATGCTAAGTAGCCTTAGCATTCACTGGGAGCTGCACACAAACGGGCATCATTGACAGTACTGAGACCCGCCTCTACTTGGTTCTGATTGGTTCTTTCTAGTTAGCACTGGTAACACTGGAAGAAGGCAAGCTTAATTTCTTCCTCTATATTTATGTATTTAAAAAAGTATTTTTTAAAATAAAAGTTACATACTGCAGCATTAACTCGTTCTGAGGCTGGAGCCTGGTCTTCTGTCTCTAACACCAGTTCTCTGTTCTTCAACCCTTGCTGGCAATAAGGAGGAGGCTGGCTCCCCAGCTGACAGTAAACAGGAGGTATTTGGTGTCTGTTTGTTGGTCTGTATGATGTTTTCAACTATACATCAGTAAATCTGTCAGACTCTACATCAGCCCGTAAATGTTCATCTTCCCCTTTGCAAGTAAGACCTTTAAGAAAAGCATCAGTGAAAGAATTTAGCGTCATTGCATAACGACTGTAATTTATAGCTGCATGAAAATGGAATGGCAAGTGTTATATTTCAATTTCAGTTCAAGTTTATTTCTACATGCACTTTGTCTCAAAGCGCTTTACACAAAAAGCAGTGAGTTCAGTCCAATCCTGCAGATCTATGTCTATTTATTCACCAGTTTAGCACCAAACTGGATTTTGGATCAATAATATTGCTCATTTTGCCGATGTTTGGTTCTGGGTCAAAGTGCAATTAATTACAATAAATTATCACAGACACTCTAATTAACATGAATAAAAAATTGAATCTAGTCCCACCAGTTAGTCTACCAGGATAACTAGAATACCCAGAGAAAACCAACCCATGTTCATGGAAAACATTCAACCTCTAGAAAACCTTAGTCAACATTCCATATAAAACTGTTCTGACTTGTTCTTTTGTACAGTGGTTCATGTGTCCATCTGAGGTCTTTTGTTGTATCTTCGTGTTTTCCTTTGTCTCAAATTCCAAAATGTATTTCCTCTCAAAGCACTTTCTTTCTTTAATATTTAAGATGTCAAACCTACTGTATCTCCTTCCCTTCTCCCTGATGCTCCATCTTGTTTCTTCACCTTGTCCTTTCACTGTATGATCTTGCACTCTTCATCTCTTGCACGCCTGTTCTCCTGCCCCAACTCAGCTCTCTCAGTTGGACCAGGAGACCACTCCTCGGGACAAAAAGGAGGTACAGCTTCCATGGATTTGGCTCTAGCGATGTCTGCTTTTCATACTGCTTTTGCTTCTGTCTCTTTAACTTGCTGAGAAGTTTTTGCATCCAGACCTCCAGTACAGTAGGATGTGTTATATTTTGCTCAAGTGTCCGTGAAGTATCAACAGTTTAATTTATTCTACCTTAAAACAAGTGCTTGTTAAATAACAGTTCTCAGTTCTACATATTGCATATTAATAAGACAAATTCAAAGTTTGTCACTTGAACACACTTGACAATGTCTCAACTTCTCCTTGAATGACTAAAATAATTATGGAGGTGCCAGAGAAATAAAAAAAAACTGTGGTTAAGGAGCATTTCACTCAGAACTATGAAAAATGCCAGGATTCAGGCTTATTAAATGATGGCGCTACATGACTGCATCATTGACTTTGTCATCACTCCAAACACAAACAAACCAAACAAAACCTTAATAGGAAGCAGAATTTTAATCAGCAAGCAAATTAATAGATGTTTCATATTCATTTTATCAATCATGAACTTTGGAGCGAGAGCTTGATTAAAATGCTTGTTTGTATCTCTACAAGCAATTCAGCTGGAACCATAATTGTCTTGGTTTTTTTTTTTGGTTTCCTCTTGGCTTCAGTAGCGTTAAAGGAGACAAAATAGAAGAAACACAAGCAATAATCTGCTCTCAGCCCGAGTTTAAGCCGATCTTTTGGTGCACATTCCAGCATACGCAGCATTGTCTCCCCGCCTTTTCCTGCTAATGTGAGTTCTATTGTTTAAAGCAAGGCACTGTGAATTACTGCTAATGCCTTCCTCTGTCTTGTGGTGTCCTCCAGTTTCTTGATAAATCTCAGGACGTCTTGCTGAGGCACCAGGCCAGCATCAACGAGCTGAAGAGGGCCCTGAGGGAACCCAACAGCAAGCTGATGGCCAGAGAGAAGCATCTCTCTGCGACGTCTCCGACGGGAACGCCAGAGAAGAAGGCTGTGAGTAAGGGTAGTGATCGGGTTGCTCTGTGGCTGCCAATTCTAACACTTGACACTCTGAGAAAGGTCGTTGATGTTTTTTATCAGGATGCTTCAATGTTCAATTCTAAATGACTTGCTTTCAATATGACCTAATTTTAACCCAGATGGTTATGGAATGTTAAGAAAAGTTCTGCGTAATTATAAAGTAGAAGGTAAAAGATGAATAGTATTTTTTATCTTTTTGCAAATAAAAAATCTGAGTCTGCATATACAGTATTTAAGGCTGAGTTAAGCAAATTACAAGAATAGAGTCTACATGTATTTGTTTCTTCAGAGCTTTATCTGACTTTGCTTTGTCTACATCAAGTATTACCTGCTATTGAACTGAGAGGTATTTGCACATAAATCATAAGAAAAGTTATACAGGAAGCCTAATGTGGCTTTTTCTAATGAAAACTTTTGACACAAAGTCTTGTCATTTTTACTGTCATAGAGTCATAAAGTCATATTATAAAAATAAAGTTGTGCTATTACAAGAAGTCATATAATATCATGAATATACTTGTTTTATTCAAACTTTTTTCTTATAAAATTATGACTATTCTCATTTGAGTTTATTCTCGTAATGTTATGACTTTACTCTCATAATATTGACTTTATTTTCATAATTTTATAATTTTGTTCTTGTAACTTTCTTTTTTATATTTAATTTGTTCTTGGCATGGCCATAATATTCCGTGGTAGTATTCAACTCCCCCTGTCAATACTACTTCTGGGATTACAGCATCAATAATCTTTTAGCCACAGGTTCTCAAATGGATTCAGCTCTGGGCTTTGTCTAGGCCCTTCTGAAACATAAACATGCTTTGCTCTTTTCTAACCATTCCACTGCAGCTCTGGCTGCGTGTTTCTCACTTCAAGGTGAACCTCCTACTCAGTTCCAAGTCATTTTACAGCCTCTAACGAGTTTTCTTCAAGTGTTCCCCTCCAGCATGATGCTGCCACCACCATGTTTCACTATAGGGATGGTGCTTTCCATCATTATGCATTTAGCCCAAAATGTAAAATGTTGAATTTTACATTTTGTTCAACCTGTTGTTCCATAGAAGTCAGATGAGTAACCAACTTAGTCAAAGTTGGTAATTGGTTGTACTGAATTTTACTTTGGGGTATCAGACTAATGGGGGGTTTAATACAAAAGCATTTCACAATTCTCTGATTTTGTAAAAAAGGAAAACCATCAAAAATGTTCTGGCCACTTTAACATTCTTTGTGTTTGTCTATCACATAAAATCACGTCTCATGTTTGAGTTGTTCATTCATGTAACTTAAACAGTGTAGAAAACTGACAAGGAGAATTAACAAGATTAGCAAAGCCTGGGTTTCCCTGCATGCACTTCAAATTGCTCTCTCTCCCTCTGCGGAGATGTTTACACCTACAGAAACACTCGGGCACATTTCACTTTCAGACGTATTTGATAGAGTGCATTTTGTGTTGCTCAAGAGTTCCAGGTGTAATCCCTTAAATATCTCGGAGATATTTGTAGATGGTACTTAATTTGTGGCCTTTGAAAAGAGATTCTCTGTCATGGCTTTCCCCCTTTGATTGCTAATCAGCGAGAGTGTTCTTTCTGCCAAATTACAAAAATCGTTTAAGCTTTTATCCCATTCTGGAAACTGAGATTGGAAATCGGATGACACTTGTGTTTCCCTGTACATAAGCTGCCCCTCAGTCAATATCTCATTCGCTGTCTGTATCAATCAGATTAAGTTGGAGAAATGTCAAATGTTGTCTGCAGTAGAAAATGCAATCAGCAGTGCGCCTCATGCCAGAGTAGCGGCGGTATTATTGTGTTACTGTGAGGAGAATGCTTGGATCTGTTACACTTTTTAGACTTTGCACTTTGATGTGGTTTCACAAGAATAATGTCTGATGAATTCATTCCTGTGCTTTTGGAGTCTATCAGGTATGTAACGTTTGTATGTTTGATTCTGTTTGACACACCAAGTGAGTTCCTTTAGTAAATGTATTCAATATCCATTCAACTATTATTAAATATTTGTAGAATAGCCGTAAATTGATTGACCTAGCTAAATTATAAAAACGCTAAATGCCTTTTAATATTCAAAGTAAATGTTACAACATAAAATATATGGTTAACTGCAAGAACCCTCACAGCAGTGGCGGGCACTGCTAACTAAAACACTAGTTGCGCTAATCCTGACATACTTATCAGAAACATTAGTTAAAGCGCTGCACCAACACGTTATTTAGTGCAAATTAATGCTAAAGCGCTAACTACAATTCAGACTTTGTCTGCCCTTGAAAGACTCCAAGACTCAAACCACAATTTAATTTTGACAATATGATTTACATTTTCTATGATGCCCTTATATTTTGCGTTTTTGTATACATCTTCCTCTCTACTGTCCATGTTTTATTTTATTTTATATGTTTTATGTTTGAAATAAGGTTATTGGGGGAAAAGGAGCGAAAGTAAGAAAAGGAAACAGTTGCACAAACAGTTTTCACCCATTTTAAATAAGAGAATGAATATAAATGTCTAACTACCTGAAAATGTCTTTAAGTCTATAACCAAAACTTCAATACAGATGGCAAACTTTATTGAACTGAAAGGTTACAAAACAACCAAGTAAATTAGCACTTCAGAATTTATGTGGAAAAACAAATGAACAGGAAGCTAACTGAACTAAATATTTTCAGTTAGCTAAAGCACCAAGCTAAAGATTTGCCCCACTATTAGCGCTTTAGCGAAAATAAGACGGCCACTGCCTGACAGCGCTATTAAATTCTTCAGTTCATGGTTCATTGTTTACTCTGATAATGTGCACTGAATGAAGTCAGGCATCGTTCCATAGACCGAACAATAGCAGCTGGCTGCTAGCCTCCAACAGGCCTAAAAATGACCAATCAGTAACAGTGGAATAGTTTTTTGGACAAATAATCCTCAAGCCTTACTTTGGGAAAAGACTGGCTTACAGACATAAGTAAAGCTGAATGTAGGTGTCAAAGAGGTAGCCATTTCCTCATGTCATTACGAGAAAATCAACATCAATGTCTTGGGTTGCACATGAATGGAGCCACCAGCTTCATTAAAGCAAAGTCTAGAAATTCCTTGTAGCTCATGCGGCATTTAGGTAAAAACGCCAAGTTGAGCAGCCACTGATCTTCATTAATTTGCTCTTACTTTGCACATTTTGTAACAAGGAGAAACTCCTTAATCTGTGGACAGACCTCTCCAAATTTCTGCAAGACTTCCCCTCTCCCACTAACCCGTCTCATGTCGGTGTGTAACGGGAGTCTGGAGCAGTTGTGTCCGCTCCCAAACAGCTGTCTTTGAAAGGATCTAGAACAAGGGATTTTGTTGCCACATCTATTATCTCCTTCATGTTTGTCATTTCTTTGCATAATGCTTGTCAAAGTATTATGCGATGATAATTAGAGGAAGTCTGGGAAAGTGTTGTCCTGCCTGGGTAATACTGTTACCAGCGCCTGTTCTGCATTCACAACAAGGCTGCAAAATGACAGAGAGGATAGATGTGGCAACAGAATCCCTTGTTCTAGATCCTTTCAAAGACAGCTGTAAGGAAGTGGACACAACTGCTCTAAACTCTCATCACACCGACATGAGACGGCTTTGTGGGGGAGGTGAAGTCCTGCAGAACTCCGGTGAATTGACTAATTGTGAAAAACACTCTCAACATCTCTCCAGAGCTGATGCATCAAACTGTCACCCATCCTTTCACAGCTCTATGTAACCACTTGTGACAAATCCGACAAACGTACTTTGAGAATGAAATGATGATGAATAAGCAGTGCTTTCATTCTCGATGAAAATGGTATTCTTTTGGTGTGACTGGCAATCATATTTTATATAGTCACTTATCAGCAGATAGAAAGCCTGGAAAGCTAGCAGTAAGCTAAACTCATGGAGGTTTGCTTAGCCTGGCTTCATCTTCATTATGCTAACTTTGAGATGGAGATGCTCGATATATCGGCATTAACATCGATATCACCTGATGTAAGTCATCAAGTAAAACTGGGCTAATATTAATAACTTATGCTTATTTCCATCTTGTTGTCATTTGTATATGTGTTTCTGGAAGGGCAGTCGAGGGTGTTGGCCATATGTATTTGTTTGGTCATGTGACAGTAATGGTACTGCAGCAAAGGATTGTGGGGAGTTTAATTAATGTAGAGAAGCAATGTCAGTTGTGTGGTTGTTTTTGAGTCGAGAGGGTAGTGATATATATGTAATATTTAGGGCTACGACTTTAATCTTTTCATTTTGATTAATTCATCACATAAATTTCAATGTGCATTTGTAATGCAATTAATCAGGTTTTTTTTTCAATCAATAATTTTTTCATGCTAAAGAAACAAACAAAGGTTCCAGTCCTGAGCTGGAACATTTGTATCTCATTTCTGGTACCACCGTAAATCTGACACACGAGTGACATTTGCTAACAACAAATGGCAACAAATCTGCTTGGCCAACTGGGGGTTTATTTTTGCTTCAAAAAACGATCTGATTGGACACTGGAACCCAATATTGTTGTGTTCCAGTAATGCTAAAAGGAGTTAGCCTATCAGCAAAGCTATTCAAACCTAATATAGCATCGCAATGCTAACTATGAAGCAGCAGCACAAACATCCCCAATGGGAACATCAGCATACAGTCCTATTCTCAAAAAAGAATAAAGAGTTATGCAAAGAATTTTTATGGTAAGATAATGTAGCATAATTTATAGTAACAGCTGACAGGCTGTCCGTTATGACAGTATAGTTCATAACTTGTTTTTAAAGATCAAGACCCTCCTCACTACCTCTGTGCTCTACTGGTTGGTTCCAGTTGATGCTAAACAGGGTGAAATTCTGGTTGAAAGGTCAATGGACATCTTCATAAAGATTATTGATTCATAAGTGCAGTTCAAGGGTTCAAATGGGCTAACTGAGCCTAGATTTAAACAAGTAAAATTTTCTCCATATTTTCTTTGTTAAAGGACTGGCCAACCATTAGTGGCCATTAACAGATTTGAACAGATATGGAGTTTGGAGGGTCGGTTAAGCCACTGAAACACTGACTCTCTCTGCCGTTTCTATTTTCCTCCTTTTGCATGAAATGATGATGACCTCTAACTGTTGTTCTTCTTTCTCTCCTCTGCTGCGTGTCGGCCAGTTGGGGGGCCGTTCAGTGGGAAAAGACGCTGTTAACAGCCCTTCTGTTGAGGGCTTCGTCCAGAAGGCTCTGGTCACTTCACCTGAGGTTCCACATTTTTCACTGCTCCTCTTCATGAAACACTTTACTGTTTGTAGTGATGACCATGCAAAGCACGTCTCAGCATGACCCAGTTTCAACCATTTTATCATTTGTTTCTACTGCACAGTTAATACTAGTGAATATGATTACATGAGAAACAACTGAAATGTTTCCCCATTGTAGTAAATCAAATAAAACCGTTTTTATACATCGTGAAAAGAAAAAATACATCCAGAGTCATTTGTTTTGGTAATTCTGAGGATTATGGCATACGGCTAATTAAAAATCTAAAGTCAGCACCTCCAAAAAAATGGTTACATAAAACCAACTTAAAAAATATATCAGTCACCGGTGACGACCACACGACCCGCCTGTTTGAGCTCGCTGTCAACACGTCATCACACAGAGAAACCGGTCTGATGCAGTCGAGCGTGGGTTCTCTGCAGACAGGAGTGGACTCGTCTGATGGAGCCAAAGCGGGTTTGAACTTTCCACTAACTTTCTACCAGACATTGATGTTACTGTGTATGTCCATGTTGTGGTTTATGCAGTCTAAGAGGAGACAGCTGAACTTGTCCAGCAGACAATCATTTCATTGACATCCTGCTGAAGGAAGATAAACCACAGGAGGTCATTGCCTTAGAAGCCAGGAGTTCAGAATGCTGTCTCCAAGCATGTTAATGGGAAACTAAGTGGAAGGAAAAAGTGTTCTATCCAAACATTTTGGAGGTGATTCACAAGAAATGGACTCCTGCTGAGGTTGGTGCTTCAAGAGCCACCACAGCCTGGAGGAAGACTGAAGAGACAGGATCCAAGTTGCCTGACTCCAACGTTAAGTTTTCAGAGTCAGTGATAATTTGAGGAGTTTAAAGTCAGCTCAGCTATTTATTATGTAATATTAGAGCACTTCATGATTTCACAAGCATAATCCCCAGCAGGCCACAATATACAAACCATTGAAAGTACAGATACCTGGTTTAATGACAATGCTAGCTCTGTGCTGGAACCCTAGAGGCCTGTATTGTAAGGAGGAGGAGGAAACACACCAAGCCCTAATGTACTGTTACCTTCAGTTGTTATGAAAATGCTGCACTGAGAAGTAGTTTATATGATGAGTTCAGCAGACTCATAATTCCACAAGATGTTGGAAAATTGCTGCTCCTGCTAGTCTGGAGGGTTGCTCTGTGAGGCGGAAG
Organism: Xiphophorus couchianus; assembly: GCF_001444195.1. Lineage (NCBI taxonomy): Eukaryota > Metazoa > Chordata > Actinopteri > Cyprinodontiformes > Poeciliidae > Xiphophorus > Xiphophorus couchianus. Next base: position 23,854,847 of record NC_040234.1, on the reverse strand, counting down.
CTTGGCTGGGGACTGCAGCACTGAGGAGGAGCTTTGTGGAAATAGGCAGAACTTTGTGAGAGCAAGCGTTTAGGCACACCCTGAATGGTTGCCATTGAGGATTCAAGGATTTCTCAAACATGCATTAAAGAATCAAGGCAACATTCCAGGTATGTTTTAGATGGTATGTCATTATGACACAACATTAAGATCGTGTCAAAAATGTCAATTTTACAATACCCGACCTTTAACACTTTAGCTGGGCCAAACCCTGGTTCCCATCATGTCATTCTTTAACGATTCTCTAATTATGCAAAGGGAGCCCTAACCAATTATTTAGTGCATATGCGATACAGTACATGGATGTAAATTTTATACAACATATTTTGATTGTCTGAGAAGCTGGATTTTGACTTTTCATTTGCTGTAAGCCATAATTATAACATATATACAATTTACCTACTGAATTAAAAATTTTTTGGATGACATTCTAGTTCAGTAGGAGGCATCTCCATGTAACTGAAATGGTTTTGTCCATAAGCTGCATGCTTTACACCCATTTATGAGATGGAGACCATTTTGTAGATTTTATTGTTTGCTAGCAGTTGTACCCAGAATGTCTAACTGTGCTTAATCTATACCAACATGTAGGGCTCTGAGGAGTGGGTATTGATTGAAAAACAGCAACCTTATCAACCAGACCATGACTGGATGGCAGAAGAAAAGAACAAATCTCACATATCCGATTCCTCGTGGGAGAAAAGGGAGCTGGAAAAGGAGATAGACATTACCAAAATGATTCATAAAGAGGAAGCAGGGTATAACAGGAAAGAAGTGAAAAGCCATATTGACGAATTTCCCTCAGCAAGAACACCCAGAGAGGCAGCTGTATGCTCTGAGACGTGGCCTTCTGCGATTCAATTACCCGAGAATGTAGACTGGTTACAAGACAAATCTCAAAGTAAACCCTCTCAAGCCTCAGACCCCGAGGCAAACAGTGATGCAGCTCCAGGCTCACGACAGATAAAGGAGAAGATGGGCTCTAAACTGAGAAAAAAAGGCCGGCCCCAGAGCCTGAATGTGGGAATTCCCACAGAGCTCAACAGGAAGTTTGGGAGCAATTCCTCCGGTGAGGAAAACGAAGACTCCGACTCGGACAACACATCAGAAAAAACATCTAAAAGAGGAGATCAGAGCGATGCCTCCCCAGTGATCATGAGGAAAGACAATCAGGGACTAACAAAGGATCAGTTTGTTGGTGTATGCAAAGACAACAGGAAAGAGGAATTTGGAGAGGGCAAAGAGGTTTCCAGTCACAGAGTAGAGCAGGTGAAGCGAAAGGTCAATCAGATGGAAATGGCAACCATTGATTTAGGCATGTTAAATGGACCAGGGAAAATAGAACATGATAGTTCTTTACCTAGTGGCAAAGTAGAACATGTGGTGAAGGTACGAGGAAAGGGCCTCATCGACAACAAAGAGCTAGCAGAGGTAAAACTTCGACAAGTCCGAACGCACGAAAGAAAGGTCAGCAGCTCTGGCGGTGAGGACGTTGAAGGTTTCTTGGGCGAAAGAAGTCAGAGGACGTCACTCCACCGGCTGTCGGGCAGCAGCTACCAGTCAGAGATCACCAGGATTGTCCCCCTGAAGCCAGAGCGCTCAAAGAGTGTTGCATGTAAAGACGAAAGGGACCAACTGGGGCAGGAAGAGTTCACGCGGCTTGTCAAACGAGAATATCGCTGGTCGGTCGGTTCTCCGGAGGGAACCTCCGACCTCCACTGGAGTGACATCGCTGGCTTCCATCCGGCCTTCCCCGGAGACCCGGAGGGTTTCGCCAAACCGGAAAATCTTGACGAAGGCTTTCAGGCCAGTAGAGGCTCTATGGAGAACCAGCAGTTTAGTTTAAAGGGGTCAGCGCTTCCCAAAATGGTTCCACCAGCTCCACCAGTGAAAACGCAGAAAGCCAAGGAATCCGGACTAATTCTGAGGAATAGCAGAAATGCGGGCAGGGAGCAGAGCCTGGATGCAGTCAAGAAGAGACACTCGGTAACTCTGCTTGGCATCTACTATTCATTGGAGATAAAGCATGAGCTTCAGACAAACTCGTACACCATGTATTTACTTCAACAGTTTGTGATCTGACACATTCATCCATCTTACCCGTTTGTGTCTGTTGAAGGAGCATGCACTAAGGGCTAACTGAAGGTTAGCTGGAATATTTGGACAATGTCCTACATGGCTACCCAGTTTGTTTTATTCCATTTCTCTTGGCACCACACTGTGCAGCATGTCTGCCATATCTGCACTGACTGTGAAGGTTTGGAAAGACAAAAGAAATATAGATCTTTGTCTTTTAAAACGTAACAACCTTGAGTTTTACTTGACCTTGCCGCAGTCTTAGTGCGATGTTTGGGAGGGTGACCCTTCAGACCGTCAGTTCCTGAAACAACACACACAAAAGTTCCTGAAACAACACACACAAAAGTCTTGTCAAAGCACACATGATTATGCTTCTATATTTTACATTGTCCCGGTTGAGACAGGGACAGAGTAAAAAGCTAGTGGGATCCAAATGACCCTTAAGACCGCTTGAGGGTTGAAGGTTTATGACAATCTCTGGTACCTGTTATGTCCTCTTCAAGCACAAAAGGCAAAACGGTCAAATACAAATTTGATTAAATTCAATAAACTGCACATTTGAGAACTACCTCCATCTTTTTGGGGGGGGGGGGGGGGGGGGGGTAAGCTATTATTTTCAGAAATCAGGAAGATGTTTAGCATAGAATGGATGGAAATTGATTGAAGTTCTTCATAATTAAACTTTACAGACTAATGTCAATCTGAACTTGAATTTTTAAGAATCTGCAGATAAATAAAGAAAAGTGTGAAAATTAGCAATGTTTCAACTTCACCTGGATGGAAAGACAAGTAGTGATAGAAACATATGGATGTGAAACCTCAGTAGGCAGTGAGCAGCCAAACAAAGCAGTTCAGTGCCTGAATAAGTCAGATTTCCTGCTTTTCATTCCACTGCGCTACATCATCGGGAGTTTGCACACATTTGGCTCTGGAATGAATTTTGAAAAGAATAGACGTGACAGCTTTCATCTTTTTCCACCTTTTCATCCAAGTTGAGCTCTTGCGTAATGGATTAAACAGGGATGAGAAGAGGTGTTGCTCAGCTCTTGGTGTAACGATCATATCAAGATCTGATTGAACTCAGGGAGTGTGGGAAAATAGAGGCAGCTCCATCTAAACATATGGGTCAGGCCATTCTCACAGACTTCAAAATACGTTCAGCAACATTTTTTTAGGGCTTTTGTCCAATTTTCTGCTGACTTTCTGATGTGCAAAATTTTGCAACCAACTGGATCCCATGGAAAAAATGACACTGGTTGATTGTTGCTGAAACTTAGACTTGCTGGTCCTGGCAGAACAAACAAAGAGTTGTAGAAGTTTGTGTAGGAGAAAAAAGAATGTCACAGATTCCCAGTTTTGAAGGTGTGTCCAAAGTGTGTCCCAGGGACCATTTGTGGCCATGTGAAGGATTTTGTTTGGCCTCTGATCGCAATTCAAGAGACAGATTTTTTTTTTTTGTATTTCTGTTTTATTTCCCATGTTTACACTTTAATCCTTAAGATGTATTAAATACAACCCCCAATAATTTCCTGTCCACAACAATTGAAGTAGATATAAAAAGTACTAACTCAATACGTTTTTCACAACATCATACATACATTGGAAAAAAATAATATAAAAAACTAAAAAAAATAAATAAATCAGCCCCACCAAAAATTGGAAATTACAATGGCAATATTAAACCTCTTTTGTTTAGGATCAACAATAATTTATATATTCTTTTTCTATTAAAATGTACCAATATTTTGTTCATCAAAATATTGCATGTTTTGTGTATTTTGTGTTAACAGATAAAAATTTACAAATTTCACAAGATTTTTTTTTTTTCTTTTGATCCCCCACACATTGGACAATTTTGGCTCTAATTGCAAAAGTTTTGGTACCACTGGTCTATTCTGACCCTGGGTTATCTATTTGCTATCTACATGCTAGCTACTGTACGTTGCTGTCTCTCTTGCTACCAAGGAGGCATATGAGATGTGCCATTAATTTTTCAATTTGAACATCTGAATAAGATCACAAAGTCTTGTGTGTGTGTACTTTTATTATGCCTCTTATATGGTGGCACTCAGTTTGATGACATCATCTGTAAACTCTCTGCTAGCCATTTCAGCTTGGCTAGCTAGAATTGCGTCATTCTGTGAGCCACTAACAATCAACCTGTTGTGTCACTTGGCCATATGATTATGTTGGTTGCTGTCCTCTCTTTATGTGACTTCTATTACACAGACAGAACATCTAAACCGTATTATTTTCTTCTGACTGCGAAATAGAACTACTTGCTTTAGATCCTGTTTGTGCTTTATCAGATTCACCTCTTAACCGTTCTCCAGACTGAATGCTGTGTGCTTTGGTAGTGGGATGTTGTCCTTGACATTTGTGCCTAGATTCAGATAGACTTCGTTCTGATTGAATTTCAGACCTAAACTTGGGCTTATGAGAAACAACAGAAGATTTATTGGTGTTTGAGCAAAGTGTTGAACAATTTCTCTCAATTTAAGAGTTCAGAGTTTAGGTTTACTCTGCATGTTACTATGTTACGCTTGGATTTTTGTGTCTGCTTGGCTGCCAGGCCTGTTCAGCTGTACTAACCTTCCATTGCTCCCTTTGCTCTTTCCTTTGCTTCCCCCTGCAGGAGCCCGTCTCTACTCCGGCCATATATGAAGAGCCATTTGGTGACCTAAAGGTTATTCTTTTACAAACCCAAGTTTGAATGCTCATCCATCATCTCTTTCCCTCTGCATCTCTCTTAGCTCACACACACTTCCAAACCCACAATGGAAACTGTTTCCTGTCAAAAAATTTCAGTACTTTTAACAGCTGTAAGAAACAGTCCTTGTTTTCACAGGCAACATTATAATAATTGAATGTGTGAACCCCTTGTGATTTGTTGCCTCTAAAATGATGTAGTTCATAAAGCTATTTCGTTGCATTTTATTTTACTTTTTAATTTGTATTTTGAAATGAAATTCAAAATACAGAGTATTCTGCTAGCTGTCTAGCAGAATATGCGTCTTTTTATGACGCATATTAATTAACTCAAGTTGCTATAAAACACAATTTAAAAGGAAATAGTAACTAATTAAAGCTTCCTATGACATTGCGAGACAAGCCTGTGTTTAATTTTGGATGTGACAGAATGAGAAAAAGCAAAATTTTAGCCGACAACAGGAAGGCTGAATGTATTGTAAGTTTTATCCTTTTGATATTTTAGCCAGACTGTTATTAAAAATGATGCATATATTGACAGAATTTTAATAATCTTAGAGAAGAGGTAATAATCTCGTAAGTACAGAGTGCTGTTTTAGTCATGCTAGCCATGGTAATTACCATGCAAGATGCTAAAGCTACTTTCAAATCTCCTCTCTGTAATCAATTTCACTCGTTGTGCAATTTCCCTTTTGCTCCTGATATAAATAATTAATCACCAGTCACATGAAAAGGCTAGAAATTAAAATGTTTGCATTGCAGTTTTTGTAATATAATTCTTAAACAGAAATTGTTTTAGGCTAACGGCATTATTAACAGGTCAAAGCTTCACAATTATTGGAGATTGGATATGGACCACAGAAACTCTGACTGGTAATATAAGTTATAACTTAGTAACTTAGGTAGTGTTGATAGCAGTGTTGTACCATGTTTGTCCTCTGAAGTTGCTACTCAGCTTCCCAGAAGCTCAGCAGATCAACACGCTGCTCCTCTGAACACACGCTGAGCTGCTGCATCGTCTAACCAGCCTAATGTGCTGCTATCATTCATTTCCATCATGACTTCATACTGTGAGCAATTGGCTGCATTTTATCTCCACATTTAGAGCTAAGAGTGCCAGCATGGAACCTAAGGCACAATGTTCCTGTTATACAATACAACGTTTATTTCCCCTTTCCGGTTAGCTTTTTTTCTTTTACTTACATTAGTAAACTGCAAAAGAACGCTTAAAAAATGTATGTGTCCATATCTGCCTGTTTATCTCAGTAGCCTGGCCATTGCCTTCCTGTGCTATTCCGCTTGATTTAAATCTTGTGTAGCGCTTTCTGTCATCTATGCTAGATTTAACGCTCAGGGTTCGTAAAGCTTACTGTAACACCCCACGGTCCAGCCAGTGAAACTGAGTAGGTCTGACCCATTAATAAGGACACTTGATAAGGATAAAGAATTTATTTACTAACTCAAGAATGGAAATGAAAATACACCACAGGTATCACTGTGGGAACCGTATCTAGACCTTACCCTTAGAAATATTAACACAAATGACAAATAAAAGTACACAAGGCTTTATCAACCTATAGGTTGATAAATAGGGACTCTCCCTCTGTGTTAACCACCTCAAGAGTTCTGAAGTAACTTATTTAGAACATTCCGGAACACATATGAGTTCTTACTTTTTATAACCATGTACATACAATAACAGCCAGTGTTAATGAGTGGGCCCACTAAACAAAATAAAACAAATAAAAGCCGGCAAAATAGTCATTAAAACCCCCCGTTGCAGGCCTGATATTGACTCCACTCACCCCGGGTCCTCAACCCACAGCGACTGATGTAGGTAAGTTCCCGACGACTCCTGTCTCCTGAAAGCAGTCGAACCCCGCACTACGTTATCCACGAAGGCGAGGAAAATCCAAACCGCGGCCCAACGCAGGTGCAGCAGGTCTCTCCGGGTCCACCGTCTCCTTGGTAAAACCCCGGCCTTCAGCTCACCGAACGCGTCACTCTCGGTCCATTCGCGGTCCTTAGGCGGTTGTCCAACGACTCATGGTTTCACCAACGAGCAAGTGTTTCCTCCACGACTCTTCACCCAAAGTTCCAGCGACTCTTCACCGAGTCTCATCCTTGACGTCCTCTCTCTTCTTTTTTCGTTTTCCGCTCTCCCCTTTGTCCCGCCCCCCAGTCAATCAGATTTCAGGAGAATAGCAATCACCCAATAGCAAACGTATACACAGCACTCTTGTCTGTCACTCCTCGTGTTGAACTCTACTTTTCATATAAACTATACCGTATGGTTCGTTCTTAAAGTAACAGAACACCACATTTTAACAACACATATTAACAAGTCTTTTACGTCTGTTTAAGTTCTTTTTAATGAACTCATACTCATTTCACCTCCCACCATAAGACTTGGGAATTACATCTTACTTTAAGATATTAATTTACATACAGTAAATTTGTTAACCTTGTCATTTTTAAAACAACAATAACACACACATTTCTGGGAACCCAGAGGGTTACACCTGCTTCACACCTTTCTCCCGTTCACTTGAATTTCTCTCGTCGGATTTCTACCAGATTGGCTGTCGTTTTCTACACTGTTTTAGAATTGTAGGCTGCTTTAGCAATGGAAGCGGAGGAAGTGAAGGAAGCCGTTCAGTCCGTGTTGGTCATGCTTCTAAATATTGAATTAACATTAACAGCCACCTCGTTTGGATAGGCACTTCTCTCTTCACAGTGGAAGATGGTTGTTTTTTTACTATGCTAGTAGAGAAATTATATATTAGTTTCTTTGGAGCCAGTCTGATGTCCCATGTCACCTCACAGGCTTCGTAAATTTCAAATCAAGTGTTGGATCCTCCCCCAGCCCCATCTTCTTATCTGATAATCCTTCATTGCACGTATTTTTCATTTGCTCTTATTTCATTGCATGCACTCTGTGTTCGGACCCTTCATCAAATGCATCATCCAGTCCCTGTGCAACTACAGGATTGCACTCCCCACCATGTCCATCAACCACAACAGTCATGTGATAACACGGAGGCGATCCTTTGTCTGTGCTCACACCAGAAAGAGTCCGGGGAGAGGAGGCCTCTACCGGGCCTCGCCTCAGAGGAGGAGCAGGAGCGGGACACGGTGGCCTCCATGAGGGACACCCAGCTGGGCATCGAGCGAAAATGCTCCAGCATGACGGTCAGTTCCACGTCCAGCCTGGAGGCAGAGGTGGACTTTACCGTCATCACAGACCTCCATTCTGGGACAGAGGACTTTTCCAAGGGCGGGTCTGAGTTTGGGGAGCGAGAGCGGCAGCCAGAGGTCGGACGGGAGGACTTTGAGGAGACCTCCAGGTTCTACTCGGCCCGCTTAATGGGCTCCAGGGATAAGTTCCCGATGGAGGACAGGCTTCCTGAGGAGGGCACCCATCATGAGGTAGACAGATGAGCGGCACCATCCCTCATCCTCATCATCACATTTTGGATTCATCCCGCCTTGCTGGAAATGCTGCCATTCTTATTCTTATGTTTTATTTATTAGCATTTTCTGTTTTTGACTATTTCATTATGTTTCATTTTTTCCCGGTTTGATTCAAAACCTTGTTTCTTCTCTTTTTTTATTTCAACTCAACATTCCACTGAATCTTTACATTATTTGCTGCTATTTTCTGCATGAAGCACCTAATAAAAAAAGTGTTTTACAGTTTGTGCCTTCAAACAAAGTGTTTTTCTGTTTGTTTGGTTTTTTAATAGCGAGGGGAAACAACTGGCTGCAGTCGGTAGTAAGTTTACTGTGTGTTCATTCCACAGCCTCCAGTGGCCAGGAAAGATGCCAGTGCTGTGAGTGTGGCCCACAAGCTGAAGCGGGCCGACACCCGGACCGAGACGCACACCAACGGATCCGAGGTTCACCAAAACATCACGGATGTTTCACCACAAGTACGCAGAAGTATTCACACGCCCTCGAACTTTTTCACATTTTGTCCTACTACAACCACTATTTAGATTTTATATAATAGATGAACATGTAATCCCTAATGGTTAGGATAATGCTGTGTTTACTGTTTAGAAAACGGTTGTAGTTTTGAGTTTCTGAGCATGCAGGGATGTGAGAAAGCGCCACCCTTCATGTTTTCCTATTCTTTTTGCGTTTGTTTCAGAAAATTGTCAGCTGTTGTGTGTAACTCTGGTTGTCAAACTATGTCAAGAAACTAAATTATTTTTTCCCCCAAAAAAGAAATCAATAAAATAAGAAGAATGGTGGAAGGATCTAAACACTATAGAGGTCCCTAATGGACATGGAGAAAAAGTTTTATTTTGCGTTACGTCGCAATACTTTTTCAATAATTCACAATGTCTAGTTTGTTTACAGTCACAAATGTCAATTTAAAATTTCAAATATATACACATTTATAGAGCCTAAGTGAAAACGTGTTTATGTATTCTTATCTCTGGTGCAAAAACATATTGAAGATCGATTTATTCACTGCGTGTTTATGTCAGTGTAGTTTGAGATGGAACTGCACATGAAAACGGCTGTTTATTAACAATCAAAATGGTCAGATATGACTTTACTGCCCTGTGAAAATAACTCAAAATAGTCCAAATAGATTGGATGGAGTTTTTCTTTCTTTCCTTCTTACGGAAAATTGGTTTACATCTTAGAAGGGAGATGGAAAGCCTATGTTTGGACTGTTGTGCTATTGCACAGAGGTTTGTGGTGCATTTCTATCCAAAAAAAACCCAAAAAACTTCAGATACCTCAAACGAGATATTAACTTACATGGAAAAACCTCACACCTTATATAATAGCAGAAAGTACGATGGCCGCCATAAGAAAGACTTTCAGTATTCAGTCATACTGTATTAACTGATCATTATTGCGAGAGAACGCAAAAGTATTGCGAGGTAAGGAAAAATATTTTTTTTCTCATGTCCCTTAGAGGACGTCGTAAAACACAGACAACATAAGATTTTCTAAAACTATTTATTATTAAGTACATATAAACAAGGTTTCAAAACTCACCTGCGTTTTGCACTACATTATAAACTTTTACATAATACAAAGTATTATGATTATTGGGGTTGGATCTATATATATTTTGAAATATGACATTAAATAGGTTGCCTGATATTTTACTGCATGGGCTGAAAGCCCAATATTAAAAAAGTGAGAAAGTATTTTTTAACTATGCTTTAATAATTTAAAGTTGTTTTGCACAGTGTTACTTTTCTAATGATACATTCATGAATGACATATTTTATAAATGAAATCTTAAATATTAGGCCTTAGGAAGGGTTAAAGCTGCTGAGGTCGGTTCGCATCATCCGCTCCAGTAGTCAGAAGCCAATCAGGGAAACACTGCTGCGTGACGTGCGCTTGGTGGAAGCCTGGGACTTTGACTATAGAAAGAATCTCTTTTTTTTTTCTTCCTCTTCCAGGGAGCTCACGGCAGCCATGTTCCCAAAGAAATGGAGAGCGTAATAGAATCATTAAGGCATGATTAAAGTATTGACAGTATATTAATGAGAAGGATGAAAGCAGCTGAGACTGCCATTCATCTCCGGAAGCAGAGCAGTGAGCGCGGACCGGCTGTCCCGCAGGTGCCTTATTAAAATGGAATCAGGGCCAGGCTCTTTAGCCAGTCAAGCTAATGGTGTGGCTGAGCTCAGGAGATGATGAAGAGAGGAGCTTTGAAGTGCTGAGTCATTGCTTTAAGGTTGTCGGAGTAAGCGGAGTGCTCTGCGCGCGCGCACAGTAAATGGAGGATGAGATAATCTATAGGCAGATAAAGATCTACAGTAAGGTCGGTTGGCCAGCAGAGGGCGATATTTCACAAAGATCAGTTTGTGCGCGTTACAACAGCCTGTGTAGGTCACACAGTCAAACTTCTCTACACAAAAACATCACATATTTTTGCTTTTATAACATACAACTAGGTAGAAAAATATGATTTCATTGTAGGTTAAGTTTTATAATATCAGCACAAGCATTTTCACTTTATCTAGATACATAACAAAGAGAAAAACATGGTCTGAAATTGAACTCTTCAATGCCCTTCCACATGCACAAAAGAGGATTTAGGTACACACACACACACACACACAAAAAGAGAAAAACTGATTTTCTCAGAATTTTTACTTTTTAAATAACAGTAATAATAAAAGTTCATTTAATTTTTATAGTATTTAATCTCAAAATTTTGCTATTTTTTCTCAGAATTCAGGTTTATTTCTCCAAATTCTGACTTTTTACAGTAATGTTAATGCATTTCATTTTTAGAGTGCTTTTCTAAACACTTACACTTTACAGGAAGCAAGTAGATTAATTTGACATTAAATGTAAAATTCTGGCTTTAAGCTCAGAATTCTGACTTTCTTTCTCAGAATTTTGTTTAAATTGTTTTATGCACCACCAGACAAATCTAATCTTAAAACTCAAATCTACCAAAACAATTTGGGACAGGTTTTCAGTGAGGACAAAGTGCATGTTTAGAGATCCTAGTAAAAGCAAGAAATAGTTGTTATTGTTTTTATATGCTAGCAACATAATTTACATCCACCTAAGAATGTTTGATTATTTATTTGGATTTTGACAATTATTAACAAAGAATTAGAATATTTTGAGTTTGAAGTCAGAATTATGACTTTTAGCCAATCAAATTACTCTTCTTTGATTACGTGACACCAGTATGTCGAGGTAGCTGCACTAACTAGCTAACTGTTTGACACTTGAATAAAGGAGTGCAATGTGATTGGCTAATAGACATTTGTCTAGATCTAGTTCTGGTTGCTTTGTGTTGCTCTGGTTGCTCCGGACATTTGCAGGCAAGTTTCAGCAGTTGAATTTCTGCGGACGACGTTTTGAAGATGAAATTAAAGGGGGAAAAAAGTCATATTTTTGCACATGATAAACATTAAGTGTTACAAATGCAATCATCTAAATTGTCCATAAACCATAATCATCAGAATTACAAGAATCAAAGCCTGTGAGTGACATATTCTTCATAATATATGAGTTTCATTTTCTGAGATGTCTGGTGAGAAATATTGCACTTTTCCACAATAGTCTAAGTTCTTTTTAGATGCACTGAAATATGTTTTGGGTGATTTTAACGCCAAGCTCTCATTAACAACTACAAGCACTTTATAGGACTTTCCAGATTAAAGGCAGCCTTTTTTTACATTAGTAGTCTTGAAAATGTACACATCTCAGCAAACTTAAGACAGAGCTTTAGAAATTTGAAACATTTGTAATTTGTTTTGAATTGAGCTTCTTCTGATTTATGTTAAAATGTAATTTATTTATTTTTTGGTAAGGAATTCTCTTGAGATTAACTTTCTTAAATTTTTCAGCTGACACCAGCATAAGATAGCACAACCATCTAGAGTCAAACTCTAACTTAACTTTGTGCAGCTTTGATATAATAATCTCATTATCAACAAACCCAACAAAAAAGGTTTGCATAATATTTTGAACTCTGCCTTCCAACCAACTGTGAAACATAGTGAATCATTTAGGAGCCTTTCATTTCCCAGGATCTGACAATCCAAAATCACCAAGTATTGACCCGAGGTAAGCTTAATAGCTTCTGACCTAAAGCTTGTAGATCCAAGGCAGAAACAAGATTTATTCTTGTTATTTTGGAACGACTTTGACCTGAAACTGGCAAAATTCATTTAAACATTATTTTAACATATATATAAAAAAGATTTTGTTGTAAGAATTGAAAATACATATTATTTATAAGTGTTTAAGAAACATTCCAACTGCAAAATAAAGAAACTCAAACAAAGTCAAATAAAAATAATTCATAAGTGTTGTATAGATCAAAATGGTATATAGGCTGAAGCTGTTCAGCTCATATGTGTTTACCATCATTAGTTTAATACTAAGAAACTACAGTATGTTCACTCTTCACAGCTTTAGTATTAGAAATGTTAACGGAATCAACAATTAAATCCATATAAGAGAAGTAAGAGGAATGAAAAAACAGAAAGATTAAAACGTGAGTAAATTGCCATCACAAAGGTTTCAGTCAGATCAGCTTTCAATCATTCTGTGTTTTAATTCCCTTTTATGTTACTTAGTTTAAGATTTCACAGCTTAATACCACAATAAGACAGATACTCATTATTTTTAATGTAATATTTGGTGGTTTTACGTTAAATTTCCATCTTGGATCATATCTCCCACCTATTTCCTTCAACAGATTCTGAATATTTTTAGGGAGCATACTGTACCATTTCTGGCTTCATATTTCATTTGTGCTGTCTTAAATTTGACTAGTTCATCAAACTGTAATACTCCCCATCGGCTAAACAAAGCATTACTACATAATTTAAATAAGTCACAGAAAGACACAAAAACTCTAAATATAATTTATATACTACCCTTCATCATTAGATGTTGACCAGATTATTTACTTCTTTATTTATTTTTGCACATCAGTGCTGGTCTTTGTGGGGAACAAACCAGTGCTGTTCTTTTTGCATGCAGCAGTCATGGTGCTGGTATCGGCCTTCATCAGAACCACTTCTTTCTCTCCCTTTCAGAGCCCTGCAGCTGTCAGCTCCCAGGAAACTCCTGCTGCTCCCAAAGAAAATGGCTCCCCTGTAAGTGTCTTTGTAGAGGACATCCATCACACTGACAGTAATTTATGTGTCTGTGTGCTGCCGCTGCTGTAGTCTTGACCTTTATTGGAGCGAGTGTCCAAATGAATCGCCTCATGCGAGCTACACAATTGTTACTTACTGTCACCGTAATGACTCTGGTCATGAATTTCAACAAATAAATGCTTGAATGACTTTGAGCTAACACATTGTTCTGTATAATTGTTCTGTTTTTGCGTAATCGCTTGTCTTTACCTTCAATTACTTCTATTTGTTGAAACCGTCACTTTTAACAACAAAAAAAAGATGCACACTGTTGTTGCGCAACACCCCCCCCCTCCTTTCTGTCTCTACTCTCTCACTCTCGTACTTCCTCTTCTGAGAGGGGAGATGTGCTACCAGCTCTCCGTCTAACGGGTCCGTTGAGTTTCCTAAATCTGCTGGGATTTACCCTGTCCAGAACTGAAGTAAACTCTGTTTAAGCTGGTTTCGAGAAACGATTCGCCTGGTTATCTGACGGCCTACATCCAGGTGTCCCACCCTTCTTCCCCCTGTGAATTAGCCAGACTGAGCAGCCTACAGCCAACTAGTTTCACAGAGCACACCTGTTAACGGTCGCTCGTTCTCTATTTTGCAACTTGCATTTGTTATTGAACCAGGTAGGTTTTAGTGACTCGGGCGAGTCCCAAGGATGTTGTTTTACATATGGGCTACCAGCAACCTAAAAACATTTTCCACTTTTTCCTCTCCAGAATCAAACATCATAGCTATTTTACAACCATCAAAGAACTTTAAGGTGACTCATTAACTGAATGTCCACAACATCTTTAGATTTTCTTTATGCTAAATATTTTATTAGTAAGGCATTTTTGCAAGGGTCAGTACAGCTTAATTCAGTAGCAGAAATAATCAAATAAGTAAAATCAATCATCTAGTCTATCTTTCCCTACTGCTGACACTGAGAACTAAAAAAGGGAACCTTTGAGAGAGACGGACGGAGTTTGGCGTTTCGAACCCCAGACCTGGCTTGATGATGAAGAAGGTGCTGCAGCAGGAGGAAGATGTTGATCGGCGAAGGCAGGGATCTCTGTAGGTCTGATGAGCTTCTTCTCCGCATGGATGGTGAGGTCACACAGGACTTGGTGCTGGCAGGAAAAAAGGCACCAGTTCTTCTTCCTTGTCTTTGTCTTCATCTTTGTCTTTGGGGTCAGAACCCAGCCGATGAGAGAAGTGTGATTCGAAGCCACAGATTGTGGGCCTGACGGGTTGGTCTCCATGTGCAGGACAGTCTTCGGCTCTGTGGCCCCGGCTCTTCTTCAGCTGCAGAGTTCTTTGTCCATCTCGATCTTGGCTCGAAGCTGCCCGGAGGATCCAACGAACGGTTCCTCTTTTGCACCCACCTTATATAGGGTTTATCCACCTTTTGGTGCGTTTTCATTGGCTAGCACTGTTGCTGTGCTTGTTTAATTGGCTGACTGCTTAGACAGATGATCTCATATCCATCACTGTCTTACAGACATTATGTCCTGATGTCTGTGCTAATGTCTCAGGGTTGCTCAACCACCTGTTCCCATTGCCTGCACAACCTTTCACCTACTCTCTACCTCCAACATATCAGTGATGTTTAATTGCAGTTACACCTTTTTACACCATTTCAAGTTCAATGTCAAAATCACATTTATATCACATTTATTTTCTTTAGCTTCTCTGATTTATCATTCATTTATAATTTTATAACCATAACTTATATCACATTTATTTTCTTCAGCTTCTCTGATCTATCATTCATTTATGATTTTATAACCATAACTTATTAGTTACTCTTATTATGATCTTAATGTGAGTTATTACAGATGTTTTTCTGAAAAGAAACCAAGAATAATACATGATTCTAATTATTTACTACTAAAGTTACAGTTACTTGTTTTTCTTGTAAGTGTTCCCACAAATATAAGTGTAAGTATTATTACAAGTAAACCAATATTAATATAAGTATTTTACTTTGAATCTTATCCAATTACTAATAATGTTTAGATTTCATTCTTTAAAACTTTACCTTTAAACTAAGGAATAGTCTCAGCTATTTTTATAAATCTGCAGGCTGGAAACTTCCTCTTTTTCCAGGAAACCTGCTTTTCCTGTTTAATGACTCTCTCTGACTGACTATGATTTCTTATGATTAGATAGAAAAAAGTAGAATTAAAGCAAAGTTTGCATGAGACAAAAACAACACACACAACTAGATTTATTTTATTGACACTTAAGTCTACTGTTGGGCCTAGATGTCACTTGAGTGATTCATTTTAAAGATAACTTTATTTATTATTACTGTTAAACTAAAATCTCCAGCATGGGGAAGTGGGATGAGCTCGGATTTTCTTGACAACACAAACACATTTAGGAATATGTAAAACATGAAGACCAAACATCCAGATGGACGATTTAAAGCCTTGGGTTTGACTTTGGTGTTGTAGGATCAAAACGTGAGGATATGTGGACATGAGGTTGGAACTGGAGGAAAAAATCGAAATAATATCTTAGAGAACTAATCTATTTAGTTATAGACCTGGTGATACAAACTGATTGACTTTGAACTAAGCTGAACTCTAGTGAGAGTTAGTGGTATTTAGCTACTTATATGTTTGTATTGCTTAATATTTTAAATGAAGTAAATTTAAAAAAAAAATCAGTTTCTGGGTCAGCATGACCCTCTTCTTTGTTTGGTTCTTTGTAGTACTTACTTTACTTTACAAGTAAAGTAAGTACTTTACTTACTTTACTTTACAAGTAAAGTAAGTACTTTACTTGTGTTATGGAAGCTAAAACATTGGTGGACAGCGCCAATTAATACAGTTAGCCATGCTAGCCCTGAATTGCTAATCATAAAAATGAGTTTTGCTAATGCTAAAGTGCTATACCAATATGGTTTTGAGAGGAAGCTAATGCTATTGCACTAAATTCAACCATGTTATTACAACAACGTTATATGTTGTCCTTGATTTACTTTATTCCTTTTTTGTTATTCTGAAAACATCTGCCTACTTGTAGAATTACTAAAAGTCGATAACCAAAACTTCAACTCAGATGTCACTTTATTCAACTGAAAGATTACAAAAAAACTAATTAAATTAGCTCTTTAGAATTGATCAGGAAAATGTATTTTGGGGCAGATAGGTGCACAAAATCTTTTCAGAGTTAGCGAAATCACTTAAGCGCTAAAAGAAAAATTAGCCCAGTACTGCTAAAGCCTTAACTTCAGCAACTGATTTGAAATTCCCCATCAATGGATCATCCTGTATGTGCTGGATTAATACCATCACACTGTCAGACGTCTCCACAACTCGGTTTCAGTGTGAAAACTAGCATGATGTGAATGAGCTTTCTAAAACGTGAATTTTTCTGCTTCTTTTCTGGCTGCTCTGTCACAATTTTAGCACAATCTGAATCACATGCCCACATTTTTGTGTAAATTTATAAAGAAGGAAGTTGTGCTGTGTCTTCCTCAGAGCTTCTAGCATTGTTTCCTTCAGTGGTTCTTGGAGGAGCACCCCCACAGATAAGGAGGGGAACAGGCTTCTCAAAGGGTTTATTTTGTTTGACAGTGTAGTGTGAAAGTGAACCACACCAGCTGATTATGTAACAGATGTTATCATTTTGGCTAGCAGATGTGCATGACCATTGAATATGTGGTTCTGACTGCTCTGTAATTACTGTGCTGCAGGTAAAAGCTAGTCCACAAGGGAGGGAGTCTGTTGTGTCCCCTCTGACCATCACAGCTGAAAGCATCACCTCAGCAACCACGACACAAGTTACCAAGGTAACACTGTGTTTGTGTCCTCAATTACTGAACCTTTATCACAGTGAAACAGTTCCTTTCTAAAATGAAATGGTAATCTGTTTCCTAGATAACACAGGATACAGTTGTTTTTGCTTCAAGCCACTATTTATTACATCATTTTCCCCGTTTGTAATTCTGCTCGAAGAGTAAACAATGAGGATTTGTTTTGATCTCTGAAAAGATAATGATGTGTTGAAATATTTAAAACATGACATGAATCAGTGGGGCAGGACATGAATTCAACAGTTTGAACTTTGTCACATTTTGTCGTGTCACAGCCACATGTTTCAAGAAATAATGACACACCAAAGTGTGCAAAATAAAAGAAAGAAAATGGTGGAGGGATTTCAAAGATTTCCTACAAATAGAAATGTGAAATGTGAGGTGTTCATTCAAATAGATGTGTAAAATCTCTACTGGCATGATGCTGCCACCACCATGTTTTCAGGGTGAGGTGTAGGGTGAAATGAACTTGACTTGAGACATGAACTGTGTTTCCATTGATCATATAATTGCCCAAACTGGAATCCCCGAAATAAATTTGCGCAATGGAAACATGCTAATTAAAAAGAAAAAAGAAAGAAATCATGTTTTTCGATAAGCTAGGATGAGGTGATTTTTTTTGGCCATGTCAAAATTAATGTACTCTGCAAAACTGCAATGGAAACACTTTTGTTGATCACCAACCAGGTGTTACTACTGGCAGAAATAACAAAGAAGACGAGGATGATGGCCTCGCTTGTTATTTAATGACTTAACACCACAATTGTGAAATAGTTCTTTTTGACATTAGCTATGTTTGCTGACCAGTAAAATACATTCCAGTTTGTGGTTGTAATGTGACAAAATGTGGAAAAAGCCTAAGGGGGTTGAATACTTTTCATTAAGTGTGATGTTGCATTTTGCCTGACCCTTGTGGTTCTGTGCGCTCCAGACTGTAAAAGGAGGCTACTCAGAGACCAGAATCGAGAAGAGGATCATAATCACTGGAGACGACGATGTGGACCAGCATCAGGTGAGAGACAGAGTCCTGGAGACATCTGCTCTGTGTGTCTGAGAGCGCTGGAGAATGCTGATCGGTGTGTTGGGGTTTCTCTGGCTCCAGGCGCTCGCCATGGCGATCCAGGAGGCCAAGCAGCAGCATCCTGACATGCTGGTGACAAAAGCAGTGGTCATCAGGGAAACAGAGTCTCCCACAGAGGAGCAGCGGAGAACAGAGGTAGATGTTTACCTCTTTACCTCTTCTGTTCTGTTGTCTAGATATTCCATCCATCTTTTTGCCCAGTGTTACAGATAAGGGGCAGTATTATGTAAATTCAACTTTTTATAATGTTATTCCCTCATCAAAAACACACCTGCAGTGTGTTCAGACAGGAGATCAATCCTTTCATAACAAACTGTCACAACATGGTGACAGTTTGAACAAATACAGAAGGAAACATATTTGTAAAAGTTATAGACTGTAGCTTTAAATCATATTTGATATATACAGCATTTTTATAACAATTGAAGGTTACAGAGTTACTTGATTGTGCTCTATGATGACACTATGTCATCACAAATACATAATGCTGCCCCTTTAAGGAAGTTAGAATGAATCACAGAAAACATCAAACACTGTCCAGAACCTTCTGCAAAGTTTTTCAGGTTCTTCATTTTTGTCTCTCTGCAGTCCTGATCCCAGGACATGATGGCCTCTGAAATGGGGGGTGAGGGGGCAGGAGAGGACCCTTCAGCAGAGTCTCCTGCCCCACCAAGCAGCATGCCACCACCCTTCTGCCCCCGCCTCCCCCACCCCTCCTTCTGTGACTCACAGACACCTGAACAAACTGCCTTCCATGAAGCAGCAGATCTCCCCTCCTGTCCCTTTAGACTAAACCAACTGTGACCCGGCCTGGACACCCCCCACTCACCCCCAACCCCCTCCAGGACCATTCAAGCCCCCCAGCTCCTTTGAGAACAAGAAACCATCTTCAGTTTGGAAGATTCAGCGCCGAATCGGACACCCCCACCACCTCAGAAATGGAACTGCTTCCTGTTTGAACGTCTGCCGTCACTTCCTCCTCCTCGCTTCGGTTCAATAAACTGCTGTCTTATTAGCTTTTTACATTTTTACCTATAGAGGATCTAATTTATGTTCAGTGTTTGCCTGTTTATGAATTATATCAGATGATTATAATCAGCATGATTCAAATAATAATAGCAGAGGGAATGAAAACACATATTAAAGCTCTGCAGAGACGCGGCCCGTAGAAACGCTGACGGTTGGTTGGGCTGCTGGTTCTGGTCCAGCCTCCAGGAACCAAACATCCTCATCCCAACATGACTGTTTAGCTTTAGGTGACGGCAACAAAGGCAGCGCTGCTCACTGTCTTAGGATTTCTAGAGGAATTTTTAATATAAATATTAAGTGTTCTAAGTTTTACACATTTGATGGTATATTTTTACTTTTTACTTACTTGACTTTGGTTTAACCTGAACTTCTTGTGTTTTTTGAACATTGCAGTGATCTTTTTTGTTCTCTTGGACTTGTCTGGATGCTGATACACTGGAGGTTAGCGCATCTTAGAGAGACGTCGCTAGGCATGGGCCGGTTATGGCCATCGAGCTACAAAAGGTTTTAAAACTTTGCAGTTTGAAGAAAACAAAAACAGTGAAATTTTCCTCCGTTATGATTTAACAAAGTTAAATACTTTTCATGTCAGCCTCCTGGCGCACACTTGCAGAAATGACCAGTTTGGAAACTAATGCAGAACAATTCATCACTTTTATAAATCTAATTTTGTTTTTAAAAAATAATTTAGTTGAGAAATACATTACTACTTACTACTTTAAACTTTTCCCATGATGCCGTCATATTCAAAGTCGTCAGGCTATGAAAGCCCCATGCTGACCCATGCCTGTCTCACTAAGAAAGCTGTCTATAGTTGTTGAGTTTTTGCAGTCCATATGACTCCAGCACTAACTGTAAGCATATTTTGTTGTACTGCAGCTCAAAGAAGCCTCTTCCTGCAGGTGATGCACAATTTGGAGGTGTGTGCTACTAATTGCCAGCTGAGATCCCTTAATGTTTGTCCATATGTATTTAAATTCTGAGATCTCATGGCTCAAAATGAGCATTAATTAAAAGTCTTGTGTCTGTCCAGTATGAGGTATGTTTTGGTTGTGTGAAATGCAACCCAAAAAAGCCTTTTCCTCCAGCTTACCTGCAATTTGGAGGTGTGTGTGCTACTTCTCTCCAGCTATGTCTAAATTTTGTCCACATTTATTTAAATTCTCTGGGGGTTTTTTTGAGACAAAACTAGCATTAATTGAAAGTCTTGTGTCTGTCCAGTACACAGTATGTTCTGGTTATATCCTATGATAAATATGTTACTCTTTAGCAGATTCCCTACCATGTTTATTCTGCTAACCTTGTACAATGATGAATAGCGGACGCAATTCCAAGTCCTGGTAGGAGAATATTAATCAGAGGTGTGTTAAATAACAGTAGCGACTGTGATGTTTAAAATAATTTCTAGTTTTGGATCATATTATTGAAAACACTCCCTGAAAAGTTGAAAAGCGTCAGATTAACTCTGATCTCTTTGCTTTCTGTTGGATTAATTCTCCAGTTATGATGTGACTTTGGACTTTTGCTTGAAAGGAGCTGTAAACATGATGCCGCCTGTTCTCCCCAAAGATACAACGCCGTGCAAAAGTCTCCAATCCCCTAGGACTCTCTCACATTTGAACACATCAGCACAGTTCAGAGTGCTGTGGTCGTAATGCGGCAAAAAGGGTCAAACCAGACAGGAAAAGGTGAGCGCATATAAAGATGCCCTGTCACACATATCCATATGTTCTGAGTGACCTTTAATACTATACTATGCATCACAAATCAGACATGAAAGGCCCCTCGGAGGCGCCCCTTCCCCTGTTAACCCTCTAGCTCTGTGCCGCTGTCAACCGAGGCGGTGTGGCGCACGGCTTCTGAGGTTCTGCAATAAGCCGCCGTCTTTCCCATCCTCTGTCCTCTGAAGGGAGAAAACTGTGAACCCTCACATGAACCGAAGCGTAACCAAAACCTAGTAATGAGACACAGCTGTGGAGCGAGGAGCTTCCCCAACACGTGTGATCGTGTCACCGTCCCCGCCCGAAACCATTGACCTGCTGTAGACGTGTCTGTGGAAACGAGGTTCTAAACCTGCTGACTTGTATATTCTATTTTACTGTTTTATTTTCTATCGGTCACATGACACTGGACTGTTGTGAGAGCACTTTGCTTCTGCAAACCGCTGGGGAAACCGCTGCCGAGTTCAGTGAAGGCATTGAGTAGTCGAGCTGACGAAGGTCTGGATTCTTTGTGCAAATGGAATGGATCAGAAAGTGATAATCTAATGGACAAAGGTGCAATAGAGATAAGAACACAAAATGGGTGCCTTAAGTTTTGGAGTTGATTTTATGGGAGCACTCATCAGCTGAAAGCATCCAAGATGAAACAAAGCGAACCAGAAAAAACTACTGACTTTAGGAATGGACAAGAATTCAGCGTTTTGTTGAAACTGGC
Source organism: Xiphophorus couchianus (assembly GCF_001444195.1). NCBI lineage: Eukaryota > Metazoa > Chordata > Actinopteri > Cyprinodontiformes > Poeciliidae > Xiphophorus > Xiphophorus couchianus. The sequence goes on along the minus strand of NC_040234.1, from coordinate 23,833,027 downwards.
AGTACAGATCCTGGATCAGGAGGTTCACTCAGCGAAGGCCATCAAACCGCTGTACCGTTCAGCCTCCACCTTCAGTTCTCCACTGCCGTTTGCTCTACATTCCCCTAGTGCTTGGTGGCGTGTATGTGCTGTGTTTGCATTCAGTTTCGACAGGGAACAAACCTGCATAAATAAATGTGTAACTATGATTCAAACTGTGTCTCGGCTTTTACAATGAGGGGAAATATATATGTGTTTTCATTAAACATGCTGCCTTCTTATGAAATCTATGGCATTCAACATGAGCAAAAATGTTTAATGTTCAAAATGGGCAGAAATGACTGCAGAGCAGCAGACCAGACATTCCTAAGGTCTTGCTGCCATCTAGTGGCTTTTCTGGAGCTAAACAAGAATGGGATTAAAAGTAACTGCATTTTGTTTCTGAGTATTAATAGGAAAAAAACATAAATAACACACTTTAGTCAATTCTGTTAAAAAAATGTCAAGATTTAGGTCACGCTTTCAATGAAAATAATTGTATGTACCCACGTTTACATTAATTAGATGCAGCAAAGTTTGCTGCAACCACATAAGAAGGAAGGTTTTTGCAGGAAAATGCAAAAACTGTGGTACTTTGAAGACAAATACTTTCTGTTGTAGCAATTTTTTGTTCCTAGAGGATTTCTGTGATAATTGGTCCAAAATAGAACTAGAGGGGGACTGATTGTATACTGACTATACAGTGAACTTCTTAAATTTCTCCATATTTGATCAAGTTTACGTACTTATGTTGGTCTATCACATAAACTCCTAACGAAGTATTGTTTGTTTTTCCAATGTGACAGAATGTGAAAAACATGGCATGAATTCATTTCCGAGAAGAGATGAATAATAAATGACATTGCATTACATTTCTTGGATGATGCAGAGCTAATGGAAGCCTAACAGCAGACCAAAATGTCTGGACATCTCAGGCTAATTGGTCTGAATAGTTTAAAAGGTACTTTGGAACTTCCTTTCCACTTTGTGTTTGAGAGGAAACAGACAAAATAATTGAAGCATCACTCCTTTGTCTGTTTCACTTCAAACATCAAATGCATTTAATAGATAAAACATAAAGGAAAGGACATGTAACTAGCGGAAGTGAAAAAAAGTCAGTGTGTCATTCTCAATGACACTGTCTTTAATAAAGTGAGGAAAACCTGTTTTTATCACTTTGTTATAAACATGAATAACTTGCTTCACACAAAAAGATTAAAGAATGAGTTAAGATTACTTTTTTGTAGCTACCTGCCTGTCTCTGTAGCTCAGTAAATAGCCAGTTATCTATTTATCTAGTTTAAACTTCTGAGATGAAGTTAAACAAGTCAGAGCTGGTCCAATTTATCTCAATAAATAGACAACTACCTATTTCTCTCAATAGCTATTTATGTAGCTAGCTAGATAAATAGGAGGACCATCGCCGACTTTCACTTCACCTGCGATGAACAGCTGGTCGGTTAAAGCTGGAATGTTCCAACAGGTCAATGATTCCAGGTACCTTTGATGGAAATGCGAGGCATTGCTTTAAAGTCAAATTCCTCTTTTAAAAACCATTCAAACCTGAAAACAGTAAACAAAATCATAAAAAGCCAAAAAATAAAAACGGCATTCATGCCCACGCATGACACTACACATCGTTCCATGACATTGGAGATCAGCTCCAAAACTAAACCAGTGCAGTAGATTTTTATGTTGGTATTAAGAGACCCACAGCTCGGTGTTGTTCTATAAATCAGTTATCTTTATTCACACGGTATAAACAACAAACAGCAACAGAGGGACGCCTCCTGCGGAGCGCATACGGACAGTCAAAGCAGTACATCTCTGAAGGGCCGACTTAGACAGAAGCATAGACACAGGGCTGTTAATGGTTCAGCATACAGAGACCTGCAGGATGCATGGACCTCACATGTTCCTAAAGCCATTCAGTCGCTTTGCGGGTGGACAGTAGAGAGACGACGAGTACAGTCATGCTGAGCAACAGTTAACTACAGTATGAAACAAGAGTCGTTTACATAAAAACAGAGTAAATCATCTCTTTAGAAAGGTTTCTTTTTATATAAATGATCTGAAGTGTACAAAACTGTATTTTACACATTTCTTGATGCATGATCCCCAGTAGCCTACAGTACATTTCCCTTCAAAGTACTACAAACTACTTAACTGGATTACAAGCTACAATGAGACCGCAGCGTTCTCCGAGTAGCGCAGCAGTCCCACATGGCATCAGGAGACGATGGAGAAAGGAAAAAATCAGCAGCATTGTCCTTTATTCAGAACATCCACCTAAAAAAACACACCTGGTCTCATAAACTGCCCATTTCTACCCTCTGTAATGTCGACAAAGGATGTCGCTTCCCTTTTCCTCCTCCCAACCCAAACCTAGCATTGTCTGATGTCGTTCCACCTGCACTTGAACAACGCTGCCGCTGCAAAGTTCTATGCTTCTAGTGTTTTTGATATTCTCGCGATAAGTTAAGGCTCTTTAAGGACCTGAGGATTCTGAACATATGATGAGGCACACAGAAGGCAAAGAAGAGCTCTAGACCAGGGCTAACTGAAAGAATGAGGGGCATGAGACACAGCCACGGGGGTCCTGCAATCAGGAGCTCAGGGGGCCAAAGTGGAGGGCCCTGGAGAGAGGCCCTGCACTGCAAGCTTTTCCAACCTTTGTCATCAGGATCTGTCTAAACATTTCATCAGGTTTCTGGTGTTTGAGGATGGGCACTAAAAATGTGCTAATGCTGTAGCCTCCAATGTCTGTCTCGCCTATTTTTAAAGGGTTGATTCAGAATTTTTAAAGAATTTCTACAAACCAATGAACAATAGTATCTTTACTTGTCGTAGACAAAAATTGAATTTTTTTGCAGTAAAGAGGAGAAACTCTAGAGGGGATGGAAGAGTGTGAGTTTGTTTTAGCTTCTCACACTAAAATTGATCAGATTTGTGGAATCCAACACTAATATAAGCAGATATTAAACATCTATAATTTGATTAGAAACCACTGTTAGGTTTGCGATGTTTTCTCAGGAAAATGAAGTTGTTTGCATCGACCCTGATCGTCAGGCCTTTGGAAAGATTTGTGGACAAGTACAAAACCTGAAAAAGGCACAGAGACGCATGTCCCATGCAGTTACCTAGGTGACAACCTGCTGTAATATCCTCAAATAGTTAACACCACTCTTAGCAGATGTAGCCTACAACGCTCTGACTCACTGTAGACATTGTTCAGCTGGGAAACAAAAACAAACTTAACAACTGTTAGTTGTAAGACTTGTCAATTAATATTCAATAACAGCTTTATGCCATTGATGTCAACAGTTTTAGATCGAGTTGTTTTCAGCGGCTCATGTGGCTAACATGGGTCAGTTAGACTAAAGGTTCCCACACACACTGGAGGTAGACTCAAAGCAGACGCACGCCGGACACGTCTCTCCGCAAAGGAACATTTTATGACTGTACTCGGTGTCGCACAGTAAAATGCTCGGTGGGGAACATTGAAATGTTTTGTAGGAGGCAATGAGCTGCTAAGGTTGGGGTTCGGCGTAAACAGTAGTCATGGACGCTACACTACCATTCTGTGCCTCACTATCATGTGCGGTGGCTGCCTAGGACGGGGAAAACATGGGGCTAAGCCAATGCAATAATTAAGCTAATTAGTATCCATTTGGATTGTGGGAAATGAAGAAATTTGTCAGGAGGAATGCAGGCAACCGGTACGCTCAACTATGAAATCACAACCGTCCTGCGTGGCTCACAGAACACAAACTGCATGCCCTCCTGTAGGGAGCATGAAGTGTCAGACTTTCACCACTGAGTTTTCTTTTCTGATAACATTTTCATAAAACTTCACTTCAAAATATCTGAACTACCTTTTTAAAATGGTTACAACTAGTATTTCTCAGCGGTTTTTATTCAACCACTTAGCTTTTACTTGGACTTTGACTTGATAGTCTTAAAGATAAATGCTCAAAGAGGCAAAAATCACCATAATCATTCCTTCTACCCAAAACTCATTATTTGTGGTTCAGTGAATCATATAGTTATTACATAACTCCTTAACTTTATTGCGAGTCTTCTATGAGTTTTAACAATGTATTAAAATATGCTGATTTAAATAAATAAATAAATAACTTAAGCCTTATGTCTTATCCTGAAAAAAATTCCTTGACATAAATGGTGGAACTTCAAAATGACTCATATACTGCACCGCAGCAAGGGACTTTATGCAATTGCTACTCAAATATTGTAGCAATGCTGGAATAACATTTCTTGTCTAGTTCTGCCCTACCTGTCTGCCTTGATGAGGATTCACCCACCTCTGCATGCTCAATGCTTGGACTGGCTCCAAATCATGGCAGCTCAACCTTCTTTTTGATTCATTTAGCTAATAATTAGTTAACCTTTAAGGGGAACAAATAGTGCATTGAAGGTTCACACCCCATGTGGACTATTCGTTCATAAACATAAGAAAAGATGGCAAGCAAGACTTGAACTTCTAAAATTGTTGTCCAGGTATATGAATACCCAAATCTTTTGCAGCACAGTGAGGATAAACAAATGAAGATTTGGCATTAAAAAAAACCAAAAAAAACTTCAGATAGTCTCTCTCTTCACCTCTTAACAGCTTAGACCTCAGACTTTAAGACTAAGTTACTTATAGATCTTAGGGGAACTGCTCTGAGCGACAGGTCACGCTCATAAAAGCGATTCTGAAAACGTTCACATCTTGGATGTCACTTCTGACACCAAAAACTTAAAAAGAAATAGTTCTTTGAAGTGGGTTTTTGAAGTGGGGTTCTGCTAAGTGGCTATCGCCAACCAATACCTCAGCCAGGCCTCCGCTTTGATGACACTAGGTGTTAGCTGGGAAACTAATCTCTGTTTAATCAAAGAGAAAACTGTAAGCTTCAGACGTGGCGTTAACGCGGTCTGATCGTACTTGATGACGGGTGGAAATGCAATCCAAATGTTTTCAGGATGGTTTCTCTCAGACCATTTAAGGTGGTCTGAGAGAAATTAGTTTAGCAGTTTGAATGCAGACCTGGGACACTGAAGAACACCAACTAAACTGATGAGACTCTCCTCTGTCAGCTGAGTTATTACAAGGAAATCTCAGAGTTAAAAAATTCCTTAAACAGCAGCGTTAAAATCAGGCACTAATCTTTATTAGTTAAGGACGATGAAGAGACGTTTTTTCTTTTGATTAAAAGTTTTTGATCTCTCTTGTCACACCTATTAAGCAATAGATTTCAGTTTTATATCCCACACAATTCTAATTTAAAACAATTGTGATTTAAAGCTGACCGAGTCAGTCAGAAACGATCACATCTCAACAGAACCCTACATAAAAACTCCTAACCAAGACTGCTACCCTGAGCAAGCTTCTGACATCTTTCTGACCATAATATTTGACTATTCTTTGTATCAGAAATGGTACACAGTTTATTTGAAACGGTTGGTTACTCAACACAGAACCAGCTTTAAAATATCGTTATCCTCCAAGTTTGGCTCACAGATTTAGTCTCAATTAATTAATTTGATTAATTAATTAATTAATTCCAGTTTATGTTTACAATTACAATGATATAACTCTGTTATTACAGGGTACCAAACTGAACAACAGTCTGACAGTGGCCACTGTAGCAAAGACAAAAAAATGTCAGAACCTGTAAGAACTCTATATTTAAGTTTCAGCCGGGCTTCTTGAACCTGTTCTGGGCAGAAGAAATGATTACAGTGAGTGCTAATGTTTCATAAGCTAATGTTTGTGTCATTTGAGTATAATAGTAACAGAGGAATAATTGTTTATGTTTTCACTCTGCAGCAGCTGAAGTAGGTTATCCCCATCATTTGAAGCTAGCTTTAGCTTTTTTTGCAGCTTGCTACTGATTATGAGGCTATGAAGCATTAGCGTTCACAGTCTGATGCTACTCCTCCCTTTACACTGAAAAAGTGACACCTCGGCCCAAAATGTGAACTGGGCACAATGTTTACATAGAGTCTTTGAGAAACGAAAGTACACCTCATCTAATTTCAAGAGCTTTGTGTATTTCGTATGTATCTGGGGATTTGAGGGTTTACCTTTTTTGTTTTTTAACATTTTCAATTTTGATATCAACTTGGTGGAAACTGGTGTAGCACTAATGGTGTGCTTTCGTTATGAAAAGACTATATTAAATATACTGGAATGCAGAAAATATCAAAGTTATAAGTTGTGTTTTATCTTAAAAGACAGATGGGGAACTGTTGAATCGTGTTCTTTACTTTCTGACTGTAAAACGGGACAATGCCATTTTCCATGCATTGAACTGTTCTCACCCCTGAAGCCAAGGCCATCTACAAACCCATTAAGAAAACAAAAGTCTATAAAAGCTCAACATGTCATACAAAAAGATGCATATAAGACTTTTTTTTCCTTTACGTTTCTTTTATGAAAGCTGCTTTGGTAACAACATAGTCACGACATCGGTCAATCTCCTCCACCTGGCCTGTGTAGCTGACAGGGATTCCTTGTCTGTCCTCTCTCTTGGACATTTTTACCGTCAGTGTCTTCCCTCTGCCGCTAAAATCTAAATGAATGGGTCTAGTTACACCGGAGTGGGCTGCGTTTGTGTTCCCACCCGATAGCTGTCTCCACGTTAGATGCAACGTCTGCTGTGAGCCATTTGTCATAAAGATGTTCGTGCTGTAAAAGACAGAGCTATTGTGCTGAGGGCCGACAGCGTGGAGACCTTGGAGGCCGAGCCCACCGCGTTGGGGCCTGGAGGGGGACGGAGAGCAGAAAGGATGTTAGTCGGATCCATACTAGGGGAAAAAAACACTTTCTAGCATTTCATCTACAGATAAGGATTCAAATTGCTTCAACGTTTCCCGCAATTTGTCACGGTACAACCAAGAATGATAGCACATTTTGCTAGACAATATATTGTCCTAGAAATTATTTCTATAAACAATAATATTGTTGTTTTCAGACCATCTACAACTAGAATATTCATAATGGCATAATAATGCAAGCTTGCCCTCTTAAAGAACAATAAACATGCATTTTGTACAAACCAGTGGCACCGGAAGATATTCTAAATATCCAAACACAAAACACAACGATCAAAAACAATGAACAAAACAAAAATATAAAACCAACACAAAACAGGAGCCATAAATAAAATGGATCAATAGATTATGTAAACAAAATTGCCCTTCAAAAAATATTAATTGTGAGAATGAAAATTATTGCCCTTAATTTAATCTATCATGCGGTTAATTCATTAATTGCTTATTGCAATGGGCTTATGTCTAGTCACAAGCATGATTGTAATTTATTATAATTTTAACTTCCTTTATATTTTCCTTTTACTTTATTAAAACATATTAAACATATTAAAACATGATTTTCTTTTTTTTTTACAATTGAAAAACTGAAAAGTTTATACTTAGCCTCATTCACTCTAACACCCTTATTAGTTTATGAAATAATATTGTGAAAAGATACAAAATAATGGTTGAACATTGACACAGTCAGGAAATGTTCAAGATATACAAATACTTTTGCGAGGTGATGCATTTAACCTGAGGTCATTTTTCCTCCAGCAGATATTTTTCCTACTCTGGCTTCATCTGGAGAAGACAATGATCAAACTGTTCTGGCAGTAACACGACCAATGGGCCACGTGGGACTAGCTAGCTAGATAGCACTAGCAGTAGCTAGCTCTTTACTGACCTGGTATCTTGGGGATGGTGATCTGCTTGCTGCTGCTGCCGTCCCCTCCGTCTCCAAACGGCTTTATCTGGATGATATAGTCCTCGTCGGTGGGAAGAGCGAGCTCCACCGAGGTGGTGTTGGTTTCCATGACGCTGGGCCGGCTGTGTCGATTCTTCTTATAGAGCACCTGCAGATGAGATTAAGTGGAGAGTTGGGCGCGCCATGGCAAGAGGAAGAACTTTCTGATGAAATGAAAGAGCGACGTGCTCACTTTGTAACCGGTCACTTCGGACTCGTTCTCCAGGGCTTTGACGTGCTCCCAGTTCAGGATGATCTTGGAGTTTGATGTGTTCCACATGACTTTAACCGGAGGCTGGCTGGGAGCTACCAGCAAAGAGGCCACATTATTCTCCTCAAACAAAGGCATGACATTTAAACTGCGCATGGTGAGTCAGACATTTACATCCACCTATCAGCAGCATGATCCTTTTGGGCTTTTTAAAAAAATGTTAAGTGAGGAATTGGGTTCACATATTTGACTTTGCGAATTTAGATTCCTCTAACGGTACAGTTACCTTTTTACAAAGTCTTTTTGCTAACATTTAGCGCAACTAGCTTCCCTGAAACGTATTTTTCCAGATAATTTCTAAAGAGTTAATTTACTTGGTAGTTTTGGAAATAACGTTTCTATGAGTTGACGCCTTGGCTAAGAGTTCTTAAAGACATTTGTGTACTTGTAAAGACTGTTTCTGAAGCAGTTCCGTTTCCTCTCCTCATAGTCTTTTTTCCCCAAGAAACGTTATTGAGAAAACCACAAACAAGTGAGTGAGTTACAAAGAAAAAAATTACAGGGGTATTAAATAAACAAATAGATGCAAAAATTCAACTTCTTCTAACTACCCTGTTGGTGTTAGCACTTTAGCGTTAGTGCTTTAGCGCTAGTGCATCTAACATTTTAGCTAACTCTGCTAGCATTTTAGCACTGTTTGTTATGTTTAAGAACAACAGAAGCACATTAACTGTATAATGAAAGTACAACTTGCTAGGGAATCATTATCACCAAATATTATAGAAAAATAGATCCATGGACTTTTTTCAGACATTTTTTGCATTCAAATATCAAGAATGTTAGAAAAGCACCACAAAAAACATGGAAATCTGAGTCTGGAAAAGTAATGTCAAGTTATGTCATTTTTAAAATACAAAATTAGTTGGAAATCTAAAATCTTTCGCCAAAGAACGTGACATTCATGCTGATGATTAGTGGATGCAGAGCTCAGACTAAGTGTGGTACTTGCGTGGTTTTTTGGTGGTCACGTTGACGGTGGTGCTGGGAGGGCCCGTTCCGGCCGTGTTGTAGGCCCTCACTGAGATGTGATACGCCGTGCTGCCTCTTAAGCCGCCGATGACGCTGGATGTCTGATTCCCAGAGGTTCTTTGCACGCTGGCCGTCTCCTCCCGTTCGCTTCTACTCCAGTACCTGAGCTGAAAGGCAAACAGGGCAGAGCAGGGGCAGACGGTGAGCGCACCCTAAAAGCTTTCTGCTGCCACAGCATCAGCGGAGAGCGAACTGAAAACAGAGACATGTGAACTCGACCGCATGAAAGATGTGAACCGGTCTGAAAACAGCAGCATGTCACAGCACAGGATGTGGTTTGGATGCTTTCTTTGTTTCGAATAAATCAATTAAAAAAACACATATGTAACGGGTTTCAGGTATACAAATGAAATTCTTGCTAAAACATGTTTAGTAATTGTCCTGTGATGGGTGGTTTTTGGTGCCCCCTACTGGTTGCCTATAAATACGAAGGGAAACCGAAAATTCCACACAGTCTGTTCAGAGCTCTGCTGTGGTAAACCATCAAATCCGGTTCTCTTCTGAGTAGTATTGTGTTCTGTATGTTCAAAGGCTAACTTGGAGTTTTTTACAATACACAGAGTGACTAGTGGACCAGTAGAGAAGCTCACTGCGCTATTTGTGTGTTGTTGTCCACTCATTTCAGTAAATGGCATAAAATCCAACCAACTGGCCTCCACATGTGCATGATGGGACGGGTATAGGAAGCTGTCACACATACACACCCAAACACATGCACAATAAAACAATGTTTCAAAATGTAAGACTCAGTCATTTTAGATAATGTACTTGTTTGATAAAAGAGAAGCTAAAAAAAATAAAAATAAAAAAAAGCTTACACTTTTTAAAATTTCCACCACTTTATGCTATTCTTCCATATTCCCTTATATCAAAACATGTGCTTACATATTATATCAATTTTATAACATTATATCTCATTTAGAAAACAATATTTTATACAAGAGTGCAACAAAGGAAAACAATCAAATAAAGGGCGACCAAAGGATTCCTGGTCAAGCCTAAAAATGCTACAAATACAAACTGTTTCTCAAGAATAATTTCTTTAAATTGTTTTTTTAATTCATGCAAACAAATGAATGATTTTTTTTCATGGCCTTGACTCCAACAATGAGAATAAGTAAAAAGACATGAACAAAGTGAGCCTGAAGCTGCTGTCTAAAACTGTTTTGTTGTGTGGATTAGAAGCTAACACTGTGTCCCTCAGAGTGTTGCATCACTACTCTAATCAGGTCCCGTTGCACTACTTAGGTAAGCAACAAGAGAAACACACTTAAACCCACAGGCTGGGGACCGGGCTCTACCATTATGCATGCAGCAAGCTATTATCTCACATGCCCAAGGTGCAGGAGCCTGAAACGCTCATCAATAATAGAGGAGAACAAGATTCAGCAGTGTTGGTCGCTGTATGCACGCTCTCACACACACACACACACACACGCATGTCCAACGGGCCGGGTCTCACCTCATAGCCCAGCACTCGCCGCTTGCTGGCGTTCCAGGGCAGAGCCTTCCACGACACTTCCATCTCGGACGCAGAGAGGCTCTTGGCGCGGATCCTGGTGGGAGCTCTGCCAGGCTCTGGAGTTATCACATAAATAAATAATGTTTATTTATGTGATATTTTTATAAATTATCACATAAATAATGTCTATATATATATATATACTGTACATATACTGTATATACACTGCTCAGAAAAATAAAGGGAACACTCAAATAACACATCCTAGATCTGAATGAAAGAAATATTCTCATTGAATACTTTGTTCTGTACTAAGTTCCATTTGCACAACAGCAGGTGACATTGATTGTCAATCAGTGTTGCTTCCTAAGTGGACAGTTTGATTTCACAGAAGTTTGATTTACTTGGAGTTATATTGTGTTGTTTAAGTGTTCCCTTTATTTTTTTGAGCAGTATATATATATGTATATACAGAGTTAGCTTTTCAAAGCTAACTGTCCAGGAGTGACGGTTAGCTTTGAAGAGGGAACATCCGAAGAGTTTCAAAGCCGCTTCCTTCCTCTATTGGGAACATTAAAACAAGATGGAAGTGGGGTCAAGTAGTCAACATGCTGAAAGAGAAAGAGCTGTAGTGTGCGTAGTTTTTGGAGCCTTTCTTTGCACATCCTCCGAATCTACAAATTATGGATCTGGTCAACCGGTCTCTCAATACAATTGATCAAATTTTCTCGACAAGAAGACTAGAGGGTGTGTCCCCTCTTGTCCTGTGGGGACACACCCGGTGGGATTCACCCTGGATTGATTACAGGATTTCTGCTGTTTGGAGCTTGTGGATTCCTGGCTTATCGACAAATTTGTGACCTGACTTGGCCGAACTAGCGAATACTCAGACTGTTGGTGTGGACAGAGATGCAAGTTGGATGTGAGTCTTGCTGAGACTCGCAGCCCAGCTGAGGACTCAAAAACTTACTAATGGAATGGAATCGATCTTGGAGAAGTTGCTAGTTTCGGGTCAGTGGAATGACCAAACTAATTTGGACAATTGGGAACTGACATTTATCGGAGAGACTTTAGGGAAGATTGAAATTTATAATCTACCCGACCTAAGACATTTTGAATCTGAATTGGCTTTCCCCAGGTTGCCTTGGAAGCATATTTCTAATCTCCTTGAAGATATGTAAACATAACACTCCTTCCCACTTCACCCCCTCCTGTTATCCATGGAGCTGTGGAGCTGAGCGCCACAGCTCAGGAATGGATGTTGTTATCCATTCCTTGATATAAAACATCTTTATCGGACTTCTGCCCGGAGACTGAGCACCGTGGTTTCATGGCCCTGTGATGTCACCGCCTTCACTCATGTCTTTGTTTTGTCTGAATGTTGCCATTTGCCCTAATGTGTCCTTTCCTCTTTTTTTATTTTATTTTGTTAGAAACTGTGTAGTACTCCCTATTTAAGAAAATGATTATTTTAGTTTATTAATAATATTAGAAGTTGTGGAGTAATCACTATTTAGTAATCACTATATTATACAGCCCAGAAATTGAATCAGATTTAGAATTAGAATTAGAATAACTACGAACTTAGAATCCAGAAATACTTAACAGGAACAGTCACTACTTAGTTACTTTTATACTACTACTTTTTAGAAACTGTGACTAGTTACTTTTCACCCAGAAAAGGATTTAGAACAAACTTAGAATTTCGCTCATCTTTTAGAAACTGTGGAATATTCACTATCTGGACCAATACTACATCATCATTATTTAGAAACTGTGGAGTACTCACGTTTAACCCAGAAAAAGAATTAGCTTAGTCACTCTTTAGCTTATTTAATCAGAAACTGTAGAGTACTCACTATTTAGAACCAGAGACCAGAAGCCCAGAGGATCAACATTGTTAGACTATTTTTTAGACTCTTGTTCTCCCAACCCAGAAATGGAATAAGACCAGAGGATACTTAGTAACCCTGAACAGGAGCAACTAGTTTACATACTTTAGATCAATATTAGATTATTTTTCTTTTGTTGCTCTTTCCTTTGGTTTGTTATTTTGTTTGTATTTCCTTTTAAATCCTGTAAAGCACTTTGTATTGCCTTGTTGCTGAAAATGTGCTATATAAATAAAATTACCTTTACCTTTATATATATATATATATATATATATATATATATATATATATATATATATATATATATATATATATATATGTCACATAAAATCCCAATTGAACACATTAAAGTCTGTAACTGTATTAGAAAAAAATGGAATAAATAACATTTTAAGGCTGTGAATACTTTTGCCAGGTCTTATATCTGTGCATCAGCTGTGAAACAAGACAGAGTGTTTAATTAGACAGTAAAGTCATATTAATATTGGATCTTCAATTATCATTTGACTTCAGTGTCATGTACATAGGTAAGCCATCTGGACTTAAACAGAATTTTATTATTGCAAAAAAATTGTTGCTAATGTAGAAGCAATAACTAGATGTTGACTGAGTGAAATTAGCCCAATTATTAAAGATAGATAAGAATTGTACACTCAATGGGAAGACTGATCTTTTCTATAAGTTGATAAATATTGCTCATAATGGAATTCTTTTCTTAATCGGAGAACACGTTTCTCTTTATCTATGTAAAAACGACTCTGCCTCACCGTTCATTCAAAGTCTATTATTATTGATCAACGAACCTACAAGATGTTTTACTGCTGAACTCTTTATGGATCAGTAGGTCAACATACTAACAGTATCTCAGCATTAAAGGACACTTTTTATCATTCCTCTGATTTTCCACTGAGGATGTTTACTTTGTTCCTTCACGTCACTGTGAAGGAACTGAATAAAAAAAGCGAGACACTAACTGAGACACTGAAAAAAGAGAAAAATCGGAAATGTTGTGTTTTTTCATGTAAGAGTGGATGAGCATTTATTAAGTTATGATGTGTTGAGCAGGTTCACAGTGAGCCTAAAAAAGAAAAAAAAAACACAAATCCCATTTATTCATTATGAATGTTCCAAATCACCATGAGTCATGAATTAAACAGAGATTAATTCAGTAAATGATTTGATTAACCATATTTTTGAGGTGTTAAACATTTTGAAGCTCACTGGACCACAGCTTGGCGTCCGTTCGGATTATTCATCCAAGCACTTACGAGAGAATCTAAGTGTGTATGGAAAGCAGTTCAAAGTGTTTTTCCTGTTCATATAATAGAACAATGTCATGGTTAATAACATCACACATCTAGCTCTGAGATAGATGTGTGATGTTAGTCAGGGTTCTTGCAGGTTTAAGTAAGTTTTAAGACCTTTCAAAGAATTTTTAAGACCATTATAAATGCAATTTAAGACCAACACAAAGGATTCACATTAACATTTTAACAAAGAAACCTTATTATTGTTATCAATTCAGTTATGAAAAAAGATCCAAGTTTATTAAATAAAAGAGATTCAATTATCTCAGTACTAAAACAACCAACAGTTTTGCAGGCCTACATACAAACTCCTCTTACATACAGAATGTCTGAGCTAATCCCATTTAGCACCAAGTTCAGCTTCAAGGGTACCAGTTATAGTACAGGAGCTTCTCCAGAATGATCAAAAATAAAATATTAAGACTCGACAAAATGAAATTTAAGACCTTGGATGAAAATCTGGGTGTTCATAGGACTATTTAAAGCCATATATTATGTTTTGGTTTTTTTCAATAACAATTTTAGACTTTTTGAGATTCAGCAAGAACCCTGATTTGTGTCTGTTCCATTGGCCTGAGTAAAAGGAGTCTCCCTGTACACACCTTCCTCAGCAGAGTAGATGGTGGTAACCGGTCCAAACGGACTCTCCCCCTCGTTGTTGTAAACGCCGACCTTTACATGGAAAGGCGAGAAAGGCTGGATGCTCTCGTTTTTAAAGACGTATCGGGACGCCTCTGGGGACGGCACGGCGGCCTGCATCCAGCCCGTGGCCCCGTGAGGTCGGAACGCCACCACGTAGCCGAACCCCGGCCCATTCTGCAGCTCCTCTGGAACAGGCTGCAAGCAAATACACAACAACCCATCTGAACATCCGCTCTAAACATGGCTAATAAGCTTTCACTTTGTTTACTCTGCATGATTTGGAAATAAATACAGGTTGAGAGTAGAGGGGGTCATGAGCCTGGCTTCAGATGTAACCTGCTGAACATGCCTGAGCTTTTACTGCACACATCCATTACACAGCACAGAGCACTCAGCGTCATCAGGTAAACTCAGACCCACTCTGATAACAAGACCTGGACATTCAGAGCTGCAGACTTTGTTCTGCTAAGTAAACCAACCCTCTACACCCTGCTAAAGGGTACAGACTTTTAAAAAAATGTGATTTTTGGAAAGGTTATGTGAAAACACACGCTCTGGGCTCTTTATGACTTGTAACTTGCTCTAAAAGTATTTTAGAACCTTTAGTCATATTTTTATCTTTTAGTATAATTTTGTGTAAAAGTATTTCAATTTAGATATTTTATCTTTGCACTACCCTGAATTTACCAAGCATATACGATTTGTAAATAAAGTGACTTTTTTTTTTTGTTACCCCTCCAGGGGGTCTTTTTGTGGGCTCTAGTGTCCCTTATATGACAGTAGACTGACAGGAATGGGGAAGGAGACGGGGGAAGACATGCAGCAAATGTCGTCGGGTCCGGGATTCGAACCCGCGACGGCCGCCTCCAAATACAGGTTGCGCTAACCGCTACGCCACCACGGCACGCCCAATAAAGTGACTTTTAATGTGAGATGATAAACACGAGGTGTCCCACAGGGCTCCGTGTTAGGACTCTTTAAGTTTAGCTATGATGACCTGGAAGCTTGTTTTCAGCTTCCAGAGTTTGTCAGTGAAATTCAGGTACAAAACATTTTTAAAACTTCAATAAGTGAGTCAAATATAGATTTATTTGCTGTAGGATGTACATAAGACCAAAAGGCTTCTTAGATGCCTTAAGTTCGTTTGTGGTTAAGTTGTGTGTCCATCCATCCATCAGACTCTACTCTGACTCCCTCCCGTTGTGTATGTCTGTCAAATTCTTGTTATTCTTATTTACCTATCTTTTTATGTATTGTAGATTATAGTTTGACTCATTTTTCTTCCATTTGCAGTATTCAAACAAGCATATATAAATTAAGCAAGAGGATTTTGGATTTAATTTTATACTGTATACTGTATCTGCTAAGATTCTATACTTTGATTTCCATTGATTATATCTAAATAAAACTAAAAGCTTTACACACTTGATCCAAAATTTGTTAATCAGTTCTCTTAATGTGTTAATAAATCTTTTCCTTGATTATGATGAGTTTTTATAGTTTTGTAACAGTTCTGATAAACTAAAACATTTCATTAGTTTTGTTGGCTTTCAGTGGCACTTACAGTACATATGATTTCATAAGTTCCTTTTTATTGTTGTGACTTTTTGCTTGAATACAACATGTAAATGTTTTGATCTCTATGGCCTTTTATTGTCACAGATAAAGACAAAACTGCTTCAATTGTTGACAAAAAAACACTTGTAATGGGTGAGTTACTGTTGTTGCCATTGTAAAAACAATACCAATAATTTTGTTATAATACTGCTACTCTAAATGTTGAATGTTTAGTTAAGAAGAAATTTCATATCTTAACTTAATGCACATGTGGCTTCATACCATGATACCACACTGGAATCTTCCCAGCTTGTCAATGGCTCATTCTTTCAGACATGTTTGGAGAATCAGTGCGCGACTCGGCACTGGATCGGAATTTAAGGAATCTGATGGGTGACCCGATACCTTGAGCTGTATATTCTGCTTAGATTGAGTTAAATGTAGGCAGGTCAATTAGTTTCATAATACAGACGGTTAGCAATTCAAAACTTAAATTAGAGGAATTTTCTCAATTGAAAAACAGAGCAATATTGCATTTTGCTGCTAAGTGGGGGGAAAAATCGAACAACAGGAACACAAACAGTTAATTAAATGACCTTTCAGAGGAGTTCTGGTAAAACATTATGAAGGAAGAGGTCAGACCCTCCTGGCCAACCAGTTAAAGTAACAAAAGGAAAAATTATATTTTTGGTCCTGTTTTCTTTTTCTAATAACTAAACTGCAAAGAAATCTGTAAATCAAAGTGTTGTCATTTGTAAAACACTGTTAATTTGGATGTAAATTTAACTAGATAAGAGTTAATGATGCTTTTAATCTTCCTGTTTGATTAATGTGCTACTGGCTACTTTTTCAAGTCAGAGACTATTTTGTTACAAACTCACATTTACCAAACTGAATCAAGCTCGTCCTCGGTCTCTTCAGCAGACTACCAACATTCTGTTTTATATTTTTTCACCTTGATGTAAATCTGGATGCTTTGACTTACCTGTTACTTTGCTGCTAGTACACCAGAAATCGTTGTTTATTTTCTATTCTATTCTTTTCTATTCTGTTCTATATTAGGACCTTGTATTGACTACTAATCATTATTGTCATTTTTATTGAACACTTTTTTTTTACATTATACATATTGTGGTTTACAAAGAGGACCTCCAGAGTTTTTGAATAGGTACAAAGATACATATATAAGAAAAAAACAAACTCCTGATTTATAAATAATGCAGAGATAGAAATGAAATAATGTTTCCCAAAATTATATTAGTTACTCATGTAGACCCAAATTGTAAGAAATCTACAGAGAGGTCCATTCATTATAGTAACACCATTTATGCCTATCTCTACATGTTAGCATAACCCAACCATAACCTGAACTTAATTCACACCAAACCTCTAACTATAACCTAAAAATTGGGGTGTGATGTATTGTGACTTGGCTTTCTGAAGGCCTACTGCCCTTCAGAAGGATAGTAGATGTACAAATTAGGAAACTTGGGTCTAAGTTACCTACTTGGATCCAACAAGTAGGGTCCAAAGTGAATGGAGGATTTAAACTCCATTCACTTTAGTAACTGCATTTATTACTAACCCAGACATTGTCCCTCACCTTAACCATTACTATTATGTTCCTAACCTTAGCCAAAACCTAATTCACACCATACCTCTAAACATGAACCTTAACCCTAAACAAGGTAGTCCACTGTATCAAGGACTGGAATTTGGTCCACCAAAGGCCCATTGTTATTCAGAGGGTTAGAAAATATGCCCAAAATGGATTAGGATGACTAAGAAAGAACACATATACCCACAAGCTTGTATTTGTGATCATATTAGGACATTGTATTTACTTCCATTCATTTTAGACCCCAAAATTTAAGTCTAGCAACTTTTCATTCCTCCTTCCGGGTCAAAAGGAAAAACACCTAAAGAATTTCCCTGGTTAATGACGGGTAGCTTTGTTAAGCAGATGTTTTACTATAATGGAGCTTTTGTGTTTGGAAACATCAGCACTGATTCTTTGTGCTGAATAAACAGAAGCAATTTGAATGCCAGCTGGTAAAACACAAAGGCAAGACACAAAAGGAAAATTATCTAGAAACAAAAAGTTGTGACTTTGAACAAACTGTGACTTTAATTATCTCATTGAAACCTCAAAAGCATTTTTCTCTCCCCCTTGGGGGTGACAGCTGCAGTTATTGCCCCTGTGTTCTTAAAAATGAAACGCCATACATTAGGCCGTTCACTGGTTATTAATGAAACAGGGGCCCGCACCCAAAGAGAGTAATGGCGTCTGGCGGCCTCCTCCATGGGTGAGAGGATTCCTGAGAGAGCTTGCTTACCTCCCATGTGATGACTAATTCGGAGCGACTGCCTCCTCCTCCGCTCACATTAGCCGGTGTGACCTTCGGAGCTGTGGGGGGAAAACAGATCGGCTCAGCCACCTTGGTACTCTAAAGGAAAACTTCAACATTTTCTGTGGGTTTTTTTTTCTAAGCAGTAAACAACGGCAACTTCCTTCAGCTGAGGAGTCCAGCAACAATAAAAGATGCAGGAAAAGTAGCAAAACATTGGAAAATAGTTAGTCACTTTTAATGGTGTGTTATGTTCTGCGTGCATCTGCATGATAAGGACTTTTAAAATAGGTTATACTCATAGAAGTTCAATAAAGTTCTGAAAACGCAACATTCCCACTTGTATTTATGGTTTTATTTCAAGGTCAGTCCACATATAGATTTTCAACGATATTCAAACGTTTGCATTTAAAATGCATCACTTTTATTTTTGGAAATTTAAAAAAATATGGAATTATGAAAGTCATTTGCTTGCTTCAAAGCTTTCTGCCATCTGTTTTTTGCAACCATTTTTGATCATTTCTCAAACCTATACATAACTTTTAGTCCAATTTATCAAACCACATGTTCTCACGTTTTGATAGACCTACACCGAAACAGACTTTTCTGAAGCACAACATACTTGTGCTCTTTGTCCTTGCTTGTTTGGACGGCTTGCTGGGCTCGCCGGTCCCGACTCTGTTGCTCGCCAGAACTCGGAACTCGTACTCCACCCAGGGGCTCAGCTCTGTTACGGCAGCGGTCAGCTGATGGCCCCCAACCACCTCAGGAACTGGCAGAAAACACAGAGGGCCTCCAGTTAAAACGAGCTAAAAGAAAATTGGCACATTCTAAAGATTTTTTATTTAAACATTTAAATCGTTTTTTATGCAACACTGAAAATGCACAGAAAGATGTAAATAATCAAATAATTAATTTAAAAAAAAAAATAAAATGCCTAAATGCAATAGCAGCAATTCTTTACGCTTGTTCATTTGTGCCAAAGGATGCTTCTGCTGCTAACAACATGTGCAAAGCTCATCCCTTTCTGCTTCACTTAACATCAATACGACATAGGGCTGATCTGCTGGTTAATTTTTGGATTAGCTGATTAATAATTGGACAGCAAAAGATGATTAATTGGAGATTTTCTTGTACAGAATCTGATTGAGGTGAAGCTAAACTTTGCTACTTGAGTAGTTTTGGGTAGAACAGATTTACAGACTAAGGGTTTTTTAATCTTAATTGCAAAATGTATCTACTTTTTGCACAGTTTTGGCTTAATTACTGCTTTGAGTAGGTTGTTCTTTCAGCAAATGGCCTGTTTAATTTTAAATTAGTTGACTATTATTTCAATAATTAACTCATCACAATTAATCCGATTAGTCATTTCAGCTTTGCTATATGCCTTTGTGTGCAGTTATGTGTATGTTAAGATTTGAAAGTACCTTTGCAAACTATCAACACCACTTGCAACATTTCAGCCACAAGCTCAGATGCTTTTTTGGTGGATTTTATGGAACAGACCACCAGGTAGTAAAGCACAACTGGGAAGTGGGAGGAACAAATAAATCCTGCAGATACATGAAAAATTATACAGAAATGTAATCCCGAAATCTAGCATGATTTCGTGAGATCTGTGTTAAATGTGTGCAATTACCACAAGACACAGCATATTTTGTGCAAATAGAGATGAGTGCATTAAAGGTAACAATATCTTTCTCCACCTAGTGTTCAACTTGTTCTTTAATATATGAATGAGGGACTGCAGATCCAAGAGTCCAGGAAGAGCATCTCAGATACTCAGAGTCCATCATGTGCAAAAAAGAATCTATCAATAAAGGAGGGTATAAGGTGTAGGATAAAAGCACATTATACCAATAATGCATGAATAGTAAGAGTCCCATTAAAAGAATGTGCTATATAACTACACTATCATATTACAGCCTTGGCAACGTGCTTTTTCATCAGAAAGAGATCCATGTTTCAGGGCTCCCAGGAGTCCGATAATACAGCGGTCAATGATCCCGGCAACCATAGTGCGCCATTTGGTGCCGGAGCAGGAAATTACACCTCTAATATTTTCCCAGGGCCAAGCAGAAACCACGAGCAGAGCCCTCGTCAGGACTGGAGGAGGCCACGGCTGGTTGGAGAGAGCTTACCTGTGGTGACAGCCTGCCACCCCAGGGAGAACGGTGTCCTGGCCTGGATGGTGTACGCTGTAATTGGACTGTGATTATCGGGACCGGGCCTCCAGGACAGAGAGGCCGTGGTATCTGTGATTTCTTCTACTTGGATGCTGGTGGGGGGGCCTGGGGGACCTGATGGATGCCGTAGTCAGGCAGGGAGATAACGATATATAGAGAGAGACAGAGAAGAGGGGAGATGTGGGTAAGGAAATGTAAATCGGGAGGAGTCAGAAAGATGGGAGGTTTTAGCACCGGCGGCAATGGCAGCAAAGTCAGTTCAGCGTGAACCCTTTGGGAGACGTTCGCTCTAATTAGATTGTAAATTTTCTTTAAGTCTTGAACAGAGAATCTTAAACTTGCCAATACTTTACTTCTTTATTAGTGGATAAACCATGCATAATTAAACTATTTGACAAAGTCTGAAGGGGGTTAAAAGGGCAATATTATGTGCTTTACAAATGTTTTTGATGAGGGAAGAACATTATGACATGATGTAAAGCTCAACAAAAGTTGATTTTACATCATACAATAATTTATATTATTATCTCATTTATTGCAAATAATTTCTTATCATTATGAGAGTTTTGATTAATCGTTGAAATAATGAATAATGTCAAACCCCCTTTGTCATCCTCCTCCCCCCTAAAAACTGTCCGTATTGTCAGGATTGTTGGTTTTGCTATTTTCTCCACTGTTTGTTCAACAAAAGCATCAATAAATATCAATAAAATTTAACATTCAGTCACACTTCTTCATGTGACTGGTGTCTAAAAAGGTATTATTAGAAATGGGAATGCTTTATTTCCCACAATTTAAGAATAGCGCTACAGCTCTTATAGAATTGTAGAGCTATAGTTGCTATGACATGCTCCCTGCATTTCCATCATCCATAGATCTGCACAAATTGAAATTACGAAAATAATATTGCTCAAAGGAGTCACGTGATCAACAGCCGGGTGGAAAAGATAAATAGATAAAGAACTTGTAGGAGGATGACGGCTTGTTTTAGTGTTTTCAATGTGTGTCACCAACTGTGATTCTCCAAAATGCCACATACAGTCACTCCGAAGTAGGCGGGGCTTGTCGCTCCAATGCCTGAATAAAATGCCGACGTCTCCTCTGATTGGCTGGTAGATGATGAGTGCAAGCACCATGGACAAATTATGAATATATAATTCAAAACTATATATGAATGTATAACTGTTTAACTGATGTATAACAGTTTACATCCGCCCCTGCAATGACTTTTAATGACTTATCGCATGAACAAGTTTATTCATTCATTTTAATTTAATTTCTTAATTAAAAAAGATCTAATAAATATTTAGCACACTTACTGTTACCACAACAGTTCAGCCAAATACTGTGAAACAATTTAAGTCCATATTCCCCAACTTACCTCGGACAACCAGGTCCACCGCTATGGAGATGCTGTCCACCTTGGTCTGCACGGCGCATGTGTACTTCCCTGCGTGCCCCAGCTGGATGTTCCGAATCATAATGTCCCCCGCCGAGTGCTGCTGTCATTCAGCGCACACACAAAAAGCAGACACACCTCCATAAGCATGGCTGTAATCCTGCAACTACTGAAATTAAACAAAAATACAACAACAACAAAAACAACCCTTGACAGCACCGGCCTCAGGAAGAAAGCTCATTTCATACTTGTGTGTGTTTCCTGAAAAATAAATCTATAAATCCACACATGGGGCCTCTCTCCTCTTACTTTCCAAATGGGACATGGGAGTGCCGCTCTGTGCATTTACTTCATCTGCGTAATTACAGAAATGCACTTCCTCTAGCAGTCTTATTTGGACTGTAGAATGTTATATGAGCAGCCTAATGGCTGGTCTGCTTCTTAGTTCTTTAAGAGAGCCTTTCATTCTGTCTCTAATTACTATTCCCACTCCTACATTATCATTTCATCAGAGTGGAGCTGAGCAGGTTGAGTAATAAATAGAAGATGGCTGAAAGCTGTGGCACAATAAGGGTGGGAATTCAGAGGAGTGGCCAAGGGCTTAATCAATGTAAGTGGAGATGAAGAGCCATTTATTAAGGTGCCGAGACTTTAAAGCACGCTCCAAGAAACCTAAAATTATTACAGAAACTAAAAAGCAAGGCGAATGTGTTTTAAGTTTTTCTTTATTTCTCAAACTGGGCGTAGATAAAGAAACCTTGAACTTATTTGCTACATACAGAAAAGAAAATGCCACTGTTTTGATGAGCTGTGAGTTGGAGACCTTTGTAAAGTGTCCACTGCGAGTGTTTGCAGGGTGAGTATGTAAATTTCATTTTAAAATTAGCCAGAGGCAGCAATTTTCTGTCCATAAATAATATACTTGATACAAACATTCCCTCTGCACTGCAGCTGAATTTATTACGGTCCTGCTAAAGGAAGCAGTGAATGGACCAATGAATCTTCGGAGTCACCTCTCAACCTTTATTCATTGAAGTCTCTGAAGGCAGCTGGGGAAAAAAATAAATCAATATCTTTTATGTCCTGGGCTCCTGTCAGAGCACAGGGGAGCCAATAAAACGAGGATTCTTCCAGAAACCTCAGGGAGCTTTGTGTTCTTGATTAGCACTTTATCTAACAAACAGTGGGGAGATGCTAGCTAGCTAAAAACTAGCTATTAGCATGGAGGAATGCAGGCATGTGGGAACAGAACTTTGTAGGGAGGCGAAAGGGAGACTTCTTTCTCTATCAACACTCGCTGGGTTACTGATACAGTAATCTGAAGCTTAAGTTATTTGTGATCAGAAGAATTACATTCTTTCTTAAAAGTAGAGGTGGGCATTTATTGTATTGTTTATCAATTATCGTGATAAATTTCTTATCATGATATGAGATTTGAGTTATTGTTGTTACAATAAAATTCCAATTAAACTCCAAAACTGTCCTTCGGACTGATAGTTTTACTGTGTTTCCATTGCTTGTTCAATAAATCATCAATAAATACCAATACATTTTAAAATACAGTTACAGTGTGCAGCTTAGTGGTACAAGTTACACTTCTTTATGTGAATAGACAAGCACATTACAAATAGGAATATTTTTCAAGGAAACTATTTGTGTGAGTGTGACACACAGTCACAGCTAAAAAAAAGATCTAATAAATATTTATTATCACCACTTTTATCGTTTTCACAGTAGCACCATCAAATATCGTGATACAGCCTGAAGTCCATACTGCCCACTCAAACAATCAAAGACAGATTGTGGACTTACGCCTCCAACTTTTTCGAAGAATCCGCCGTTGCTCCCAAAGTGGATGAGTTGCTCATTGAAGAACCAGGTGAACTTGAGCTCCAGAGACGGGTCGTGGCTCACCTGACAGGGCAGGACCACGCTCTCCCCGACGGTGATGTCCAGCGTTGTGGGCTGCGTGGTGATGATGGTCGGCTCTGAAACACACAGTCAGGCACGTTTCATCAAACCTCTCCAATCCCTTTTTTTTCTCTTTTCTTTTTTTGCACAGCGGTGACAGAGACAGCTGAGCCACTCCATCATTCTTATGGATGTGTCAGACTCAGTTCATAGAGGGATACGCAGGAAGGAGCGCACAGCAAAACTCAGACTGCCCGGCTACAATAAGCGGAATTAGTTTCAGCCCGGGCTCGTCTCTGTCGGGACTCCAAGAAGTGTCGTTCCTAAATCTGGGAAGCGGCCATGTGTCACTGTCAGCCTCAGCCTGGAACTCTCCTCCACTGGCTGTGAATTCCCTGAACGCACCGCAAAGGAAAAGCAGTAAACAGCAATCCCTCTAATCTCTGCTGCTCTGCTTCCAGGTCTGCAGTAGCACTACCTTTCCAACACTTGGGAATAAAGCAAGTGTCCCTTATCTGCACTTGTCTGAGAGCAGCAGAAGAGGAGTCTGTGAAGACATGAGAGAGCTGAGATGAGAAGGTGAATCTTTGTTCTTTGGAGTGCGCGGCACCTGTCTCCCTCTTGGGGGTGCTGTGATTACTTGCTGGAAATTGCAACTGTGAGCACACAGACACATGGAGTAAATCAACCGTGGCGAATGACTCTGGTGTGGAAAGTGCCGGCAGTGCGGATCTCATTCAGCGTGGATACGACACCTTCTTTCTGGTGACTCCTTCTCTCACACGCATGTTTTTAATGTGATTCATCTCGGTAGACAAAATACCATCAACAGGCAGCTTTTTGTAGCCCACGCAATAAAAACATCAGCAACAAGCACATTTGTGTGTTAGAAAGTCCTAGTCAAAGTCCAGGCCTCCTGTAAATCTAATTGGGAATCTGTGGCAAGACTTAAAAGATTTCTCTAATCTTGAAGCAATTAAAAAACAGAAAGTGACAAAACTGGAGACGTACACTAAGAACCTCATTAGTGGTGATTTCAGTGAAAATATTAACTCTAGCTTTATTTACAACAACAACAAAAATAAACCATATATGATTCTCCTTTCATTTCTCTAGTCGTTTGCTAATTTGTTTTATCCTATCACATAAAATCACAAACAACTACACTGAAGTTTCTGGTTTTAACATAATGTAAAAAACCTTAGGAAACTTTCACAATGCTTCTTGAAAACACTGAATACCAAATACCTTAATAGCCTGGTTTAATACCTTGTTCACAACACTGACTCTTTCCATGTTGACTTCCAAAGTGTGTATTCTTTAACGACCTCCAGGGATTCACTCTGACAACAGTAGAAATGTCCCTGCTTATTATCTTCCACCGTCATCATTGTGACATATTACGTGCACAACCCAGGCTGGTTACCAGAGCTCAAGCTACGCTGTTGAGCGTAATTTGATTCATTCCCATCTTGTATAATGCCTTGTTACCTGCTGCCACTGTAAACAAGCGGATAGCGACCCATTCACTTAGCAGGGTCAGGACCAGACAGGACAGAGGGGCGTTAATGCACAGTGACAGGCTGGGTGGCACCTGAGGACAGCGCTAAGGCGGGTCAGACACAGACCGCTATATTTCACCTGACCAGTCCTAGACGAACCACAATCTGATCCAACTATAGACAGATTATTTCTTTGTAAGCACAGCAGATGCAACTTGACTGTAGCAAGAACCGGTCGGCCTTTAAACTCTCTCTGTTATCTTGCTGTTTTAAGATTAGTTAGCATGTTGTCAGCATAGTACAACTGTTTATCACAGCCTGATAAAATAAGTTATTTTAACAAATTGGCATTAGTGAATTAGATGCGTCTTAATGACCCGTCAGCATTAAGTTCAGGTGAGTTGATAAATGACAAAAGAAAATAGTCCAAAGGTCAGACACTACTTAGTAGCAATATTAAAGCACACAACGTTTTGGAAATTAAACAGTGTGTATTAAAAGCACATTAAATTCAAATGAATCAATAGCTATAATGTTTGCATTGCTGTGACAAACATTTCTGCATGTAAAACATTTTGGAGAAGTTTGTTGTGCTGTACCTTGTAAAATCACTTCTTGTTTCACATTTTCTCACCTAGCTGGCTCAGGTAGCTAGCACTGGTGCTAGAAGCAGTTCTCAAAGACACATGACTATCCAGTGGTACTTCCGCCCCGAAACATGTGCAAAAGCAATGAAAACACAACTGGGCAATAGGATGCACCTATTTTCTGTTTAATTTCCAGAAACCTATATCACCTACATTTCAAGCTTTTCCCTCATGATATCTAAGTTGAATATACCTCTGCCAAGAGTCATGCAGAAAATCCCGTTTCTGCTTCAAGAGTTCTGAACAATAACCAGATAGAAGGTATTGATGTTGATACAAACGGCTGACAAACTTATTTGGTGAAGGAGACTGGATTCAAACCAATGCATGACACGACAAAGCTCGAAAGCGGAAGACCCTAGTCGCGCTTGATGTTTACATGAGTGAAACTTGAATCAGAGCTCGGTGTTATTCTAAAGCCAACGGCTTTCTGAAACTGGCTCACAGTGGGACGCTCAGGGAAACGGCTGAACAATAAATAAGGATGGAACGGCAAACAGTGCCAGCTAACTGTTACGTAGCGACTCCTAGCTCCATACTGAGATGCACTGACAGGCCTCATGTGGGCCGTTTCACCACAATGCCTTATGAATAATACTCCTCTGTTCTAATGGACTGCAGCTGTAATGCATTACTCTTATGGGCAACAACAGCATGTACACTGACTCAGAAAATGTATTTACACACCTAGAGTTGCAGTCCCGATTTTGTCACACTGTGTGTTTTACTGTGATAAACCAACACAAAGTGGTGTGAAGTAAAAGGTGCATGAGAAAAAAGAGAGAAATTTTACAACTAACATCTAAAAAGTGTCTTATGCATTTGTATTCAGCTCCACTAACTCCATTCAGGTCGTTGGGGTATGTCTCCACCAGTTCTGCACTGATGGATTCAAAGTCATTTCCACTGGATGGAGAGACTCAATGAATCTCCATGTTAACTAGGTCTGACATGACAACAAATTTCCCTAGACAATAAATCGTCTCTGAAGTTATTGTGATAAATGATAATATTGTTGTTTTTAGAACATTTTCAAGCGATATAATAATGATTCCATAATAATGCAAAAACACATTCTCAAAGATTCATAAATTTTAAATTCTACAGAACATTTAACACTGGAACTGGAAGACATTTTAAATATCTTCCAAAATGTATTTCTTGTTATTTAACCATAAAGACCAGATTTGTGGAGTCTTTAGATGCAGACCCATTCAATAAATGAGGATATTATTGAAAAGTCTATATTTATTTGATGAACTTTACTAATAGAAACACCTTATATAGATTAATTACATGCCGATGGATGTTTGAAAGACTACTTCTGTTAATTGTGATTTTTTCCCCCCTACAGTTAATAAAAACATGGTATGTAAAATTTGAATATTACAACAAACCAATAAAAAACTTATTTAATACAGAAACATAGCCTAAATGAAAAGTATGTTACTTAAAGGTTGTCAATTTCCAAAAGGTTCTTTAATAGTTACAGTGAACATCTGAACTACTTTGTGGAATGTAGTTTTGCAACAAAACTCTTCTTTAAATTTATCCTCTGAGTTCATTGGTCTCCATCTAACCAACCCTATAAGGCCATCACAGTACATCTGTATTTTTATCACAGAATCCACATAAAATGTTTTGAAGTTTGTGCTCAAAGCATGACAAAATGGGAAAAGGCCCCGTAGTTTCCTCCTGCCGGGAAAGTGGTTTGAGGTCATAAGAATGGAATGACGAGGGCATGGCAAAGTCAAAGACCTCGATGGGCTGCTAAGTCCTTTAAACTAACACTCATGCTATCGCATCCAGGTTGAAGACATACTAAAAGTTGTGCAGAAAAAAATGTTTCGCTGACAAGTTAAAAGCTTTTTTCTTCAAAGGTTCAGCTGCATCTGACAGCAGAGTGGAGGCTGAAGTTCAAATCATCTATTTCAATGTAATCCACTGCAATAATTTGGCATCACTTTAGTGATCACTTTAGTGATGCCAAATTCCTTGGTGTTATCATTTCATCTCTAAGCAAAAAGAGATGAATATTAGAAGAAAAATTCAGCTTTTAATTTCCCTCGTTCAGTCTGCAGTCCAGTGCAACACATGCTCACCTGTTTCTGATCCCCACTCGTTTTCTCCAAATCCAATCAAACAACTTCTCAGGACAAGATTTCACTAGAAAAAATCCCTTGTCTTCTGCACTGCTCTGCAGATAGATACAAGACCCTTCCTGCACTGTAGTCACTGAGTGTTCAGTGGCACATCTGTACCAACCTGCTGGTGATTACTGACAGATGGCTGCTCATTATTTTTCTATGTGGCTGTCAGGAATCCCACAACGCATTAATTTCACATCGTTGCTGCCATTCAACATGGATGACAGGGTGCGCTTGGAAGGCAAGAGCTCGAATTTAGTATTGAGCCGTTATCGAATGGCCTGGCACTTGGGTTGTTTTTCTAATCCATGAAAGGGATCAGTGTGTAAACTAATCAAAGCATCTTCGGTCTGATGTCTTCAAGAAACAAAAAGGGAGCAAACAGCAACAAGCAGGGCCATTTCACTGGG
Organism: Xiphophorus couchianus; assembly: GCF_001444195.1. Lineage (NCBI taxonomy): Eukaryota > Metazoa > Chordata > Actinopteri > Cyprinodontiformes > Poeciliidae > Xiphophorus > Xiphophorus couchianus. The sequence goes on along the minus strand of NC_040234.1, from coordinate 23,804,516 downwards.
ATCTTTGAAATGTGCGTGTGCATGCGTGTGTGGGGGTGTGCAACCCACAATTATAAAATTTACTTTGCACAAAATGAAGACTATACTAAATTTTATTTCAAATGTGGCTAAGTTACAGCAAATGACACACACACACGTTCTAATATATACGTATACCCTGTTAGGACCTGAGTAAACGGCCTTTAGCAAGTTAGAGAGAAACTACAGTTTCTATAGCTATTGATGAGCTTCTGTCATAATTTTAGTCAGATATTTGCACCTTTTAGGAAAAAATAGCATGACTTACTGTATGTAAATGTGGTGATTTCTGAAATTGGCCCAACTTTTGAGGATAGTCTATAAATTTTCAGAAGGATTCAGCTTAAGTCTTTGGAGAAACCAAGAAACCTTCAAAAACAGTTTTGATGGGTGTTTTAAAGCATTGTCCTTTTGAGGAACTAACTTTGTCCAAGTTTCAACCATCTGACCCAAATCGTTGTCCTCCAAAGAAAGCAAATTGGTTAGGACAACCAGGAGGAACCAAAGAATTATCCATGTTCAAGGTCGGCAAAGTAATTTCTAACATGCTGACCAAAACTGGTTTTGGAATGGATAAGCAGCCTATGCTGAACAAACCCTCAACTCTATTAAAAATGTGCGCAATGCATTTAAAAGCTGGGTAGACGTTTACCAGGACTTTGCTGATGGCCATAAAATATATATTTTGTCTCTACAGCTTGCTAAAGCACATTTTTCCTAATAGTACTGTGGATGTTTTGTGGATGCAAAACATCCACAGTATGTTGTACTTGAGTTATAAAACTCAAGTTATAGTGTGTGAGTTATAGAAATGTCAAGATTCGAATTTGTGAACTAAATTCTATGGCTATAAAAATGATTGTAATTGATTCAACGCTGCAATGTAGTAGCTCTTCCTCTGGTTAACAAACATAATGCTGTTGTTAGTGATGAAGGCAAAAACAAAGATGTTTACTGAGAATAACTCTTCAGATCAGTTTAGGAATATTTACTATGAAAAAGTCTTGATGAAATAGCTTATTTGCATATACAGTAACTCATAATGTTAACAAATCTTTGCTATTTAGTTTATGTACAACTAAACAAAATCGATCAAGTTATTTTTGGTTTGCAATACTTAAATCGTACAATGTAACGTCGTTTGTTTTTATATGTTGCGGTTATTGATTCTTTTGAGGAAATTGGTTTGGAAAATTATTCCTGCCCTTAAAAATGGTTGAAATGTGTGTTCAAAAACTTTTTATATTAAGTCTAAAAGCTCAAAGCTGATAAAAAATTAATGCCCTTTATGAATGTTGAATATAATTGTAGATGTAGTATCTACCGCCGTTTGCTACAGCGTACTCATTGCCTTCATATTTGATCCAGTTTTCTCTACAGTTTTTCCCATCTGTCTAAGTGTTGCAGGCTCTGAACTCAATGATGCTCAACAAGCCTCATTAGAGTAAAAGAAACACCAGAAGTGGTTCCTATTGGTTAGGCAAACAATCAGAGTGGCCATTTCATCCAAGGCTTCAACAGTTCAAAGACAGTCTGTCTGGATTTATGTTTTCAGCGTGCTGTGAACTGCCAGAGCAAACTCATGCGGCACACTCCTAAACACACCCTGACAGAGAGAAAGACCGAAACAGACGCCTGCCTGGTCAAAAACCTGATGACGAGTCACTAACCTACAGGTAACCTTCCATTCTTATGACCCCAGTTTGCCTGGTGGTGAGAGCAGCACTTTTTGAAGGTAATTGTCCATAAACTGATGAGAAATTAAAAATCTGACCTGATCATAGGACTGGATGAAAGGTAAAGCAGCAATTACAAATACTCCTGAAAGGGAATCTTTCATGTGAATCTTTTCTCTGCGGTTCAGATTCAAAAGCCCCATATACAAACCTCGTGTTGGTGCTGGAGGCAGCCAGCTAAAAAAAAAAAGTTTTGTGGAGCCATATTACTGGTTAGAAAGCGAGTAGATCTTTGAACACAGCTGGAACACAATGCAACAAGGATCTGATAGAGCGCGGAATATTCTCTAAAGTAAGTTGCAAACACAACGTGTCACGGCGCTTGTGGAGATTAATTGCCTTCATGGTCCAGAGGAGCCAACAGAAAGCGAATGCGATGCGATCTCACAACTTCTGAACTCCATTGGCCATATGCGATGATCGGCAGCCGTCCTAATTGCAACAGCTTCCGCTCTGCTGTAATCAAAATTCAGGGAGCACATCCATAATCAAGAGCAATTAATCTGCTAATATTCCCCCAGTGTTGCGATAATAGCAACATTAACGGGGCTCATCTGCCCCGCCGCTGCTTTGCTAGGTGGCTGATTCACAACAAGAAGACACCGAACGCTATTTGACAGGTATTTCTTTTTTTCCCTCCCCTCCGGCGTTCATATCACCAAAGTCAATTTGAATAAACTACTGTCATCTCCCATAAGGGCTGATCCCACTACACAAATCCCCTCCCAACCCCCTGCTAAACAGGTTTGCAATCCTCAATGAAGTGGCGCGTATAAATTACCCCGTCCCGTCTAGCAAACAATATGAGCTGTGACAGATCATATAAAGGAAACATTTGTACATCGGCAGCAGAAAGCAGCTTTAACGTGCGGCAGTGGGAAGGAAACAGGCAAGACCGTCGAATAAAAGACGCATTTTACAGGAGGAACAAGAGAATAACTGGGATGACTGTCTACGCCAAGAGGACAACAATGGCCGTCCACCTTTAGAAGTGGTGAGACAGAATCAATCACTTTCACTCACGTCTTAGGAAGTGCAAAAGAAAAAAGCTAAAGTCTACAGTGTCTCATCAAAAATGTATATGTTTAAAAGTATTTACTAAAGAGAAACGGCACCATTTGTTTTAACCCCCGTGTTACTCTGATGGCCATAAAACTTGTATGTTTAAGAAGCTTACCTAACTAAGAAAAGGCAGCATGAATTTTAAGGTTGGGCAACCCATGGTCCTATGGTAACTAGTTTTCTGGTTGATCCCGACCTTTAAAAAGTAAAATCTGCCGTCTCCAATTTTGGTCAATTTCAATTTTTTTTGTCTGAAGCGTTGCTAAATATAGAGACAAAATTGCTAACTTGGCAGCAGTGGAGTGATTGTAGTGCACTGCGAACACGCAGATGTGACCTTACTTCCAGTGTAGTGGAAGTCAGAAATACTGCCACTTGCAGATAATTGTTGGCAGCCACCTAAGTTGTCAAAAATATTTTTAGCATTTTTTGCAGAGCATTTGGAATAAACATACAATTATGCATCAGTGTGAGAAATTGTTGAGCTATGTTGATTTTGCGTGAATTTATATGATCACAGAATTATAAAGAGCTAAATCTACTTTCAGAATCGGAGAGGTTATGCTTGAAAATTGATGTTCACAGACATTGCGTCTACTCTGAGTCATTTTGGAAAGAACAACAGTCAAATGTGTCTCAATACCAATGTATGCCGCACTTTTCAGATTTATTTTTAAAAACCCATCAAATTCATATTTTCTATGCTATGAGTGGGAACAGTTTGAGACGTCAATGTAACTAAAAAAGCCTGGTTTAAGTTCAATCCACTTGCTGTTTGCTGCTCTGTCACATAAACTCCAGAAACCAAAGTTGCACTCATACAGATCAATTTCTACACTGTTAACTCAATTGAGTAAAGGCTTGTGAAAATTTCTGTTGTTGGGTATTCACGTAAATGAGCAGCATGATGCACTCTGAGCGCCCCTAACATCCTCAACTGCTGCTGACTTTTAAGCATTAATAATAGATGGATTTTACCTTTTATAATTCAACAGAAAATGGAAACATGCCTTGATAGTGATTTGCAGAAGAAAGCACCAGTTGGGACTTATTTAAAATTCCATTATGTGATGTGTTCTTCAGTAAAAAGAGAACTAATGTAGGGATACAAAGTGGAATATTCTTCTTGGAGTTACTCATATGGACATGAATAAAATGATTTTTTTTAAGTATTCAATGAAAAGCTTGCTTGTAGGGAGAAGTCAATTAAAAACACCTTTTTATAAAAACGACATGGATAATTGGAGAAAAAAAGTTCTGTTATAGCAGGCTGCTGTGGTATTGACACTGCATTTCACAGGATTTTATAGACCGAAGAAGAAAGACTATTAAATGTACTGAACCTTGGAACAAAAATCATAAGCCCCACAAGAAGAAAGCTCTGACTTTATATAGAAAAAAAATCATTTTACTTCAGAGAATGATGGAAAGCTTACATCAATTTTAAGCATATAGGCCAGGGATTTTTTATTTTATATTTTTTTGGTATGATTTTAATGGATTTTTTTTTCTTTGACCTTTGTACGTCCTTTCCCTAAAGATGGAGAATCAATAAGAGCTGGATGTTCAGGTGCAGTTATGCTCAGACATGTTCTCTCTCAGGTGGAGAATAAAAAAGGGGGGATTTTGCCAAGTCTGTTTACAGGTTTATATCTACAACATGCAACCTGGTCACAAAACTCAAGAGATGAAAAGGTAACTGTTTGATTGCTCTGAAACATGCAGGAATTTATTGTTAAAAAGAAAATAGGTGGATCTCAATAATTCAGAATATCAGTTAAAGGTTAATTCAGTTTAGCAATTATATTCACAAACAGAAACTTATCTAACAAGAATGTATTAAATACAAAATGGTGTATTTCAACTCTATTTCTAAACAGCTTTGAGCTAATGGAAGGCTATGATTCACTTTCTCAATAACTTTCTCACCTCTGCTAATCCACTAATGTGCTAGCAGTGGAGCTAATTTGCTTTTGCTAACTTTGAAAATGTTAACCCACTTATCTTCTCCTAAATTAGCGCTAGTTTATTTGGCTGCTTTGAAAACTTTCAGTTGAATAAAGTTCAACATGCGTGTTGACGTTTTGGTTATCACTGTTATGAACTCTTTAATGCCCGGTTCACACGGCAGATATTGATAAAGTTTGTAATGAAAACGCAGCTATTAACACATGCTGCATATCAACATAATTGAAGCTGGTGCTTTAGCCATTTAGCGTTAGCTTCCACTAAATACCGTGTTGGTGTAATGCTTCAGCAAAAGCTAATATCTGTGATTAGCTTTAGGGATAGTGCAACTAACTTTTTAGTTAGCGGTGCCTACCACTGCAGAGGACAAATAAAATTGTTTCTTTTAAGTTAAGTAACGCACTGTTATCTAAATGGTAGGACCACAAAGGAGCCTGTTGACTTGACAGTTGTTCACCAGGTGATTAGCAACATTTAAGCAGGGTTAGCCATAAGGAAGCTGTTTGATTACTGTGCTGTATTCAAGCATATTGATGAAAATGTAAGTGTAAGAATAAAAGTTTGGTGTAGAAATGTATTTTTTTAGAAAAATAGATGCTTTGAATGTATTGGTACAAATATTAAATGGTTATTTTAACAGAAGGTTTCTGTATTTAAAATCCTCTCTTTGGTGGTCTTATGTAAGTCAAGACTTGAGTTTTTTTCATCTTTAAACCTAAGTTGTCAAAATGATTAAAAATAAATCCTTCCGTGATCTTGGGGAATAAATACAACACATAAAAACTTCACTTGTAAATCAGATTAATAAAATTCTTAAGCGTTTTCATGACATTGTAAATTATTGAATGTCATTATTGCCAAACAGTTTCCCCGTGAAAATCTATACAAAAACCTTTCTGAACGTGAAAGCATGGTCTTCCCTCCTCGAGGCCAATATACTGAAGATCAATAATTCCATAAATCTACACAAGCCTGCCAACAAGGAAGGTCAACACAAGAAATAACAATAACACAAGTGAACCGTGCAAAGAGGGTCACAGTGAGGGAACAGTTCAGCGAATAAGTCAGCAAGTCCCCCAGGAAGCCGAGGAGGCGAGAACACCTTCCCCCTGTGGAAATAGGACATGAAAAACAGACACGTGCACTGAATAAAACCACCCAACGCGCCGCACTCTATACCCGGCTCACATTCATTTTTAATGAAGTGTAATAAGTCATAACACCGGAGCAGAAATGCAATCCACCACCCAGATGATCAAACAGCACAAGGACTTCTTCACACCGCATATCCTCTGACAGAGCTGGAGGCGCCAAGGCAGGGAGCTGAACTGCTTCGGCATCTCCACAAACACAAACAGCAGCCGATGCGTCTGTGTCTCACCCGGTAACGACGACACGGAGGTGCGGGGGCGGGGAGGAGAGAAAGAAAAAAAAAAGTAATTCTCCCTGCGTGCTTATCAGAGGGCAGTGACTGGATGCTTCTTTCTGCTCTGGTCATTTTTTATTTATCCTTTCAAACACTTCGGTTTAGTTTTTCAAACAGCTGAAATGGAACATGGCACAGGTCCACTCGCTGCCAAAAGCTAAGAAAACATTCATTTCAAACATGTGTTGGCAGGGTCAGGGTCTCTGCTGAACGGGCTGAAAAAGAGAGACATGATCAAACGGAGGGACACAGAAATACCTTTTACTGTAACACTTCCTGTGCTGCTCGCCACTCCAAACTGGTTTCTTGCAACGCAGGTGTAGAGGCCAGCGTCCAGTTTGGTCACGTTCCATATCCGAAGGTTGCCATTGTCCAGAATGGAGACCCTGTGGTTAAAAAAGAGAATATTGGTACTATATTAATGTAATTTATCTTGGCAAGATTTCTGCTCAAGATTAAAATCACTTTTTCCAGATAGACCTGTTCTTACAATAAAACACTGCAAATCATTGACAAACCATTCCCGCAGTGAAACATGGTGATGGTTTTCAGGACAGAAAAACTGATCAATTATTTTTTAAAATATAAAACAGAGAAAAACCACAGGAGAGCAGCAGAAAAGTGTTTTTGATAAAGGCCTTATACACACGTAGCTGCAGCCAATACCTCCGCCACATTGTTTTAAAAAAATTTGATCAGTTTCAGAACAGTTTTCATCCACATGAACTTGCACAAAATCGCCTAGAATGTTGTTTTTTAACATGCCAAACCCATAGGGGGCAGTGTAGCACAAAGCTAAAAACTGTCAGCCAATCAAATTGCTTCAAAACAACCATGACTTCCTGTTAGGAGTTAAACATGGCGCTAGGAGGTTCAGATGTATGAACTACTTTAAATAGTGTGCTAGAATATAAAGTTGATAGAATACAAGATGAATCAAGTCAGTGTAAATATGTGGATATATTTATATCATCTCCGTTATTTGTCAAAGACTGTAATGCGTGTGACCCTAAGTCTCTGTTTTCCCATGAACACGCAAACACAAAACTAATACTGATAAAAACATCTCCATGGTAACCGGTTTGGAAAATTCCACATTCATTTGTGCATTACTATAGGAAAACAAGGCTGCATATTCAAATATAGGGAAATACTGTGACAGCGTAGGGCTCACCAGCTGTGGCATTTTCACATACAGTATAGAACACAAAGATATGAACAGCGACAGCACAAATTTATACATGAATGAAAAAAGTTCATAACCTTTTTTTTGGTCATTGCCTGACATGATGAGGTGCTGTAGGGATATGTCTGTTTTGATGTGCTAATAAGAAATGTTTTCATAAAACAGAAACAATCAGGAACAAGGATCTGATCAGAACTTTGATTAGGAACTGTTCCAATACCCAAGATTGGATCAGGACCAACAGTTGTCATAACGTTCAGAAATATGGAGCTGCTTGCGGCAAAAACACAAAAACACGCAAGATACCATACCATTTTCTACTTTTCTACCAAAAGTAGAAAATTCATTTCTACTTTTTCTCAGATGCAGCATATAAAATACAGCCTCGCATTTTCAGGGCTGATTAATTCAGCATGTAGCTCCGAGATATCTGGGACAACAGTGGCTTCCTGCCCTTTATGCAATGACCACAAGTGCTCCAAAGAAGGTCAAAAGGCCTCAACAAAAGTTGACATTTTCAAAATAATATGCAGGAGTGGAAAATGTGCCCTTGAAAGCAAGGTATTGTGGGAACTCAAGGGTGGGCCACCTCATCAAAGCACGCTGAATTTTAATTATCTGAAATGCTCTGCTGATTCTGCAAGCTGTAAACATAAAACGTCCTCAGCCTGATTGTGCAGGGGGGGAGAGGGACTGTGTGGAGGGGGAGGATGTGAGGCTGGAAAATTGCTGCATTTACTTATGAACATAGTTGAGGGAGTCAAAGAAAACGGAGCCATCCGCTGTCGGATGGCACTCAGGATTTCAGAGGTCTGAGGCACTTTAATATTTTTCCGCATGGCTTCAAACTGCAAAGTTAAATCATTCATCACAAGAAAAAAACTCCAACTAAATCTTTTTGTTATGAAATCAACCAAGAGAGGGAATGTTTGACAGATAAACACTTAAAACCTGTCAAAACACAAATAATTCAGTACCCTGAAACAAGTGTCTATTAAACTCTTCCCTAAACAAAACAGACTAAACTAATTTTTATGTCAAAAACTCAATGGTGGGCACACAACTGCTAATATGTTCATACGCTAATAGCAGAGCAAATGTTTCAAATAAAGTAAAACACGGATATTGGGGATCAAGATAAAAACATAAATGTAATATTTAAGGCATTATAAAAGATGTAAATTATAATATCAAAGTTAAATTGGTAAGTCAGGGTTGTAGTCTTTCCAGGACCGATTTGAACTGAAGTTAGTGCTTTAGCTTCCACTAAATACCATGTTGGTGTGGTACATTAACAGACCTAATGTTTATGATATTGCTTTAGGATTAGTGGAACTAACATTTTTGCTAGCGGTGCCCATCGCAAGTTAGCAAACTTCATGGACTGAGAAGGATCTAACCAAACAGAGCTGTGGAAGCATTAAGCATAAAGTGGATGAAGTAACAGGCCCAACTTCAAATTCTTTTACTTCTTTTGGGATGGTTGAAACTTGGGTACAGGTGGGTGTCCAGCAGGACAGTGACCCCAAACAAACATCAAAACTGATTTTGGACAGATAAAGTAAGTTAACATAAATTTTCTGGAAAAAACTGATTTCAGCTCTTCTGACAAACTGTGAATTCAATTTCTGTGACAGAAAGCCAATCTGCCAGAAACACAGTCAGATATCCAACCAGACTATAACAGAGATTTGCTGAGGGTTAAAAAAAACCCCACTAAAAACTGTTGCATCACCTTTCATCCTGAAAAAGAAAACTTCAAATTCTTCAATGTCCAAAATCAATGCGGCATTCAAGGCTATGATGAGTGTTTGTAGACTTATGACCAGCAGTGCACTTCTAATAAAAAAAAAAAAGTATTTTATAAACTTTATCTGTTGTTAGTGGATTAAAATGTTGATGCACTCAATACACAAAATAAAACGTTGATACTTCCTTTACTTTTATTTCACTGATCTTTCATTTAGCATGTTATACTCTACTAAATGTGACTATTGTTTTATAATTGAGTTGAAATATACTGTTAATGGTTTTGAATCAGAATCTGATCTGAATATGTTTGTCATTGTTTTTCTTATTTTTATCTAACACAATGTAATGACTTGTAATGGCAGAGAGGGAAAACATGCAACAAATGTCCCAAGGTTGGGACTTGAACCCTCGATGGCAGCGCTGAAGGCTAAGGCCTAGTCCACACGGGTCTTTTTAAAACGATGTAGCGGAAATATTTGGTTTTATAAAATAATCTAGTCCACATCTGATTGGTTGAAGAAAAGTGTTTATCCATACAAACCCTTTAAACATGCCAAGTCCATAGGGGGCAGTGTAGGGCAAAGCTAAAACCTAGGTCAGACATGGCGTCAGGAGATTTATTTGTGTGTACAAGCATATAGGTTGAACTATACAATATAAAGTTAATAAAACACAAGCCTGTTGACTAGTGTTAAAAGTCAGTATGTGGACATTGAACTATACTGTGCCTTGATTGGGAGGGATAGTTGGTGGAAAACACCTGACCTCCAAGCTCTCTGTCTCCTTTGCAACTTAACATATCAGAGCAGCTGGACTTGTAAAAGCAAACAAGCAAAACTTGTCTGAGCCAATGGAACAATCAGCACCTCTCTGATAGCGGCCATCTTTCCTCCACTGCATGGCCAAAAGGTAACAATGGTCACACATCAGCACCACATGATTTGTTGCAGACTGTTAAGTGTTTACCTCAAAATCTCGGGCCTCCGATGTCCACACGCAAACGCATGTGGACATAATAAAAACTGTCCATAGTTTTTATTATGAATCGTTTTTAGACTTAGACTTAGACTGACTTTATTGTCATTTTGCATGCACAGGCTGTATACAGAACGAAATTTCGTTGCATACGGCTCAGGACAATGTTTTGAGGTTCCAATGTTATGAGGTTATTCCAGAATAAAATAAAATACAGTATAAAATATGAATATAAATATGAATATAAAATATAAAGTGCAGGACTGACAGTAAAAAGGAAGTTACTTAGCTATGTATATGTGCAAGGTATGAAGTGGAAACCAGTTTTTGAGTGCAGTCCAGTTAAGAGTTCAGCAGTCTGATGGCAAGTGGGAAAAAGCTGTTTCAGAACCTGGTGGACCTGCACCGGATGCTGTGGAACCCCTTTCCAGAGGGCAGCAGAGAGAACAGTCCATGGTGGGGGTGTGAGGGGTCACTGACGATGTTTCAGCATCGGGACACGCAGCGCTGGGATGAAATGTCCTGAATGGAGGGAAGGGAGGCCCCGATGATCCTCTTTTAGTGACATTAAACAGAGTTTACATGTGGATGAAAGCCCAAATAGCATAAAAATCTATTTGGTTTCCCAGATATCCGGCAACTTGTGAACTAGACCGAATACGTTGACACCACCAAATTGTTGCCATGGTTAAAGCGGGAATAAGTTAGAAAACAACATCCTCAGCTTTGTGTATCTCACATACCACAGTTAAACCCGTCATCTGAACATGAAAAGAGCATGGCACAAATTCCACTAAGACATTGTCAAGAAAATCCGAGCTCATCCCACTTCCCCATGCTGGAGATTTTAGTTTAACAGTAATAATAAATAAAGTTATCTTTAAAATGAATCACTCAAGTGACATCAAGGCCCAACAGTAGACTTAAGTGTCAATAAAGTTAGTTTAACAGTAATAATAAATAAAGTTATCTTTAAAATGAATCACTCAAGTGATATCAAGGCCCAACAGTAGACTTAAGTGTCAATAAAATAAATCTGGTTGTGTGTGTTGTTTTTGTCTCATGCAAACTTTGCTTTAATTCTACATTTTTCTATCTAATCATAAGAAATCATAGTCAGTCAGAGAGAGTCATGAAACAGGAAAAGCAGGTTTCCTGGAAAAAGAGGAAGTTTCCAGCCTGCAGATTTATAAAAATAGTTGAGACTATTTTAAAGCATGAAAGTTTTAAAAAATTAAATCTAAACATTATTAGTAATTGGATAAGATTCAAAGTAAAATACTTATATTAATATTGGTTTACTTGTAATAATACACTTATATTTGTGGGAACTACAAGAAAAACAAGTAACTGTAACTTTAGTAGTAAATAATTAGAATCATGTATTATTCTTGGTTTCTTTTCAGAAAAACATCTGTAATAACTCACATTAAGATTATAATAAGAATAATTAATAAGTTATGGTTATAAAATCATAAATGAATGATAGATCAGAGAAGCTGAAGAAAATAAATGTGATATAAGTTATGGTTATAAAATTATAAATGAATGCTAAATCAGAGAAGCTAAAGAAAATAAATGTGATATAAATGTGATTTTGACATTAAACTTGAAATGGTGTAAAAAGGTGTAACTGCAATTAAACATCACTGATATGTTGGAGGTAGAGAGTAGGTGAAAGGTTGTGCAGGCAATGGGAACAGGTGGTTGAGCAACCCTGAGACATTAGCACAGACATCAGGAAATGTCTGTAAGACAGTGATGGATATGAGATCATCTGTCTAAGCAGACAGCAGGCGCACCAGGGGGGTGGATAAACCCTATAAAAGGTGGGTGCAAAAGAGGAACCTTTTGTTGGATCCTCCGGGCAGCTTCGAGCCAAGATCGAGATGGACAAAGAACTCTGCAGCTGAAGAAGAGCCGGGGCCACGGAGCCAAAGACTGTCCTGCCATGGAGACCAACCCGTCTGGCCCACAATCTGTGGCTTCGAATCGCACTTCTCTCATCGGCTGGGTTCAGACCCCAAAGACAAAGATGAAGACAAAGACAAGGAAGAAGAACTGGTGCCTTTTTTCCTGCCAGCACCAAGTCCTGTGTGACCTCAGCATCCATGCGGAGAGGAGGCTCATCAGACCTGCGGAGATCCTGGCCTTCATCGATCAACATCTTCCTCCTGTTGCAACACCTTCTTCATCATCGTGCCAGGTCTGGGGTTCGAAACGCCAAACTCCGTCCGTCTCTCTCAAAGGTTCCCTTTTTTAGTTCTCAGTGTCAGCAGTAGGGAAAGATAGACTAGATGATTGATTTTACTTATTTGATTATTTCTGCTACTGAATTAAGCTGTACTGACCCTTGCAAAAATGCCTTACTAATAAAATATTTAGCATAAAGAAAATCTAAAAGATGTTGTGGACATTCAGTTAATGAGTCACCTTAAAGTTCTTTGATGGTTGTAAAATAGCTGTGATGTTTGATTCTGGAGAGGAAGAGGTGGAAAATGTTTTTAGGTTGCTGGTAGCCCATATTTAAAACCTCATCCTTGGGACTCGCCCGAGTCACTAAAACCTACCTGGTTCAGTAACAAATGCAAGTTGTAAAATAGAGAACGAGCGACCGTTAACAGGTGTGCTCTGTGAAACTAGTTGGCTGTAGGCTGCTCAGTCTGGCTAATTCACAGGGGGAAGAAGGGTGGGACACCTGGATGTAGGCCGTCAGATAACCAGGCGAATCGTTTCTCGAAACCAGCTTAAACAGAGTTTACTTCAGTTCTGGACAGGGTAAATCCCAGCAGATTTAGGAAACTCAACGGACCCGTTAGACGGAGAGCTGGTAGCACATCTCCCCTCTCAGAAGAGGAAGTACGAGAGTGAGAGAGTAGAGACAGAAAGGAGGGGGGGGGTGTTGCGCAACAACAACATGTTTGAAAAATATATATTTTCATATGCCCGCATGACCCATACAAAATATGATAGAGTTCTGGAATTAGCAGAGGTATTTTCTGAAATGTTCCCTGCGCTTACAGAGATTATGCAGCCAGTCCCAATTCACACATTCATCATAGAACAGCGACTGTACAACACCATAGCCTCAATCTATCATAGTGTCCTCACAGCAGTGCCCTGCAGCCAACCAGCCGCTCACTTTCTCCTAAAGTAGCTCTGTATTACAAAACCTATAGACCATCCATCCATTACATGTGGAAGTGGTGGTGGTATGGGCGGCTGTGTTAGTACTGGCATTGATTGGGTGAAGGTGATGGAATATCTGCAGGATGGTTAAACTGGGTTAGTATTGGTGGAGGGAGAAAAGAAAAGTTTGGACCTATTTTTCTTCTCTCAATCTGACTCTGACTGGATGTACTTCTGAAATGCGGTTAATACAGTGTGACATTAGTGATAACCTTCCCAACCCTCATACACACACACACACACACACACACACGCACACACACCCCAACACCCCCACCACCAACATCACATCCTTGCTCAGTGACTCTTTTTTTTCAAGTGGCAGATGTGATAAGAAAGTCCAGAGACAGTTAGTGGAAGTGAATCTACCTTTGAAACCACATGGTGCTGCTGAGCGGAGCGCCTCTTGGTTTATGTGAGACCGAGAGGGAAAAGTGCTGAATGCAGAGCAGCCAGCAATGACCATCAGTTACAAGAGGCCACATTATGGTGTGGGACGCTGCACAGTTAATGACATCCAATCTACAGGCTGATAAATCTGAGACACAACCCATCAAACAGAACTGCAGTCCTGCAACTGACCACAGTGTTCAGCAGAGTAAGCACTATGAAAACGAGTGGAATACATTAACCACCATAGTGTGTCTAGAGCAGAACTACACTATAAAATGGAATTTTAGAGAGTAATAAATATTAGTCATTGAATACATATATGTAGGTGGAATATCAATGTATTATGTTTTACAAGAAAACAAAGTCCTTAAAGTGATAAAAAGATTAAATTGTTTTTTAAAGCACACAAATCATTATTAAGGAGGAGGTGTTTTCCAGCCACACAGAATCATTCTATAGCACAAATCAAGTAACTAGTTACCTTCAGATGTTAGAAAAATTAAATATCACTAAAAAAATTGACTTTGTAATTTGACGCCTTAAAATCGGGCTTCTGTCTCTTTAAGAAACTACTCCTATTTCTGAAACTGCCTTCAGGAGGTCATCTCACCTAATGGTTGCCACGGAAGATTCAAGGATTTCTAAAAAGTGCATAAATAAATCAAAGCAACACTCCAGGTATGTTTTTGATTATAACATGATGTAAAGCTCAAAAAGTAGATTTTACATAATGCTGTCCCTTTAAGCACTTTTCTGATGCACAAACAGCCCTTAGAGGTCCACCTCACCACAAAAGACAATATATGAATGATGTAACCAAATCAAAATCTGTTGCTGAAGATTCAAGATCCAAATATCTTGAATGTATGTGACCGTTTATTAGAACAAAAAAGGGAAAGAGCCAGCACTCCTATGTTCCCCAAAAATCTTCTGTGAAGAAAACATGGATGACTTTGTAGAAGTAAAGAGTAAAGAACGTATTTCTCCTCACTCAACAAAGTCCAACAAACCCAACAGTGGAAGGAAACAAAACACTTCGCGCCAAGGCAATGATGAATGACTTCAACAGAGTCAGCAGCCAGACCATTCATGTGACTATTTGTAATTTATTTTAAAGAAACATCTGTTTGTTTACCCACGATAATTAGCTGTAGCAGCTACTTGTTCTTTCTCAGTTTGAGAGCCAAATGAAGAGTGCATTTAACAGCAGTTCTGGTCTGACTTAATCAGCATTTTAGCTTTACTTACATGTAGCATTTTTCATGAAGTGATCTTTTAAGGGAAAACCGCATCATGTAAGAAAAGCTGGTATAAGGTTTTGACAAGTACATTAACCCCTTCCACAGATGAACTCAAGTAAAACATAAATGACTGTTACACACTGACATTAATTACATGAAGACTGAGCTCACCAGATAGAGAGAGCTTTTAATTTCCTGACTAAGGTACTCTTAGGTCAACAAACTACTACTCTCAGACATTTTATTTATTTTTACATTTCAAGCTCACATTTGAGCTAAAAGCTTTGCTGTCACTGCTCTCATGTTGGCTAGCCGTTATGTAACTCGTGGTGTCAATTTCATCTTTAAAAGTTAGCAACTGCCATAAAGCAATTGAATAAAAAAAGCTATTTTCCATTCTATTGGAAAAAGATATGGACCTGTAAGTTCTTTAAAATAAGATGGGACTCGTTTATTTAAAACTTTGTATTGATATGCTTATATATATTTTTAAATTACGGTACATTTAACAGCGGCTCAAGAAATAGCCACTGAAATTTTTAATAGGAGCTAAATTCATCCAAACAAAATTATTACGCTTATTCCATTGTACCTGCATTTGGACTCGCTCCATTCCCAAACCTCCTTATCCTCAGGGGTAAGACAGGAACCACGTGACGCCTGCATCTTGTAAGACGAGGTTCCTCAGAGAGAGAACAAGTGGCGCCGCATGTAAACACAAAGACTTAAATCCTCGGCGGCCTCCAGCGGAGCCGAGGCTGTCCTGAGCCATTCATTGCATTCTCCAGCTTTTTTTCCCTGCTGTTTTTTATATGAGAGCTTGTACGGCGCTTCGCTTTTACTGACGTTCCAGAAAAAAGGAGCAGACTGGCTGTCGGCACAAGTCTTCATCATTTCAATGCGAAGCTAATGGGTGAGCGGAGGGGGTCAAACACGGCAGAAGTCAACTAAGGCCCAGCAGTGGTGAAAAAGATGTGTGTGTGTGTGTGTGTGTGTGTGTGACAGGGGGGGGAGAGCAGTATTAAAGCATTTATTTATTTATCTTTTTCTTCGTCTTTCCTTCTGCCTACAAAGTGGCCATTATGTGAGGGGACGTGTGCTGCCTTCATCCCAGGAGAAGCCAGCGGAAGGGGGCAGGTATCAATAATTCACCGGTGAGATGAACACAAGTGCCGCTCCTTCCGTTGCCGCCTCACGCGGCTTTAATGGACTCGGCTGTAATTCTCCTAAAAGAGGCAATTATGTGCTGTGCGCGCGCGCGGTGGAGCTGCCCGAGCGCGCTCACGTAATCCCGAGGAACAGCTGTGCGTTTTGGGCGAGATCAAGCCCTCAAAAGGACGGCGGGCTGCGCGGTGTTGATCCTCCCTGCTCTGTGACAAGATGAAAGACACAAATAACATCAGTCACACAGCAGCTATCACGGGCCACTGTGAAGTGGAAATCGCAGGGGAAAGAGCCAGGTCCAAAGAAAGGGCCTGTGTTTGTGGTTTCCTTGCATTCTCTCTCTCTTTTTTTTCTGAGCTCCGTTAACAAACGCAGACTGCAGCTTTTTGTGCGCTTCCCTGCAATCAAAAAAGACACTTGAAAGCCTCGTTTTGATGTATAACTCAGACATATGCTTGTCTTTGAGCTGTTTTTATAATTTCTATTGTGTGAGAGGAAAACTGTCACAATTCAAATAATGGATCCCCCCCAAAATAGGCAAGGGACTTTCACATTGATTGCTGCTGCTTTCAACAAGTGAGTTTCCACTGTGAAAGAACATTTGCTCACTACAGGCAGTGCTGTAAAAATACCCCTTACCCTATTTTTTCCTCTTCATTTTGTAAGATTTGTGATAAAAAGTGGCAAGTTTTTCCAGTAGTGACCAGTCAACCAAAATTACTCCAAGAACAGCTCAGTGATTCATTTAGGTTACAAAAAAAACCAAGAAGAACATCTACAGAACATCACTTACCTCAGTTAAGGTAAGTATAACAGTAAGAAAGAAAGAGACTGAACAAAGATGGCATCCATGGGAGACTTCAGAGGACAAAAGCATTCCTGATAAAACAATGGACCAGATCACATTTGCTAACTATTGCCTTGATTTTACTAGCAGCTAGCGGCATGGCTCAACTCAACTCGGCTCAACTCAACTGCAGAGTTCAGGTGGTTTTCCATTTCACTTGAGTAACGCCACCAGTTGAGTGATGTCGTAGTTGTAACTGGGCAGCCGAGTCCGAAAAGAAGCATGATGTCATCTATTTGTGGTGCAAACAACGCTCCAATAGAGGACATGTAAGCTGTTGACTATTCTGCTGAGTCTGATACTGTCCTATAAAACCAGCACCTTGTTCTACACTTTGCTTCGTCCAGAGACTCTGGACCCTCAACAATTGCTTGATGGGAGACGTTTTAAACAATTGAATTTTATTTTAACCAATCACTAACAGTTGCCTGACGCATCGAGCAGGGCTACGACATCTTAGCAATAAATTATCTTAAGCATTCTTCTTGCTCTGACTTTAATCGCTTAATATTTGGAAGCGTGGCCAACACAGAATGAATGGCTTTGTTCCCTTCCTCCGCTGGCATTGCCAAACTACAATTATGAAACAGCGCAGAAAATTGACCTCATCAATCACAACTTCTCCTGTTAGGTGACTGGTTCAGTTGTAGTTCAACCAAAATGAAGGTCAATTGGGAGAAATCCTTGAAGGAAGATGAGAATTGAGAGGAAATGTGTGGCCACTGGCCAGGCTACCACTGTCCAGAAAAACTCCAAATATGAGCAGTCGTTGTGGTGAGTTTTTACAAGAGTTTGTATTGTTGTTAGGGAGCTGCTCTTGTGACACTACCAGTGACTCCACTCCTTAGCCACTCAGTAGCCGATGGTATATAGACTCTAAATGCTTGGAACTCCAATGAAGTAGGTTCTAAAAAAGAGACTGGTACCACATAACCGTTACTAGTGGAAAACCCTTACAACCACCCAGAACCCAGTTGAGCCTCGTTAAGGTAGCTGATAAGTGGGAAAGACCTATTTAGCCTCAAAACGTTTGGGGAAATATTCTGACAATTGATGAGACAAAAGTTGAACTTTTTAGAAGATGAGTGTTTACATTAGCTTTCAATAAAATGAACAGCATGCCTAAAGTCAAACTTGGACTTGGAGGAGGTACTGTGACAGTCTGAGGCTGCTCTGTTGTCCTACCGTTGAAGCCTTAACACAACTCACAATTAATTCATGATTTAAAGTGCAGTTCTATTGTCAGATTTGTTTGGATATCTCTTTTTCCCTTAAGATTTGTTTGATGATAAAAGTAAACACTGAATAAATCTGGATGGAGGAAAATACTTTTCATTGTCAAACCCAAACTTTCTAATGCACTCATCAAAATTCAGTCTGCAAACAGAATGAGTAAACATAGAGAGCTTCTGATTTGAGGGTTTCATTCAAGACTATTGTTGAATACTTAGTGATTCTGAGATGCTGTGCTGCCAGAGTGTCTGCAGCCCCGTAAGCCTTTCGACCTAATTAATGAGGTAAATAAAAACCAGCTCGTCGAAATGGGGCCTAAGATTCTATCAGTGAAATTACTCAGCCATGAGACCACAGGAAGAGAGATCGTTACCGGCTCCGGTGATTTCACCAAATAATTAGTCCTAGCTGAGGCCGTTTTGTACACACGGATTATTGCCTTGGTGGAAACATAGTTTTCTTGACTTGCTACTCCGGCGGGGATTCACTTCCAAACTCCCACTTATCCAATTCAAAAAAGTGAGAAATGTGTTTGATAGTGTGTTTATTTTTTCTCCATCGTGGTAAACTCCCAGATAAGGCGAGCTTGTGTTGCAGCTTCCAACTCACACTGGCTGGAGTCGATTTACCTGGGGGTGGTTTTTCTAATCGTAATTCTATCAAAGAAAAGAAAAGAAAAAAAAAAACATCCTGTGTTGCTGACCACGCCACAGGCATGAGGCTGTAATGTGGTGAGTGAGTGGAAGAAAGATGCGAGGTCACCGTATCCTCTGAGCCGGGACAAGGTGGGAGGGACTCCACTTCGAGAGTCGAGCGGCGCTCTCGGCTGCTTTAAAGACCCTGAAATGCTGAAACAGGGAGGGGCGCGGCGGCGAGAGATAAATCGAAAGGCCGTTCTTCAGAGGCTCCCCACAGCGTGCGGCGCTGCAGAGAAACGGCCTTGTCAGCAGCATAAATCAAGTCCAGCTGTGAGGCGTGGAGTCAGGACACCGAAACCTGCAGAGCCAGATGCAAGTGAAGAGCGTCTGCTTGATGCAGCAGGACAGCTAAACGAATCCACCACCTATTCTGAGGAGATCATCGTCAAAGTTGACCGTCGGGTAGAGACTACGCAAATCAAGTTTGATCCGTTGTATTTCTGGGATTTCTCATGGCTGGCTCAACACTATCGAGTACCGTGACACATTTTTGACAATTTTACAGATTATGTCACTGTAGTTGGAGCTATAGTAACATCTCTAAACTTGTCATGTAGCTTGTAAGAGGAGGCATATGATTAGGGTATGGAAAAGGGACAAAAGTTTATTTTCTAAAGGAAATGAGAACAACATTTCTCAAAAAATATTAAAAATAATGTGAGAGGAAATCTGATATTAAATTTCATTAGTCGTGTAATGCCATGTTAAAATGATTCATAAGCTCCTCAATAATCAAAGGGAAAATGTTTACTGGCGTTGCAGCAATCAAATACTTGTAAGTGCTGGGCAATTTTTTTTTGCATGTTTTGCATGTCAAGTCCACATGTGGCTGTACGTATATCTGGGAAAACAAATACATTTTTATGCACAGTGGCCTTTTATATCACTTCAATATCACTACAGACAAAAACTCAGACCAAAATGGAGATTTGAGAAAATATGTATTTGTGTTTGCGCGTATACATGAGAAAACAGAGATTTAGGGTTCCACATATAATGCACCAATAAAACAGTAAAAACGTATGGGATGAAACGGCATTCCTGTGTTATTCTTGAAGTGCTCTGTCTTTATCTTGTGAACTTTGCAAACATTGAAGCTCATGTGAAGCTCAGTCTCCCTGAGCATTCAGTGAATACCAAAATAAGTACAGATTTTTTCTCTTATGATGTCAAAATCTCCCGCATAGTTACAAAATGGACTACAAAAAGCCGATTTGTTTTATAAAATTGATTTTGGGAGATTTTATTTTGATTCTGATTCGTAGTAAATGAGAATTGGGATTCTTATGTGAATCAAATTTTTTTTATTAACTATGGTTGTTTAGGAGAAACATAAACTGTCTAAAATTACTTTGAATTTGTTGAAGCATGGCCTGATAAAAGATCAGGTATTTGCCATGAAACTCTGATCAATGCATCTGTTCTGTTCCAGTTTTCTCCACTGTTGGAATGAACCATCAGAGGTAGCATGAGCAGTCTAAGTTTTACCTAAACTACCCAATGACTTAGATGGCACAGAAGTGACTGCCTATCTTTCATGTTTTCGTTTATGTTCCTTAATGTCTGAAACTCTTGAGAAAAATGGCTTATCTTTGCTTTTCCCAAGTGTATAGAACCAATAGAGTAGATTACAGAAGAAAGCCAGAAAAGCAGTGTGGAATCTGTTCACTTTTTTTTAAGTCTAATTACTGTTCGGTCCATCAATCCTTGAACTGAAAGCACTGTACCTTACAGATAATTATCACCAATCTGGTAGAAAATGCCAGCCTGACAGCCATCTTTTGGAAGTGTCAGTCACAGCCCAAAAACAAAATCACAAGTTCTTTTGTCACAGTGAGCTTGTGCTTAAAGCTGAGCAAATGATTAAGAATGACTGACAGAAAATAAGCACTTGCACACCAAATCTCCACAAAAGCACTGCAGCTGTAAGCAGGGATACATACTGTTTCTTCTTATTAATAGGGGAGTAAGTTGCAGGCGGTGCAGCAGATGATTTTTTTCTCCTGTGGTTCATTGTGTGTAAAGTCTTGTCTCCAGGGCACCAGCTAGCTAACTTTGGAAGTATTGTTGCTTTTCAGAAACAAGCTATGGGGCAGGGCTGTGACACGGTTATTAATCTCCTATTCTATGAAATTCAAGCCATAGCAGCTGCTCTGTTGTGGATTACCATAATGTAAACAGAGAAAATGCACTTTTCCAATAGCCTCGGCTGCTAAATGAAGTTTCCTCCCTATCTTTCATGTTTTTCGTTTGTGCTAGATACAGCAGGAATGAGCAAGAGAGCAATGCAAATATTCTGAGAGAAAGCGACTCCAAGTTAAACATCTTCCATATAAGCAACTTGATACAAGGTATCAAATTAGGGGAAGATGTTAGTATTCAATAGAAAACTGTATTTTTTGAAGAAAAGAAGAAAGCCAGAAAAGCTTTCTGGCTTTCTTAAGCACGTATGGCACGTCTTAAAAAACATACTGTCATACTATGACACGTCTGTTAATCAGTTAGGTATCGAGGGCAAGGAAGAGTATTAGCAGGATAAACAAGTATGACAAAATTGCTCTGTTTAATCCTTTTAGGTTTTAAATGCCTGGATATTATAAAAACATTCTGGATTTGCCTCTGAAGTCTGCCTACCTGGCCGACCGGGTAGGCAGAATCCTTTGTTGGCCATGACGAGAGATTTCAGATTTATTTATTAATTGCCAAATAGGTAATAAATGCTAATTGCCCACAGGAAGTGAGATGTGGAATCTGAGAAAAGAAGGAGGCATTCGTCCACATACGAAGGTGTCTTCAAATGTGGACAACCTTTGCTGCACTGCTAAAGGCATCAGATGTGGCCTTCGAAGGATGCAGCCCTTGGATTTGGACAAACCCCTCGATAGCAACAGTTGTAATTTGCCTGTGTTGTAAGCAAAGGGCCAGGTTCTGTAGCTGAGGATCAGGCTGCCAAGGTTCCCGTCTTTGGCAACTATCCACCTTCCAAGGTCCTGGACCAAGTACAAAAATTGAAGCAAATGAGGGTAAAATGGGGAAGGGGATCAACATAGTCACATGGTGCTGTGTCGCAGTAATGTGAGCGCTGTACTGAGCTGTCATGGTGAAGGCAACTGAGTCAAACGTTGAGGCTCTTCTATCCTCATCTATAGTTACAAACTCTTGGCAGTGACTGAAAGAGCATGACTGAGTGTACAAGCGGCTGAAATGAGTTTCCTCTGCAGGGTGTCTGGACTCCTCCTTACTGATAGGCTTCAGAGCAGAGCCACTGCTCCTCCGCATTGAGGGGAAGTTGAGATGACTTAGGCATCTGGTTAGGATGCCTAAGGTGTTCCAGGCACAACCCATTGGGAGACCCAGAGGAAAACATTTCTACTGTTTTAAACCCAGAACATTTTAAAACCTTGATATTGATAACTTGTACTAAGAGGGAGGGCATTTAATGTATCATTTGTTTCGTGCTAAATTTCTTTTCATAAAAATTTAGATTTATTGTTGTGATCAATTCCAATTTATGATGTTAAAAAAAGAAAAAACTGTTTGTATTGTGTTACTTCCACTATTTTCTCCACTGTTTCTTCATTGATGGTATCAAAAATCGAATTAATTTGAAAATATGATATGATAAACACAATTACTGTGTGTGGTTTAGTGATTCAAATCACACTTCTTTACCTAACTGGTTTCCTAAAGATGTGTATTACACAATTTTCCAAGAGCAGTATTAATGATTGTGGGGTTATGAATGCTGTGCCATGCAGTCATAGTTATACAGTCACCTAAAATAATACATAGTTCTTATCACCACTTTTATTGTTACCACAATAGTTCCACAAAATATCAAGGTTAAGTCCATATCGCCCACCGCTACATTGTACATAAAGCTACTTGAAAAATATTATTTCCTTGATTTGAGGCCATCTTATGAAACAAGCCAAACAGTCTAATTCCTTTCCATGGAGGACGATGCGATTGTGGTGGTAATTGCACTTGCGAGGGGAAGAAATTTATCGGCCCAGGGCAGAGGGGGATTTGTGTGTGTACTTCCAGAAGATTCCTCTAATCGCAAATTGTGGCTGCGTTTTATTCCCCTTCCAGAGATATTCATCTGTACTCGTGTGCCGAGGCTTCCCTTCAGGAATAAAGAGAACACACATGTTTCACAGGAAATTGTCAGAGGAACCAAGATGGATTACACATGCTGCACCAGTGGATTCACACTTTGAAAAATGATATCAGCCATCATCTCCTAGATAAAAATAATCCCAGCAAGCCATACACGGGATGCAGGAGGAAATAGAGAGAGTTTTCCGACCTAATCTCAGAAAACATCTCAGAATTCACTTTATTGCAGTTTAAAGATTTATTTGAGTTTATTCAAAAAAATTCTATATGTTTTTTCTTAAAAAAAACAAACAAAAACAAAGTAAGAACAAAGTAAAAACAGTTGGAAAAGAGAGAGGAGGAAGATAGGAGCTAATTCAACAACTGCTCAGTCAGTTTGATGGATGAAAATATGGTGTTAGATGATGTGAAGTCTTACAGCTCTATTCTGCCCCTGAACGGCGCACTGGGATGTAGGAGGTACAGAAATATTAGCTGAAAATAAGATTCATCTTGAAATTGGTTCGTCTGTCTCTAAATACAACAGCCGGTAGCAGTGGTGACTGAAACAAAAAGTTAGCTCAGATTATCTTTATAAAAGCCCAAGAGAGATCAGAGATCAAAAGCTTCTTAAATGTTTCATTTACATTTTCACAAAGCTAACATTATCATTCATTCTGCTTGTAAATGTGAAGACAGATTTCATACAGCGATGATGTGATGATATGTTGATATGCAATAATGTGTTCATAAGGACAAGATCTTTGCAATAAACTAAGAATTTCCATTTTTTGTTTGTTTGTTTTCAAAAGTAGAAAAGATTTATGTCTAACAGATTGTGTTAAAGACTATGTCCTGACCCAATGACCTTTGCCACATGTCGTCCCCTTCTCACATTAGCCAAAAAAAAAACCTTTCAAAAGATAATATGACATGGATTATCTGTGAGCCATAACGGATCAAACTGAACTGAATTATTAGTCTGTCTGCTTGTCAATCGTTCCTGGTAGACACCATGGTCATTTTGTATTACAGGCAGTACTTGAGAATCAAATCCATCCATTTCAGTTCACCATGGTCTACATTTCATTGCCTGCTCATCTGGAAACCTATTACTATAAAGTACACCCCACTGAAAAACAACTGTCACTAAAAACACAATGAAGACACATTCTTACTTTAAGGCGCATTAGCTGTCTTTAACAATACTCTGTTCAGTAGATGAACATGTACTGCGACGTTTCCTAGCAACATGCAGATCCTAAGAGTGTGTTCTTTTCCAGTTAAGTCACAAGTTACAAGGAAACAGCAAGACAAATTGAAAACCAGACTGTGGCCTTTAGTTTTATAGAGGGTTAACTCTATGATGACATTAGAATGGTTGATGTGAAGTCTTATGTGCTTGAGCGACTAACGACAGCGAAAGGCAAACCACAAACCTACAAACGGGGCACTTAGCAACAGCAGCGACAATGACAAAAGTTCAACATTGCCCGTGTGTGAACGTCTACATGTGTGAGTTCCAAATTTGACATGCACAAATTTCACCGGTCGATTTGTTGGAGGAGGGCAACCAATTGTTACCTTGTTGAACAAGTTCTGAAGGAAATGAATGGAGAGGGAGCTACGCTGCCTTCTGTGTGTAAAAGTCCTTTAGTCTGGCTAGTTTGTTTAAACTGTTCACTAAAACCAATAGACCTTAATGAGGACTATCAACAGAAAAATGTATTTTCAATGTCTATAATCCACATCAATGTGCTTATACTCATCAGAACCCACCAATAAATAACCCCAGAGAAACGTCAAGCTAGCATGTCATACGCCATGAAAATCAACACTAGTCCAGACATGAGTGGGACAGTAAAGTGTTCATTTGAAATACCTTGAAAACTTCACAAGTCCCTAAACCCCTTCATCTTGGAACATGAATGGGAACAAATGAATAAAAAGAGGATGTCAGTTATAAAGGCGGTCTGGTAGTACATCTAGTACCGACCAATGAAACCATTTACCTGAGTTTCCCTCCTAAAGAAAAGCAGATTTCAGCCCATCGAGGTCTGAAGCAACCAATAAGATTATTTCCACCTCCTGAGCAGCTCTAACTCTGACACATGTTTGGATAAATAAAACATTTAATCTGTAGCACCGTTGTGTATGTGTGCGTATGGACGGGTGTGTGTGTGTGTGTGTGTGTGTGTGTGTGCACCTCTGAACAGTGCTGGGTGTTGTCTGCAACTGGCAGCATCAGCAAAGCACTAATCCTCACTTTGCTTCCATTCTCAGCATCGAGGTGGGGGGCGGTTGCAGACCGAGCTCCTTCACGTCGCTTTCGAGAGAGAGGAAAGAAGCGCAGAGGTGTGTGTGGCGGCCCGGCAGAAATGAAAAGACACAGTCAGCTGTCCGCCGCCGCCGCCTTCTCAGGTAGCACACCTCGACTGGAGGCGAGGTGATGAAAGAAGGCCTTGTGGGTGTAGAAGCTCTCAGTATTCAGCCTCGGCGCCGCTCACTCACCGCCAACCTCCGAGGAGAGTTGGAGCTCCTCTTTACAAGCAGATGTTCCATTAGAGCCAAATGGGGGGAAATTAGAGATCTGATGGGAAATAAATGCGAAGTGACTTTTAAACATGATAAACACTGTGTTTTTTTGATGAGCGTAACAGCGTGCGTCCTGAGAAATGAGGAGACTGAAATAGCGCCGGTGGACCATCCGTTCACGCGGATCATTAAATTATACCATTTATTATTACACCTGTTTCCCTACAGCGTATATTATTTCAAAGTCTTCATAAAATTAAGCCCTGAGACATGTGACAGGATTCTTATTAAAATCTCCTGAAACGGCGCAGCGGCATAAGGGAAAGAAAAGTGTGATAAAGGAAATTAGTACAAAGTTCAACGCTTACGCCTCTTCAGCAGCGTTGGTGTTCTCTTGACACTGATTCTTTCTGGAGTGCAGCTTTCTGAGCAGATGGGCTTCTAAACATTTACTCATGAATAGAGTAAATGGCTGTTCTCTTCAGCTCGCCCCCCCACAGGGGTTCAGTCTGGGGGACCAAAGCAGCCACAGCAGAAGATTGACAATCGTTTTGTCCCCTGAAAGATTTTTGGTTTTCAGGTTACAATCAGAAGACACCAGATTTTTATTTGAAATCCCCATATTTCAAAGAAATACCTTTGGCATAAATGGACTATAGCACTTTCCCAATCAAGTGAGTGACATTCACATTTGCACACACATTTATAAACCAATACCACCGACTGACAGGCAATTCAACATGTGGCAGGAGGCTGGAACTGAAACCTACAACCTTCAGATCACAAGACAACTACCCACAGAGTCATAGTCACCCCTGATACTCACTCAGGCTGCATTCACACCAGCCCTGTTTATGCTGCTTTAGTTAAACTCCAGTTTTGTTTAGAAAGTCTGAATCGTTTGCAGAAGTTCAATGATCAACTGAGCTCTGATGCAAACCAAAAGAGAGAACTCTGGTCTTGGATTGGTTCAAGTGAAATCTGGAGCATATGTGTGAATAGAGACCACTCATAAAGCAGAAAGTTGACCAAAGGGCAAGGGATTCTGGGTAAATACAACCAAATCAAATGCATGTGTGTAGCATCAGCAGGAGAAATGACTCGTGGTCTTTTTCCGAGCCGAAACCTTGAGATTTTGTTAAAAACAAATATTAATGTGTTTTGTTTTTTTTAACATAAAATAAGGTTAGGGAAGCTGAAACACTTATTTTGAGATTGCATGTAGCAAATTAGTTGCTCCTTGCGTGGTTTCCTATTAGCTTTAAACATTCAACGACATGAGCTGAAGTACCAAACAAATGTAGCTGACGATTTTTAAACTGCTCCAGGCAACAATATGAGCCAGAGAACATCCTGATACCAACATTTGTCATGCTCACTGATTAATCTGCTGCTGCTCATTCTGTGAAATGTGCACCAAAATGGATCAACAGTTCAAAGCAGAAACAAGCAAGGATAAAACTCACATCTAAACTTATTAATTCAAAAACTTGTGAAACCAAGATAAACAATTTTTTAAAAAGTCGGAATATAAAAAAGGTAAATTATCATTTTTGGCATTAACTTCCCCAGAACTATTTGACTTGATTTCAGAATCTATTGCAAAATATCTTCATGTTTGTGTAGAGCTGCTAAGATGTGCCCATATCTTAGTTCACTTAAAATAAGACTAAACTAACTTTCAAGTAGCTTTTCAGCAAGAAATGGGAGATTGTTTAAATAATTCCTTAATATTGATTAAGAAAGGAAAAGTACCAGTTCCACTGGCAGATTATTTCATATATGGAAAAATACCTTGTTGTAAGTAGGTTTGTCATGGTAACATTAATTATCACAACACATGATATTATTGTTATTTTGAGACAATTTCCAGCCAATTTAATGATGATGCAAGTTTGCCTTCTGAAAGAGTAATAAACTTTAGTTTTGTATCGATGGAACAGGAAGACATTTTAAATATATAAAAATAAAACACATCAACCAAAAACAATAAATAAAATGAAAATAAAAACCACAAACATCAGAGACCGTAAATAAATTGCCCATCAAAACATCAGATTAATTTATCACAAGATTAACTAATTAATTGCTTATTGTGACAGGATTGGTCATAAATAAGATTTTGTGTTTTTGCAGTGTACTTTTACCTTCCGTTTTGGGCTTGTGAAACTTGGATGACGCCTACATGAACAGACTCAAAGGTCCAACCCAGATGTTTGTCTTAGGAAAGAAACATGGAGTATTTGTCCCTGTGCTTAATGCGAGAGGCAGCAATGCAGACTCAACGCTGCAGCTTGTGAAACAACAGCTGATTGAACTCGCCTGCCGCAAGCAACCTGACACACTCCATTTCTCCTCAGTAGTGACATATTCAAATGCTGTTGCAGGCTGGTGTGTGTAGCTGGCAGGGCCTGCTCCCATCCTGATCAGCAAGACCTGCTCTGCTCTGCTCTGCTCTGCTCTCTCAGCTGCTTTGTTCCAGCTGATGTCATCTAAACCTCGTCCCTGCAGGGTTGTCTGGGGTAGATAAGACATACCCTCCTTCTGCCGGTGTCCTACCAAAAAAAAGAAAAAAAGAAAAACGAGGCTGCTGCTATGAAGATGGATTATCCAGCTGGTGACACAGGTTCCCTTTCTGCTGGAGCCACTCTGGAGTGCTAACGCAATTAAGGCAATTAATCTTCAACAAAAGGGGTTCACAGCTACCTCTAATGATTTTGCACCTTTCTGCACAGTTGTGTAACCGTGCAGACCGGCTCAGACATGCACGCACGCAACTGCTCATGCACACAAACGTAATTATTTCATCAGGGTCGTACACAGTACGTGCAGAAACGCGATTCAAAGCTTATAGCACACAGCTAATGAGTAAGAAAAAAATGTTTATTTGGCTTCATCGTTTGCAGCGTAATCATCTGGACGGTGGGCTGTGCTTGCAGTAGCTGCGTGAAGCATGGGGGAGAGGCTGCGGGTGGGCATGGAGTCTTCCAAACTCAACTGGGAATTTGCAGCACAACAGATTGGTGGTGTATGATTCACCGCTCCTGGTAAGAAAAAACAACAGCTAACAAACCAAAAACTAACCGAGGCTGAAGTCAAACGCTCTGTTACATCTACCGTTTCGAGAGAACAAAGTGTGTCGAAACCTGACTTTGTGCCTTCTTTTATCTCCTAGATGTGGAGGCAGGTCTGCTTCTAAAATACTGCTATTGAGTAAATAGATAAAGTATCTGGAACAGTTGCTACAAGCAGCTCAACAAGGTCATCAAAATCAATGGAACTGAGGAGGTTTATACGGGCGTATAGCATCACAGCTGTCCGTAGTGCTGTGAACAGCATTCAGGGCTTCTGCTGGTTCCACCAACTCAAACTGAAGACTTTTTAAGACCATTGTGAGCGGATTTTAACGGAGCAGTATTATGTAAAATTGACTTTTTGAGATTTACGTCAATGAGTTATAATATTCCCTCATCAAAGACATACCTGCAGTGTTGACTTGATTCTTTAATCTCCATGGCAACCATTCAGCTGTGAAAAACACCTCAGTGGATCTACCTCCACCTTCAAGTCAAAGCTTCTCCTCAGACCTGCAGTCTCCAAGTTTCCGCCTCATAGAGCAGCCCTTCCTGCAACCCCCCACTGAGCTCCTTCAGACTAGCCAGCAGCAATTAGCAACACCTGGTGGAAGTGCACATCTACTGAGCTCATTATACGATCTACTTCTCAGAGAAACACTAGTAAATTTGTTTTCTCTATTAAAGGGTTAATAGAGGAGCCATGTTGTGATGACTTCCTGAAGGCGGAGTTTCAGAAAGAGCAGGACTTTCTTAAAGAGACAGAAGTATTAAATTAGGAAGTAAATTTTCATTTAAGTCATATTTAATATTTATATAGCATTTTTATAACTGCAGTTAACATAGCTCTCCTTGATTGTGCTATAAAATGGCATAACATATATAACTTTATAGCATTATAACATGATGCAAAGCTCAAACAGGTCAAATTTGCATAATACCGCCCCTTTCAAAACAGTTCAATAACTCAGATGAACCAAGCAGAACCAGTTCATGAACACCTCATTTTGACCAGATGAATTTCATGAAGGTTCAACTCTTGTGCAACACAAACATCTCACATCATTTCAAGAATTATGCCATGACACAAAAACAAGAAAATTTGTAAATCACATCCATTAGTCAAAATGCAAAGAGCAGAAGTAATGTCATAATTTCAGACAGCATGATATGACTTAACGCCAAAGTGAGCCCAAAGCCATGACAGATTTTACTGAGAGTGCGTTTAAAAGGCAGATTGGTCCAATGATTACCGCAGCAGACGCTGAGCATTTTTCCTTGTGATGTGCACAACAGCGTGGCACGAGTGTGCATATGTCGCGGATGAGCAGAGAAGCAGATAATAGGGAAGAGAGACAAGGAAAGACACAATCAGCACATTTAAAGGAGCTGACGCGTTTTCAAGCTACATAAACAGCTTTTCTAATTCCTGGCTGGCTACAGCCTCTGGGATAGAAATCATTTCAATATGAACCAGGGTGGACTGAGTTGAGTTGAGTTGTGATTGTGAAGCTGTGATTCTCTCTTTAATTTAGCAGGTAGTCTGAGACTCAGATCATTTTTTAATGGGCAACAAGCCAATTACAAACTGACGTTAAAACCAACAAAATAAAAGCAGAAAATCAAGTAGGTGTTAAAATATGCTAAAGTTGATATTTGCTTTAAAATATCATTACATGTTGCTTTAAAATGTGACTGCTCTCTCATGCAGAGTCATACAAACTTCTAATGTACATAATTAATGACACTTCATGGTAGGAAGGTTTACAAATATGTAAATTGTATTCATTCACCTTCCTGTTTTAAACCTTTGAAAGCCAGGACAAAAAACTGAATGGATGGATGAAATTTCTTCTTTTTTGTGACACTTAAAGACTAGACTTAGACTTAGACTTGTACTTTATTGATCCTTTGGGAAGACTCCCTCAGGAAATTGAAGTTACCAGCAGCTCCCAGGCAAAAAACAAAGATAACACACAGTAAGTAAAGTGCAAAAGAATACAAAATACAAATTAAATACTAAGGTACACACCAAATGTGAGTAACCAAAACCTTAAATTATGCAAGAAACAAGGAATAAGAATATAGAATATAAGAATATAAGTAAATATAAATACAACACAAAAAAATATATATATAAGAATTAAATACTCCAGATCAGATAGAGGTGACCTGAGAAAATTCAAAAAGCAATTTTTTAAATGATGAGTTCACTGACCAGGGGAACAAGCCCATCCAAAACCAAGCTGGTCTTATTAGAAGTCATCATTTCTCCCATTGGTAACTCTGGAAATGATTGTCAATAATCATAAGTTTTGGAGTAATTTCCCCAGCCACAGCCTGACCTGAACTCACTTAACTAGAACTTGACTGGCAACATGAAGTAGACTGAAAGCTCTAAAAAAAAACTAAAAAGAAACTATCATACTTCAATCTAAAGAAATTCAAAAACAGATGAAAACCAAAGTTTGTATCATCTGCATATCTGGAACGACTTTCAAAGCCATTTCTAAGGTTTTAAAGAATCCAGGACTAAGATAACTGAAGCAAAATGACAGATTTCTGCAATATAATACAAAATAACTGGGTTCAAAAGTCTAGGGAAATATGGAATAAAATCATTTTAGAACCATTGATTAGTTCACCTGATATATGTGACAAGGTTATCATAGTTAACTAAACTAACAAAATAACAAAATGTGCATGTGTATGTGTGCATGGTTGTTTGTCCTGTTTGTCTCTGTGTAGCACTGGTGTCCCAGGTGACCACCCTTCATGACCCCATTAGGGGTAAGCGTTAGAAAATGGATGGATGCTGTTACAACAACATAACAGGGAAATAGATGTGGAATTACAACTATTTTTCCATTTTTTCTGAGTATCCAGCTATGAATAATAATAAATTCTGAGCTTTTTAAGACTTTTCCAACAGTATATTAACAGAAGACAAAAAAATGCAAGACGCAGATGAATTTGATGAAAATAAATTCCACCAAAGCACCATTACCAACAACTCTGATTGGTTAATCACTCCGTCGTGGCGGCTGTTTAACACTCCAGCCCCAGACATTTGAAATCCCTCTGAACAATAAACTCAAATCAACAGATTCAAAAAGGTCTGAGTGCAGCGTGATTGAAGTGGCACAGGGCAACTGAAGGGCACCAGGAGCAAAACCACTATGCAAATCCCCCTTCCACTTTTGTTTGACAAGCAACAACACTGCTTTGTGTATATGCAAAACCTTGGCAAGACGCTGAGCACACAGCCCTGCTGTCGGAGCAAAGCCGCGCTCGGGTGCTGACACCCACTGGGTGACCCCCCCCCCCCCTGCCAGCAGTGATGCTTCAGGGCCAGACTTCACACTTCACCCAGACAGACACGCTCCAACGTTACGTGAAGCAGACAATCACATCGCCGAGGTCACGCAAGGTCGGACTGTGGGATCGCCCTCTGCTCCTCTGAAGCTTGGCAGCATGTCAGGAGTGCACTCATTTGATTTCTGGAGCCTCCACCCTCCCCACTGAGGTGAAAACTACTTGATTAGCACTTTGAATTGACCCAGCAGCTGGTCTGCTTGGCCCCCACCAAAGAGCTGCTGATAAAACACAGTGGATCCCATTATCCATTACTCAGTTAGGCCTCACGCTGTTCTCTTCCTCTCAGCCGGCTGCTACCACATGTGAGGAGTGCCTTGGAATCCCTCTGGAGATAGAATGAAAAATTTCCCTGCATTTCAAAATGCACTGCTAGACTCTTTGCAAACACCCCCAAGTTAAGTTTAAGCATTACACAGCAATTCAAGAAAGGTGTCATATTACAAATTTAAAAGCATTCCTATTAAAGAACTCCGTTTGCTAAAGCAACAACACGGTGGCCACTGGTGCACAGCTTTTCTGTAGCGATGAGACAGATAAAAAATATTGCTTTGTTGTTCCCTGGCTGCGTTGGCATTTCAGCCTAGTATTGATTTTATAATATATCTTGTTACATTTCACTAAATCATTTTGAAATGTACGATGGGTATATGAATTTAAAACACCTGCACCGTGTCTCTGACTTACCTTCAAATCCTGGTTTGGAAACTTTTATCAAAATAACCCAGCAAAGTAATTCATATCTCTGTCATCAGAATATTGGAATTTTAAGACCCAGGCCAGGCGTGGGCAACTCCAGGCCTGGAGGGCTGGTCTCCTGCAACGTTTAGATGCGTCTCTACTTCAACACACCTGAATCAAATAATGAGGTCATTAGCAGGACTCTGGAGAACCTGGCTGCACTTAGGAGGTGATTCAGTTGTTGGATTCAAGTGTGTTGGACCAGGGAGACACCTAAGAGTTGCAGGACACTGACCCTCGAGGACCAGAATTACCCACCCCTGATCTACAATAATTGTATAAAACACAAAACAGTTTACTGAGAAGGTAACGTGGAGTCCGTGTAAGAGAACTTGTGCAAACAGGAAAGTAACTGGCTTAATTTATTAGACCACCTATAAACTTCTGATTTTGAAGATATTAATAAATAAATCTCTCACTTATTCCCTCATTATTATGGTATTTAGTAGACAGAACTTATTTTCTAACTTACCTAAAACAAGACTTAGCTCTGATTTAACTTCAGACAGAAAAAAGGTACATGTGTCTTTTTATTCAGCATATGTAAACGTCTGGTTTTAATTACAGCATCATACCAGTAAAGAGCTCATTCATAACTCTGCTACATTAACTTCTCTATTGGCAAAACTTCCATCTTATGTAGCTAATTTGACAAACTTTGTATTTCTATCTCTTTGTTTTCTATACCCGTCCAAAGCAGTAAAAAGCTACAGCTACAGTCTGGTCGGGAAAACTCGTGCATGCAAGGAGAAAACAAGCAAACTAGACACACAAAAGTTCTAGTGGAGGTCAGAACAGGACTGTTGTATTGATTGCACATCAGTAACCTCTGATGAACATCGCTTCTCTTTTGTGAGTGCAACAGAAAACGAACTGGTCCAGACTGAGAGGGAACGCTGCGTTCCTCATTGTGGTCGTACAACTCCAGGTCAGCGCTTTTCTACTTTGCAGTGGTACAGGTGAGTGTGTAACAGTTTGTCCAACTAGTCTACAAGTGTGACATTTGACGGTGTTCTGTGTAGTGTGTGTAGAAAGTGATACACTGTATTAGTAACACTGTTCCCTTTATACCAGCTATGTGACCCATGAACAGCTGCATTACCAGACATTCATTCCAACTATGGCTCCACCATTACTGACTTTTTCCTCCTTCTGTTTTATAGTTTTTATTGAAGGTTTTCCAGGCAGTACTGAGAAACTAAGTTATTTGGGTCAGGATGGCATGATTACATTTTCAGAAGAAAGTAAATATGAAATCCTTCTCAGGCTGTGACCTGCAGCCTGCACTGGGATGGTTTCAAACAAAGAAATTTGGGGTCTTCAGGTAGTGGAGAAAACAATAAATAGTATAAACTATGGATTGCATTTGATATCCTTCAATAAAATACAGTGCAAATAATTACATTCAGAAGTGACCTAATTGGTAGAGATTGGGACTGAATTTCAAAGTTTTGTTGTTAGAGGAAGCCGTGAACAAGCAGCATTGTGAAGACCAGCGGATGTATTATGCTTGAACATCTCACACTGCACTGTTCAACACAACATCCTAACATACGAAAAGTATGAGACAACTCCAAACCTACCAAAATATGGTGGTCTACCTAAACTCACCAACTGGACATGCACAGCATTAAGGCTCTCACTGTCCACGGATGGCTGAGATTTCATTGTTGAGTAAACTGATTTCCTACATTTTGTCCTCAAGATGGTTCCAACTAATACCCGTATCCCCTCGGTGTGGCATACTGAATAGTTTGATGTGAACACTGTTACTGTGAACAAGCTTACTGTGTGACACAGAGTACATGGTCATCAAGATTGACCTATGCACAGACATGTCTGGCGGACATCTGCTTGGAGTACTCATTGATTCTGCCTTGAATACACACAGAACTCCATGGTGTGAAGTAGACCTGAGTATGAGAGAGCCTAATCTGAAAAGAAGTCAAGAGGCCTTTGATACATACAAAGACAGACTGTATATATTCTTCAAGCAGTGTGGATGAACAGTCAGTGGATGAAATCTCAACCACAGACGGTTGAGATTTCATAGCTGAAAGTACTGATTTCCTACATTTCTCATGGCAAATTCCTTCAATTCTCACAATGCTAATGGAAACATGCAAGATTGTTTAGTTAGTTGGGCATCTAGCACTGTTTCTTCTCCACCGCACAAATGTTATTGCTGCAAAGTGGCAGTCTGCTTGATTGTGCCGCCTCGCCCTCATCAGCTCTGTGTCGCATACAAAACAGTTGGTGATGTGAGCACTGTTTCCCATACTGAGTACATGGCCGTAAGAATGTACCTATGCTTAGACGTGTCTGACAGATGCCCACTTTGAGTCCACTTTGACTACACACTGACTTCCACACAATGTATTCCCCAAGTATGGATGCCTTGAACCTGGAGGAGATGCACAGATCTACTGCTCTGCTCACTAGACAAGTATCAGCTGTGCACCACACCAATCAGACTTTTATGGTAGAGTTGGAAAGTGGCGAAACAAAGGCATAAGAAGCCATAAGGCATGTAGGGGTCACAGCAAAAAATTAACATTGAACATCACCCTAAGCTCATCATCCCCACAGTAAAACATGGTGGCAGCAACATTTTCCTGTAGAGGATGCCTTTCTTTATAGGAGACAGGAGAAACTGATGGTATCTGATAGCAAGATGGGCACTTCCTGGTGGAAATTCTGGTAGAAGCAGCAAAAGACTCAAAACTGTCAAGATAGAGAATCGGCCAAACTCTACAGAACCGTTTCAATCAAAGCATCGTGAAGAGTTAGACCAACAGATTTCAGATTTATATCCAACTGAGAACCTGTGGAGTTACCTGAGAACTGATGTTAGAGAGAGTCGTATCTGTAATTGTGGAGAAAAGTGGTTCTACAAGAATATCTTGAGGGGTTGAACAGAATGCATAGAAATACTTTCCTTCCACCTTGCAACCCTAAGCAGCTTCATGTTCGTCTGTTAGGCCATCTTCAGTTTGTTCAAACACAGATCCACACACCCAGCAGAGCACTTCAAGAATCTCAACCTTGCTAAAGGGAAATCTCCAGCAGTTCTGGCAGAAAGACAGAAGCAACCAAACCACGTGAAACGATGTTTTACCTGCTGCTCCCCTGCAGGGGTTCACTGTCCTTCCGCCATGAGATCACGCCCCAAGGAGACATCTTGGGCTTGCACTCGATGAGGATGTCTCCTCCCACTTTCACCAGCGTCTGACTCTTCAGTTGATTGTGAGAAAAATCCGGGGCAACAGCTGAGAGAAGAGAATTGCAACAATTGTCTGTTAAACCATCTCTGTGAAGACTTTCTTTTGTCTAATTTATCTCTGACCTCTTATCTCCTATTAAACACGTCGCACTGCGGGCTGTTTTTTTTTTTCTTCAAAATGAGCTCATTAAGAAGCAGAATTTCCCACCATGGATAATTCAAAGAGATGAGATTGCATAATTAGCAATCAGACATTTGATGTGGAGTTTGATGTTAGTTTATTAGTATCATTCTCTGTCAGACAGCATGTGATTCTCCCGCTTTGTTTTAAGTCTGATTTGTAGCTATGCTACCGTCTCAAACCACCAGCACTTCTTTCCTTTGACCAGAGAGTTTTGCATGAACATCATCTGGATGTGATACGTTGAAGGAGAAACAGAGGCTGAGATTGAAGACTGACAATCTTGACAAGGCAGATGGGCCAAGACTTCTCAGCTGAACAAATCTGATGTACATCACTGTCAGTCAAACACATTCATCTTATAATTAATGCTTTTCAATTAGTGGTCAGAAAGGTGGGGAGTCTTCTGATAGCATGGCGTACAGGGAGGGAGACAAATCAAACTGCAGATACAGACAAGGGAAGTTTGATGGCATCTCTGATAATGCCATCAAACTTTCTATGCAGCAGGATGGCCATACACTAACTGCACTTCCATTAACTTCCATTAACCATACAATTGCACAAATTGAAATTACAAAAATAAATTTGCTCAGACTCACGTTTTTCAATATGTTTTGAGCTAGGATGAGACGGTTGTTTTGGTCTTATCAAAATAGATATAGTTCGCAAAACTAAATTGTGAACTGCATGTAAATTGCAATGGAAAAACTTTCCATCACATCACATGAGTCATGATCAACATCCGGACGTTACTACTGGCAAAAACGCTGAAGGAGATGACAGGAAGTGGTGGGAGGATGATGGTTTGGTCTGCAGCATATTGACGAAGACGTTTGAAATGGAAACGCAGCTACTTTCATTTGGTTGCTTGTTCTGTCTGCATAAAATAAATGTAATCAATAAGATTTAAAATATATATATATAGTATATTACACAGCTGTAGCCATCACAGTTGTCCCCCATATCATAGCTTGTGTCTCTCTAGGCCACAGAGACGCTGAGCCTCACCTATGACTCGGAGCTCTGCGTTGGAGTAGACCTCGCCGTGCTTATTCCCAGCCACACACTGGTACATTCCGGCGTCGGACAGGGTTAGCCGACTGATTGACAGAATCCCATTGGCAACCTGTACGCGCTCCTGTGGACACAGAGACACACACCTTTAATATGTCTTTTCCCCCAGAGCTCATCTACATAAAAACAGCCACGCGGCGGGGATGTGAAATATGGCACAGAAGTGACAGACGTGGCAATAAATCTAGGTTTTCATCACTAATGGAGGGAAAGGCTTGGGTGGATGGAAGCAGGCTAGCAGAAAATGACCCTAATCAATCTACATGTTTATGAGAGAGAAATAAAACCATGCCCTATTTATATCCCCCCCACACACACACACACACACACACACACCCTGCTGTACCACAGGGCCTGTTTCCCCTTCAGCAGAAGGAAGGGATAAGAGGGGAAGGAATATCATAACATTGGAAAATTGCTTTGCAGATCCCGTAGGTATGCCCTTTACATACTAAGTGATGTGTACCTGGTAATGCTCTGAGCTTCTCTTCATCTGTTTGGACTATCAGATTCAGTCCCCTGCAGGGCAAATCAAGCTCATCGTTGAGACATCAAATTAAAATGTGTTTAACGGCTGCAGAGCTCGATGAACCAAAAACTGGGCTGGATCACTTGATCAGCTGAGTATTTCATCTCCAACAGACTCTTTTTCTGCTTATTGAGATAAACGCCTGTCAGTAAGAAATCAACTTCCTTGCAATGCCAGATTGTAAGAGATTTAGTTGTTCTGTTAGTATAAACTTAGCATCTTGCTGATCCTACTAATTTGTGCTAAGAAGTAGCGCACTGAATCATTAGCTCAGGTTAAGCTAATGGCTAAAATGAGCTCAATATTTTCCATTTTGATGGTAATTTTTTTTTTGAACTGCAATTTTGTTTACAAATACTTAATGATTTATTTTATGTAAAGTTGTGGGTTTGTGTGGTTTTTACCTCCTTTCTCCTTATTGTTTTTGGTCGTTAAAATATCTTCAGGTTCAAGTGCGAAGTTTATTTGTCTTTGAGATGGCAAACTTGCCAATATTTGGCTGTATCTGTTTTTTGGCTCAGTTCAGTAAAATGTCGGTCTTATCTCAAGTTCTTCTATCCCTCCTAAATACAAGCAGTAAATGTTTTAGGGCCTGTCATCCGTCTCTGCAGCTGTGTGAGGTTTCGGCTTTCCATGTCCTTCATCTCCCGTGTTTTCCTCCGACTCACCTTCAGTGTCATTGGAGCCCATTTGAACTGCAGTCACAAAGGGAGGGGAGGATTAAGGCGCTGTCACATGAAAACGGAGGCTGTCCTCACTGAGAGATCACAAACTAATCCTGCATTTGAGCAGGTTGTGCCGGAAATTTCCATAACGCTCAGCAGCTCCGGATGTGCAGGGGCGAGCATCCCTTCTGGCGAGCCAGGCAAACGGTGGCGGGTATCAGTCTGTGCAGGAGGGGAGCACTCCCATTTACAGCTGCTATTAATTAGCCATGACATTCCTCTAAAATCAGCAGTTTTGGGCTCTGGGACCTGGGGGGACCATCTGCACCCCTTCTGCAGTGCAAAAGTGATTGGCCATGTCATGTGAACTGAACACTAAACTGAATTGGTTGATAAAAAAATGTGCACAATGTTAAATTACATATATATATATATATATATGTATATGAATTTCTAGTGTTGATATATGAAAATATTGCATCTGACTGCTGCTGGACTGTTTGAGTGGTATCTACTCATTATTTATGTTCGTTACAAACTGTTCTTGACCTTTAATGGCAGAGTCCACAATCCATGTTTGACCCATTTTTAGAGTATAAGAGTGAATATGTGGCAGATTTCTCTTTTCTTAGGCACAAAACCACTCGATAAAAAGATGACATTTTTATCACATAATGTAAAGGGTTTTTCAGACACATAGTGCCGTTTTATGGCACAATCTAGTAACAATCTTAATTGCAGTTATGAAAATGCTATATATATTAAATATGACTTGATAAAATTATTTAACACCTTGAAATTGGGCCTCTGTCTCTTTAAAAACTCCTGCTCGTTCTGAAACTCTGCCTTCAGGAAGTCGTCACAACATGGCTCCTTTTTTAAGGAAGAGGGATTCAAGTCCCTTTAATAAAAATTTTTTTTATCAGCATTGTACCGGGCAGTAGCTCCTATAATGACCTCAGCAGTTCCACCAGGTGTTTGCTAATTGCTGCTGGCTAGCCTGAAGGAGCTGAGTGGGGAGGAGGGGTGTGTGTGTGTGTGGGGGGGGTGCTGCTCTGTGAGGTGGAAACTTGGAAACTGTAACTCTAAGGAGGAGCTGCATCCTCAAAGCCAGCACTAGGTCCAACCAGGCGTTTTTGCACAGCTGAATGGTTGTCATGGATATTAAAAGATTAATCAAACATGCACAAAAGAATCAAGTCAACACTCCAGGTATGTTTTTGATGAGGGAATAACAATATAATGTGGTGCAAATTTAATTTTACATAATTCTTCCCCTTTAATTTCTAAAACTTCTCTCTCACAGTCTCTTTCTAAATAAGTGCAAAAATCAACATGTATTCTTTTTCAAATTGATAGGCAATACCCAAGGGTTTAAAAGAAAACTGAAGTCTCTTCACTGCCTTCCTTAAATATGAAAAGTAACAGAAAGCAACAACTGCATCAATCGAAATGAATCTTAATCTCCGGAGTTTAATCTTCAAAACACAAGAAAAGGAAAATGCCACTACAGAGCTGCACAGTATTATTATTCACCAGAGCAGAACTGCAAGATAAATCTGCTTATTGTTTCCAAAGATCTTTGATTAATTTACCATATGCACTCAACTGAAAAGCAAGCACAGCAGCAGACGTGAACAAAGTTCCCAGGTGGCTTGCAGTGAGAGGAACAAAACCTTTAAACTGAGCCTACTTACTTTGATACAGCCTCAATTAACAAGCAAATCAGGGAATTTTAACCATCTGCCCTTAACTACAGCAGTCAACCTGACTTTAATGGGATTACTCACTACCTAAAATCGGAATCTTTTACTTCAGATGTCTATAAGGGAAACCTCCGGTTCAAGTAGTTCACTACAGTATGTCATCCGTCCTCTGAATGAACTAAATCATCTTTCACTGAAGAGTTTTCTTTTAATTGCAAAGCCATCCTAATCCTGAAGCCATTGACAATAAATCAAGAGATTGAAGTCCTTCAGACGGAAACGGCCAGAAGAAAAGGAACATTCAGACTAAGCATTAGTTTTTCACCCGGTGGGTCATAAAAAGAACCACCATGGCGACTGGATCCCCAGACTGGAAACGGAAGCATTCTCGCTCAAAACCTGAGAAAAAAGAAGAGGAAAAATAAACAAAGAAATTAATTTGTCTGAAAATTGTTAATTGTTGGTGATGGTTAATTCAATAAAAGCATCCCCACAGACAGCTCAACAGCTCATGCCATGATCTATGCTATACTATTGAACAATATTCAAAGTTATTAACTATAAATAAATTAACTTTGTAAATTTATTTACAAATAAAGTTTATATATTAACAAATTAAATTTATGTCAGCAACTTTATTCACAATGTGAAACAAATTAAATAGATTAGGGAACACATATTCAAATTTTTTAATATGACTGTATATTGAAAAGTCACACCTGGACTGAAGTATCCATTCTGATTAAAGATTGTTCACAGTACAGTTTGTGATGTGTGGATGTTTGGTTTCGCTGTAAATACTGATCACAGTCTGTGTCGTATGTCGTCTCCTGAGCCGGGTGTATTACAGCCTTTAGCCTCCAGGAGGAACGCTCCAACTTCAGCATAATTAGGGAACGTAATGGTTATGTGAATGACTCCACTTGCATGGGATCGATGGTGGTATCATCAGTGCAGCAATGATGTAGTCAGTTAGTCACTCATTCAAAACAGCAATGATAAAAAACACAGATGATACCATGTGGATCCATTAGTCGCCGTTATCGGCACATTGGTTCATCGTCATCTTCCAGGACCCCAGGTCAATCACATTCTACAGCTGCCTCATATTTGTGATAAACTCTTCACATTATGCTGTAATACGCTGATTTCCATTTTCATATCAATTGCTTCCAGAGACTGTGAACACTGTGTAGGCCAGGCTGTATAAAGGGCAGCCCACACCAGCAGCATAAGGCGTCCCAAGAAACCCAGCTTTGAAAAGATACTCGCGCTCCCCCCTCACCCCCTTAAAGCTGCATATTTGACATATTTGTTAAAACTGTCACCATGTCATGACAGTATAAAATGAGACAGATCATCTGTGAAGAGATCGATCTCAAGGAATGCTACACTCCTGACCGAAAACAACCAATCAGAGCCAGGAGGAGGGTCTTAGCACTGTCAATCATTTTCATATACTTGCTGCTAAATTTGCATTCACTACAGGCTGTGCTGATGGAGGGAAGCTATACTGTAGCAGAGAGCAATGAGAGTTGGGTGGTGAGGGGCTGAGTGGCATGCACACGGGCATGATTTTCAGCACTAACACCTGCCTCCTGGCTCTCATTGGTTGCTTCTAGTTAGCATTGGGGGAAGGAAGCAACTAAATTTTTTCACATTTTTTCTTTCTCATACTATGCTATCACCACACGGTGACAATTTCAACAAATATGTAAAGATATTTTTATGAAAGTTACATACTGCAGCTTTAAGTGAAAGGCACCCGGTGACAACGCATTTACTGTCAGAAAATGACAGTAAAGATCAGCCAGTGGTGAACTTAAAAAAAACAAAGCGCACAGACCTTTTAGTATTTTCTAAGAGAACGAAAGAAGGAAGAAAATGAAAAACATTTTGGGGAGTTCAAGTCTGGGACTCTCTGTGCGTGCAGACTGAGATAGGAGCACTCCATAGGTATCAATGTATTATAAGTACTTTTGACAGTTACATTGCTTTTAAGGGAAAACAAGAATACATTTGATTTATCCTTTCTTTTTCTCTGTTTTAAAGATTGTACATACTAGCCCATTACTGCCCCCTATGAAAGTGTAGTCAAAGTTCCACATCTCTGAGACCAATTCTGTGGTTCAGCTGGGCTAAACAATTGTGTAAATATGAAAGCATGTTTTGTCTGCGCAGTCACAAGGCTTGCTTTGCCTCCCTAGAGTGTCTTGTACCTTAACACAAATACAGCATATTCAGGACAACAATCAAGATGGCCGCTTGTTCCCTCTTACAGGGCGGCTGCTTCTTCCCAGGCAGAAGACTGTCAGCAGAAATACAGTCCAGTGAAGAAGCAACTCAAAAAAGATCTCAATCAATTCCCAGTAATAACCAACAACCAGTGCCCCCCCACCACTGCTCCTCACACTGCTGACCTTTCCCTCTTCCACTCATTAAGCAGCAGTGGTTAATGGTGGCATTTCAAACAATGCAGCACCTTCGCTGATTAATCCATTCACCCATGCTTTCTGAATATATCCATTTATTATGTCTATGTTAAGGAGGAATGTGCTGCACAAACGTCGGGGCAGTCGATGTAACCTTTAATCACACTCCAAGCACTGCCTCATCCGCAGACAGGCGACTGGGTTAGCCATTTACTCCGAGCGCTACCGTTTGGATTTATTTATCCCATCATAAATTCCTAAGTACATCCACATAAAGATAAGAAAATAAATCTCATCAAATGTAATAGAATATTAAATCTTTTTAAGAAACTACCTTATAAGAAACAAGAGGCAGATTTTATTTTTTTTGCACCACCATAAAAAGGTGTTGATAAAACACATTGCTGTTGGCAAAACAGACTGTTGATTGTGCTCCCCTGACAGTAAACTAAATCTGATTTTATGTGAAAGAGGCTGCGCTGAGTGGAGCGCTGCCTCGGGTTACGTGGTGACAGACCCGGGTTCATTCCTACCTCATGTACAACACTCAAGCACTGATCTGTGTCCTCCGGTGTGTTTGTCACCGTCTTTGCATAATGAAGCAAATTAACATATTGGCAGTTTATTTATACAAAGCAAGCTGTGCCGCAGTGTCCAATCAGTCAGCTTAAAGGTACTCAGAAAAAAGGGAAAAAAACATCAAATGTAATAATCTAATATAAATAATAAAAAAATCACACTTTTTCATATGCCAGGATGAGATGGAGAATTTCTTGTGGGGGCAGGAAGCACAAAGGAATGAATTAAGTCTTGAGTCTGAAAAAAATAAATAAATTTTGCTTTTCATCTGCGGTGGCACAGAATTAATAACTGAGGTTGGTAAGAAGAGATTTAGCAGATGATTAGTGTAGCTTCTACATCACGGTGCTTTTAAACACTTGGCCTGTTTCTTTGATCTACGCAACACAATGGGGCATGGTTAAAAACCTTTGAAATAAATGCTTTTTTGTGGATGACTACATTAATGCAGAGAAAGGTGTGCTTAGTATGAATGTTTGGTATTCTTCATTTGCTACTAAGATTGAGAGTGAAATTTGTAAAAACGTGTCGGTGTGCCCAAAGTTTAGAACTTTATCAGCTTGGAGACATTTGGCAGACTTTACCTCTGTAGATTCCAGGTTTTCTCCGTTCTTCATCCATCTGTACGAGGGTTTCGGTTTCCCTGTGGCTTTGCACTCCCACACCAGCGAGTCATCGATGAACTTTTGGACGTCTTGGGGCTTCTCGATGAGATGAGGTGGAGCTGGAAACATGGAAAAGCAAAGTAAACGTTATTACTGCTTTGAAAAAGTTGTTCAACAATTAACATACAAGTCATAAAAATAAATGGAAGTAAAAAGTCAAATTTGAACTACCGGTATATGACCAAGGCAACTTTCTTCTAAAATTTAGTACAAGACCAGTTTATTCAGTTGAACCATGGGCAGTTTTCAGAAATTGACAAATACCCCTGACATCCTGCTGTTTTTTCTTAAATCAACCAACCATGGTTGCATCCATCAACCATCCAACTAATCAATCCATCAACCATCCATCTATCTAACCAATCAGGTTTGTGATGAACCAACCAGGTTATCACAAACAACCAATCAGGTAACCACCCAACTAACCAAATATCCAGACAGACAACAGAATGCCCAAATAGCTAATCAGCCACCCACCAAACCAAGCAATCAACCAGTCCACTATCAAACCAATAAACTGACTAACCAACCAGTCAACAATACAAGCAGCCATAAAATCAAAAATGAATCAGTCAACCAACAAGGCCACTAACTTACCAACCATTCAACAAAGCAACCAACCAAATAACTAACCAAGCAGCCAGCAAGTCAGCCAACCAACCAACCGTCCATACAATCAACCAACAAATCAAATCGGCCAACTAACCAAGAATTCCTCACCAACACATCTATCAACTGACTAACCAAAAAAAAAAAAAAAAACTAAGTCAACCAACCAAATAAATAATGGTCACTACAAAAATAAAAAAAAATTCAAACATTGGTTCAAAAACAATAAATTGTCATAAAATTGAGATAAAACTACATTTATGATATTTGGAAACCATAATAAACAAGAAAATAACTATTGACAGTGTTGATTTAGAATGAGTTCATGACATTTTATATAATAGACTCATTAAGATTTGACTTATTATGTGGAAGCTTGTGTCAATACATACAAAACAAATTTATTTAAAGCTGTTGTACATAATACAAAAAAACAACAATCAAAATATTACATAA
This sequence comes from Xiphophorus couchianus, assembly GCF_001444195.1. Taxonomy (NCBI): domain Eukaryota; kingdom Metazoa; phylum Chordata; class Actinopteri; order Cyprinodontiformes; family Poeciliidae; genus Xiphophorus; species Xiphophorus couchianus. Next base: position 23,759,680 of record NC_040234.1, on the reverse strand, counting down.
AGTTGGATAATGGAAACATACAAATCCATTATTGAGTGTCTGGTGGATCCATAGCAGTACAGGCACACCACATGTTGAGGCTGCAGTCCTCATAGTAGCTGTTCTGGGTTCAGTTCCCCAACCTATGCTATTTACTGCATGTTTTTCCCTTTCTCTACTCTAATTCCTGTTTAGATACTGATGAATAAAGGCCACCAGTGTCAAAAGTTTTTTTTAAAGGTATACATGAGTGGACAAGTGAGGTTGAATGTACAAACTGAAACCAGAAAGAAAAGGAAGAAGAATTGTAAAGACTTCTGTAAGCCTAAGAAAACAACAGTTTTTACTATTTTTCTTTAAGTCTTTATTTATTACTTTAATGTTGTTATTTTTTCCTCCAGAATATCTTTTATTTTCCAAGAGTGGCTACACCTGAATGAAAGTGAAAAATACTGGCTCCATATACATTAGGGCGGTTCCTAGTGCCATAAAACTCCTCAGTTCGATAGAATCTGAATAAATGATAGTATAATTATACAGGAGGAGAATTGATTCTTCCTGTATCATGCAGGTAACCCAAGGCTAGTTAATGATTCAACCGAAACAAAGGTACATAAAGCTAGATTTGTAAAGCTCTTGTGTTCTACTTTCTACATTCTTCTTGATGTTCAGGTCAAGGCTTTATCACCCTATATCACAGAAGGCTTTTGGCAGGATTAAATGAAAAGCCGAATGCACTTTTCCATTTCACAGACCTCACCTAATGCCACTCTCAAGGACTGACCTTTGTCAAGCCTTTTCACTAACAGCCTACACTAATTAGCTCCCACTATACAATATATTGCCTTTGGGTGAAGCAGAAAAACATAGAGAGAAATCCACTGACTCTATATGTATATCTGTCAGTATAGCTTAACAGCTTCAACATGGAAGTATAGATGGCGTGTGTGTGTATGTGACTTTGTATTTGATACACTGTAAGGACTAACAACACATACTAAATTGTGGGGACTGACTTCTTTATGAGGCCAAAGCCACATAAGAAGAAGTGTTGTTTTAAGTTGGGGGTTAGGTCTAAGACTAAGGTGTGAACTGAGTTTAGGTTAGGGCCCCCCTCCCATTTGGATAGTGAATTAACATTGAAATGCATGTTTTCCACACTGGAAAGGACCAAACTTCCTGTTTTTCCAGCGAGATTAAATTGGCAAAAACTACCTTAGCAACTACTTTTTAAGACTCCTATTCTTCCAACTCAGAAAAGGAATAAGACCAGAGGATACTTACTTATACTTGTCTAGCAACTCTGAATAGACGTATCTAGTTTAAATACTTTGAATCAATATTATTAGATTCTCTTCTTTTTCTTCTTTTGCTCTTTCCTTTGGTTTGTTATTTTGTTTGTATTTCCTTTTAATTCACGTAAAGCACTTTGTAGTGTCTGGTTGCTGAAAATGTGCTATATAAATAAAATAACCTTACCTTTATTCACTTTTTCACTGTGCTATATGCAGGAGTCAGGCACAGATTCAGCATCAAAATTCATTCTGCTTCAAGGAACTGTTAGTATTTTGCTGCAGGTCTCTGAGAACCCTCTAGCAGATGAGGAGGCTCTACAAGGTTAGTTGAAGTGTTGACATTTGACTTGCATGGAGGCTACGCCTTAGCTGTCAGTCCAAATAGTGAAACTGTTTTCTTTTACAGGTAGGGGCCAATAGGGGATTCTTTTATTTATTCTGCTGCAGAGAAGAGGTTTTTGTTGTACGAGCTCAACTTCAACCTTTACTGTAGCTAAATGATTTTTTTTTGTCAATGATAAGAAAATACAGACAGCTTTTATGGCGTCCTATTATCAATCTCTGACAAGGTTTGAGAACCAGATGTTTTGTAGGGTTCTCAATAACATCCATATCGCATATTACCACACCTCTCTATCAAGGAATGCCAGATGGGCCATCTTACTTCCTGCATCTTTCAGGACTGCTTTTCCGTTGTTGCTATTTCAACCTGTACTGTCAGGGTGCCTCACTCCATCCCTCACCTGCTGTGCACATATCGAATCTCAGTCAGCGCTCACCAAATGAAGGCAGGCAGTCCATCTCAGCCTGTAAGAGGCCAAACCTGCATGCAATCAGGCCAGACGTCAAGAGCCTAAAGCAGAAGAAAGATGGGAATTTGCCTCATTAAGGAAATCACTGTGAGATTATGCAACAGGAAGCCTGCAAATACACCAATGCAAATGCAACCAGGAAGCCATCTGAGTTACATCAACGCAAACAAGCAAGTAGACGATCACTTTTTGTCTTCAACCTTTACTTAGTGGTGAACAATATTCTACCGTCCCGTAGTCTTAAGAGACGGGGTCAATTAGATCCAACAAGCTTGTAACCCTGACCTTGACCTTGTGTGCAGTTTTAACAAATTTTGTGTGGTTTTGGGAACTGATGGTCTGATGGGACAACAAACCCTGCTTCCCCCGCTGTCCAACCAGATTAAAAAGTGTATGGGGTGTAAATATTTTTGCAAGGGACTTTGCACCATTTAATTTTCTCATTGTCCATCATCAGTTAATGAGTTTTAGCTTCAGTTCCTTAACATAGGGTGTAAAGTCTATGAGGCTTTATTTCTTGCAACATGAGCAGTGACATCAAGGTACAGATATCCGTGTTTGACCGATAAGCACAGCAGGACCGCAAAATAATATCTACATTTCTTCCTGTTTTACACAAACTAATGCTCTCTGTGCTCCAGCATGCTTTGGTGTACAAGATACACCACTATCGATCATCCCGCTGGCATACACTACTAACAAATGTCTCAAAGGCTTAATTCAAAAGCAGTTCAAAGTAAGATTTTTATCACCTGGCTGCAAGGAAGAGAGAGGCAGGGCCTGACAAAAGACATCTGAAATGAGAGAAGAGTCGGCTCAGGGGAATTAGTAAGGCAGAAGCTGGCAGAATCCCGGCTGAGGTACATAACGACAAATTGAGGAATGTCCCAATTGACATACTTTGTGATAGCTGACACAGCATGTTATATTCCTTTCTTCTTGACTGATGATCACAAAGAGTTGCAAGAGATCTTTCATCTGTCACGTTTCAATGGCTTAAGGTCAGAAAAACGTAAAAACATTTTCACAACTCTACAGCAACTGACAGCTACAAAATAAACATATTTTATTATAAAGAAAAAAAAATATTTGGGTTTACATGGTTTTTATAATGTAGTGAAGATACACAGCATGTACACATTGATTTCAGTTTAGCTTGTAAAAAGTCAGGTCTATGGAAATATTTTGGTGCATGTATTAAAAAGTGGAACATCAGACATGCATCTCTCCTTCATCTTTAGAGGTACTGATAGTAAGAGAAGTATATGACAAACTTCTTTCCCTTATAGATTTCGGGCAGAGATATAACCAGAGTAGTCACATAATTGTGTCTATAAATAATTTATTAAGGAAAAAAAAACATCCTAGCCCTATTTGAAAAGGTAACTGCCTTCCTCATTTAGTAATGTATTGTCTATGATTAGAAATAGTTGTTTAGTATAAACTTCAGGAGCCTCATACAGGCCTGTACAGTCAGGAATAACAAAACGTTAAGTAGAGTAAAACAAGTTTATTTGGGGGTGTGTTCTCATGAAATAATCACTGGTATTTATTACAACCAACAAGTCCAGTTTCCTCATCAGGAAAATCACCATGAGATTTCACGGATGCTCACTGGGGAGCATCAAATCTTCCCAATGAGCTGAGATGTAGCTAGTATAGAACTTGTAGAACAGCAGTTTGAAAAACATTGGGATTTTGTTTGCAAATCCCTCTACAAGTAAAGAAAAAGTACTCCAATTAACAAAGAGCACCAAAGCATAATATAGCTGAACTTTGGATTTTCAAAACTACCCATCAAAGACATTTTGAAGATATTTTTTATCCTTAGTAAACTCAGAAGGAAAGAAAAAAGGAAGCAGGTAATAACTTCCTAGCTTTTTAGTATATGTTAGCTTCCTTGCAGCTACTAAAATGCAAGTTTCTTTTCTTTACTTGAAACCAGTAGCTGCTGCTTTGTTTTCCTACTGAGTGTACCGAGGACATAAAAGATTCACAGACTTCCATTTGCAGTTTAAAAAGTCCACAGTACAGCTAAATTTACAAGGTATTAAATAGCAAATAGCAACTGCTAACTTTTAGCAGCAACTAGCTGCTAAAAGTTAGCTTCCTAACTTTTAGTTAGTTTCCTTGTAGCTACTAGTTTTTTAGGCAACCAGTTTCCTAGTAGCTATTACCTTTCTAGCAGCTAATGCTAAATAGGTTAGCTTTTAGCTGGATTGTAGTTGATAGCTGGTTTGTACTCAGCAGCACCAAAATAATATAATGCTTTGCTTTCAGACTCAAACCTTAGACAAGTGCATATACAGTATATATAGTATATACTGTATATGCACTTGTCTAAGTGAAACGATCCGATATATTACTAAGTCTGCCACTACTGAGATAAAAAAAAGCAATAATGTTGACACAAACATTTATGCTGAAGCTGAAGGGATTAAATTAGGACATAACAATCATAGTGCAAAATTCCCACACTGTTACAACCCAACCATGAGCCAAACGGCTATTTTCCATTAGTGTTGTTGAATACCACATAAATTAAAATACACATATTGGCAGACATAGATAAAGGTAAGACCAATTATCTTATGTCTTCAATTTTGCAGCCTATTTATCTCCAAATCTTTCTGCTTTGAGATTACCATAATGACAAGGCTATATGTCGTCCCACAGCATCACACTCCCTCCACCAAAAGCTGTTCAGCATTGGCATACTTAACTCTGACGCTCGACTTTTGAATGAACTTTCCTAACAAACATGGCACCACTTAAGATGAACTAAAAAGGCTTTCCAATAGCTTCAGAAATATTGACACACACACACACACACAAAAAACAACTACCTAAAACACACATTAAAATATAAACTACTTTTCAGCATTGCTTGAATATGTGACAAAAATATGGACACCATCAAATCGATCTGTATTGTACTCTGTTGAGGGGACTTCCATTTTGGGGATAGTTGCTCATTAATTTTGCCTGATGTTGCTAACAGACAGAACAAGGCAATGACGATTCATCTTAGTGATTCATAAATGGTGTGAAATATTGAAAAAAATAGATAATCTTGCGTAAGTTACAAAAACTTGATTAAAATGCTGTATTATTATTCTTTTCAAGCCAGAGGCCACTTCTCCATGCCTCCACTTGCCCTTCAATCCTTCCTTCCTTACTTTTAGTAAAGAAGCATAAATTATTACAATTTTCTTGCTGAATTTTTTCTCACAACAAACACCCAGGCATGTTTTTCTTATTCTGCTGCTGGTTTGATCATTTTTAGGGATTGATCCAGGTGCTTGTTGATTGAAAAAACATTCGGGAGTTCTGCTGGATCTCACTTCAGTGTTTTCTTTCTGTTAAATATAGACATATTTCTCAACCAAGGTTACCTTGTTTATCACTTTCTGATTGTGATTATTGTTTCTTGTTTAATTTTTGCTCTTTACAATCGTTGGTGTGTGCCGATGCCGACTTCCTAAAGCTAACCTGCGTAGCGGTGACTCCAGTTGGGGGATCACTAGCAACAATGGCAAATCCTCTTCCTGCTCGTCCAGATGTTACTGCTATGCAGATTATGTCCCTGACATATGGGGCCCTACTCTATGTATAGTACATTTAACAGCTTTGATCTTCAGTCAAGTTGGACGTCAATCACGGTGCCATCTGGTGGAACCCAATGAGAAGCTCACCAACAAGGTCACATCCAAGGGCTCAGCCTCATCCGCATCACTCCTTTAATCTGGATCAAAATATTAGAGGCATCATGGCTGACAGGCTTTAATCATTTTGATGTGCCGTTAAAACCGGCCTCTTTGCTCTTGTGTGCCAAACAATCTGCCGCTGATCTCCGCCGCCTGCTTTGTAAGAAGAGTCATGTCTGTTTTGTTTTTTTTCTGCCTTCTCAGTCTGAGTCGGTCTGACAAGACGTACCTCCATTGTGGTCAAATATTCATGTGCGGCGGGTCACCTACCGTAGAAAGAGAGCTTTCCTTTCACCGTGTTCATCCCCCGGGAGTTCTCGGCCATGCACTCGTATGTGCCGGCGTCCTCCTGTTGGAAGTACGGGATTTCCAGGACGCCGCTGGCCTTCCTCATGTCCACCTTCCTGGGGAACGGTACGCCGTCCACTCTCCTCCAGCTGATGGAGGGTGCAGGGCTGGAAAATAAGGGGTTGATGTGTTTTAGGGTCAACAGATAAAACCAGCAGTAAAAATGTTTAATGAACAATTTGTACTTTTAATGGAAATGATAACGCTTTTAAAGTGCAATCCGAGTTGTAAAAATGTTTAACCCAATTAATATCAGGATTAGTTTCTGTCCCTCACTTATTCAAATTTAATGACTTCCCTAAAAGAGCTTGCATAATGCAGTTTGGACTTTTCAACATCCTCACTGATCTAAATATAGCTTTCTGTGTTAAAGTCTGCAATTCAGATCCAACACTAAAGGTCGGCTTCCTGTTCATGGAAGAAAGCCGCTGAAATGCCAGGCTTCCTCTCCATGTTTTTCTTTCTCCATCTAATGACCTTAACATGAAACATAATTTATAATGCCAGCCTTGAGTCCAGTTTGGAGAAAAAACAACAGGAGATGTTTGGACCCACCATTTGACCAATCAGATTGGTTGCCATTTCCAATTATCGAGGACTTGAATCCTCTGCAAGGGGAACTGTGGTCTATGCAGAAGTGTCAGTTAGCATTTATAAAAGGTATTACTGCACATATATGGAACAATAAGGAACGTATAACAGAGAGACTTCAGAAAATATGAAGTGACCTTCTGTAAAAAAGGTAAAGGAATAAATATAATACTTTAATTTATTGTAAATTAAAATTTAGTTCTGGAAGATGAAGCTAATTGTCTGACAATTGGAGAAGAGACCAAATGAGATTCTATTAACGTTGAGCAATGCAACCCTCCACCCATCATAATAGCAGGGTTTCTCCCAGTGTATCATAAGTCTGGTGGACGCTTTACTTGCCCCTCCGCCAGGCTGAGCGTTGTTTGTTTTTGTTGTTTAAAAAAAAAAAAAACGTTGTTTTTTTTAAATAATCAGGACTGCAAGCATCTCTGCTGCAGTGCATATTTGATTGGAAGGGCAGAATTATTCCTGAGAGAAAGATGGGTTTATAGTTTTTAAAGCTGATGCACTGAACATGGAGCGCGGACCAATCACCTCTACAGGTTGGCCTCTATGCTGTCTGGAGTTTACCTCGGCACGGATGGTTGAAACCATTAAACCAAATTTAACAGCATTGATAGTCTCTTAGCTGATTTATGTGATGGGCCGGTTCTAAATGTGTACAGCATCACATCATGCTTTCAAATCCACTAACTGATGAGTTCATTTGGATTTAACAGAAGTGCAAAATATTGATATTTATTTTAATTGTATTTTTTTGATTTGTTGTTTTTAACCCTCCTGTTATGTTCGTTTCTAGGGCACAGCAAAAATGTTCGTGGGTCAATTTGACCCGGGGAGTGTTTAATCATGCCGTAGTGTCAGAAACCAAAACATTCCTCCAAAACATTTTTGCATCTAATTATTAACTCCAATACTAACCATTTCTATCAATATTTGTGCAATGATGTTTTTTTTATTTCTCAGAAATTAAGGATCAATGACGACAACCTACTCATTTACTCATTTGGACATAAAAAATGGAATTTACATTTTTAATGTCCACTGAAAAAAACCTAGACACAAAAAATATATAATTTTCTTGAAATGATCTTTGGTAAATTTTTTTAATATTACACTTCTTTTTTTTTTTTAATAGGTGATCTTTATAATTGAATTTGAGACACACAAACTGTTCAGGGTCAAATTGACCCGCTGATTAAAATCAAGACAAATGAGTCATGCAGAGAGTATTTATGTTTCCCTCCACTTCTGCTGAGTGTCACTCAGTGTGGGTGGAGTTTGTCCACAAGAACAGAAAATATTCCTGACAAAAGTTGTCTGCTTTCTCGCAGTTTCCTAGTGAAGTAAAGAGAGTGGTGAGAAAGTGGGCGTGTGTGTGTCGGCGTGTGCAGGGTTGTGTGTGGTGAAATATGGTTCATAGCTGCAAGGAAACATATAGAAATGGACATTTTTAATCTTTTTTTGCACTTTAACCTGACTGCCGGGTCAAATTGACCCGAACAGTATCTATGTAAAAAGTAGACCTAGGGGTTGGTACAGATGTGTAAAATGAATTAATTTTCAATTTATATGTAGAGTGCACCTTTTAGGACAAATAGAAAAAGTTTCATGCAAAAAAAATACTTCCAACTATTTTAAAAAATGTATTTAACTTTAAAACGGGTCAATTCGACCCGGAACATAACAGGAGGGTTAAGATTCTATAGTTGTGGGTTTCATATTGTCAGCAATGTCTTCCAGTGACATAATTGCCCAATTACCCCAATACTCAAATTAACATCTTTAATAAAAAAACACGGTGGACCGCCTCGGTGCAAATACAATTTTATAAATCTTTATGCCACCTGCCCAAAGCCTGTTGTTTACACCAAAACTGTTTATTATTTAAATGTGGAATGAAGGTGGAAGATGGGGCGAACCCCCCCGTCTATCTTCCTGTGTGAACCAAGAACTGAGAAGAAAACTTGGGAATTGTTTCCGATCTGGTCTGAGTAAATACCTAACAGGACAGTAGAGTGTAACAATAAAACACAATTAACTCAAAACCTTTGTTTGCTACATCGCTCTAGTTTTACATCAGACAGTTACTCTGAGCCAAAACTACAGTTAAAATCCCTCCTTTACTAACTTGTAATTCCGCAGTAGTAATCACACCATTCTGTACCCATCGACCTTACTTAAATCATCACATCTCAGCTTAGTTTTTAGTTTAACGTTTTTGAACTGTTATGAAAGTAAATGGTCATAAAAATGATCAAACCTCAAGCATGATTTAAGTCAATTTACGTTACTGCCTAAAAATATCATAGATCACTGGACTCTCATTTGTTCCTGTTTTAGGAACCCTAAAACTAAAACCTTTAAATATCTGAATCCTGATATTTATTGGAATTATATGATATTATAATAGACTGTGACAACTAGTTCAACTATTCAGAATCATCCCATCAATCCCCTGCAATGGGTTTCAACAGTTATATTCCATCTCATTGGTGGATGGGATGTAACTGATGTGTGAAAAACACTGTTGATACTTTTTTAAAGTAAATTTACTTGACAGAAATAATTTTAGCTTCAGCTAGCTAGAAAATGAGTGACAAGTATGAAATGTTCATATACATGAGATTTTAAAGATACTGCAGCCTAGAAATTCAGTTTTATATCAAAACCCAAGTGAAAATTTTATAAAAAGGAGAACTTGTCCACACATGAGTAACTAGAACCTCACTGAAAAATGCTATCAGAATAGAAAGAAAAACTGCTAATGCTAGGCTAAGCAACAAGTCGTCACCAAGATCAAGACGAGGCTAGACTGAAGCTAAATGTATGGCGTCAGGTGGTGTGTAATCAGAACCTTATGGTTTTGTTAATGGACTTTGCCCAGCCATGTGGCAGCATATGAACATCTGCTGACATGGTTTGTGTCCCACATATCTATTTTGAGGATATTCAAGTTAGCTAAAATTAGCTAAAACAGATGGTGAATGACTGGCTAGCATGTTAGCTTCCATTACTCCAGTGATGTATTTAATTTCCAACAAGCTAATATTTCTATTACAAATAATATAACTATCATGGTCAATATCTTCACAGAATCTCACACAGAACCTCATTTCACACAATCTTCTAACTAATTCAGCCACAGTCTAATATTAAAGTTAAACTTGGTACCAAGATGAGCCTTTTCCCCTAAAGCAGTCACTTCTTGTGAAAGACACGTCTTAGCTGTGGTTATGAGGGAGAAGGTTTTTGTTTTCCATCTTGTTAGAATAGAATAAAACGTTTATTCAGATTTGAGTAATGTTTTTATGAGTAATTACAAATCAGCTGTAACATGGGAGGAGAAACTAGATGAGCAAAAATGATTTTAAAAATAGGATTTTGGCAATTTTAGTTTAACACATTTATTTACAAAATTGTCTGCAATTTGATAGATTCATTGAAGTTTCTTTCAGCTGTTAAATGTGTCTGACCTCATGTAATTTTACTGGTTTTATTCTAACTCTTTTTAACTAGTTTGATTCAACACACTGTGGTAAAAACATATCCTTAGTGAATTCCCTAATACCACAGAATGACCACCCTGTTAACCCGGTTTTATAGCCTAGCTTAAAACACACAGGGATATAGTCAAAGTTTCTGCAACACAGAAGTGCTTTTGTTAACATTCTGCCTTTAAATGATGCTGAGCTCGCTCAGTGTGTACTTTGCTTACTTTCCAAGAGCGAAGCATTCCAGCTTTACAGTGGATCCTTTGGCAACGTGAACAACTTCTGGAAACTGAACTTCAATCTTTGGCTCGTATTCGCCCATAACACCTGAAAGAGAAATGCAAATGATCCGCCGAGTTAGTGGAGAACTGATTCTTTTCCCTTTTCAACTTAGAGAAACACAGAAAACAAAAACTAAACTAGGTTTGATTTCTTCTGGAGCACCCAAACTGCTGAAAATACTTCTTTCCACATTCAGTTTCTTTTAATTTAAAGATAAAGTGTCTTTTTTTCAGACTTCCAACGTTGTGCGATATGAGCAGCAGAAACACTTTCTGCTCACAGGGCTGTCACAGAATGCCAAAAATAATGAGAAAAAGGGGCCAAAACAGCACTGCAGTTGACGTATGTAACACAAATGTTCAACAGGAGAAAAACAACTTTGAAATTTCTCAGACAATTTAAGCTTTTGCATCCAGATGCAAAAGTGGTTTGTAAGCCAGTTACAGACCACAAACCACAGCCATAAAATCCTCCTGAGTCCTGCCACAGTCTCTTCAAAGTATCCCATTCACTGTCAGTGAAGCAGCTCTGGCATTGTATCTGCTAAAAATCTCTGCTTACAAAAAGAAAATAATGGAGTGTTGCTTTAGAGATTTACATGTTTTATGACGACTTGAAAAAAGTGAACATTAAATCCAGGTCTTTGCTTTTTGATTTGTGCTCAAATATGTGCCTGTTTTAGATGATTGCTGGTTACATTTAAACCAATACTTGCAGTGTTTGCTATGAATTTTAAAAATTCACATTATTTCAGTTTACTGCATATCTGCGTTGTGCATCTAGGGTTTAGGAAGATACTCTGTTTCAGGAGAAAAAGACTCCAGGTAGCCTTCATACACCTTTACATTTACATCAGTTCCTTATACGTCTGTTAGTGACGCTAACTTTTCGGCTCTTAAGAGCCGGCTCCTCACTAAGAGTCGTCCTTCTTTATAAGGGAGTGGCAGCAAACACAGCCGCACAACAAGCAGCACAACACAGGAGAGGAGGGAGAGAGAGAGAAAGATAGAGAGGGGGAACCGTCTAACCACTTTTTTCCCCCTTTTGCTGCTCAGCTCTTACTCTCAGTGTAAGCTCTCTGCTCACAGCAGAACTGTGATTTGATTACCATGGCAGCCTTGTAGCAGTCAGGTATAAGGATATGGGATCATTCCATTGTGTGAAAATCTGACTCTCTGCAGTGGGACAGACAGGACAGTCAGGTGAGTCCGTCCCCTCAGTTAATAAACAAAAACCTATAAATATAACTGACAGCAGTAAGAGAAGCAACATCTGGTTGAAGAGTAATATAATAATAAATGAATATTATGGCTCTGTTCTGTAGATTTGGTTGCAGTGCTTTGTTCATTTGTTTTTATTAATTAAAGGTTTGATTATAATATTATGCAAAACTTAGAATGTGTGCTTTCATAACAAAACAAATACATACATAAAGGAAGTAAAAGGCTTCTCATATAGGGATATTGAATGCAAAAGGATTTATCATATGAAACATTGCAAGTTATGTTCATATATGGGGTTGCAGGTGATAATAGATGAAGAACCATTTGGGAGCTGAAAGAATCAAACTTCCCCTCATTATTGTCCATCACTGCGACTTCACTTCATGAAGTCCATGTCTGTGGTTATTCTTTTTTTTTTTTTTTTCAAAATGTTATTGGTGCTATTTTGGACTCCACAAAGCAAAGTCTAAAAAGTTTGGAAACTTGAAATAGAAAACCTGAATTCTTCCCCTTAAGTGATGCTCAGCTAAATTATATTAATGTTTGTAATTGTGTGCTGGGCTATTTCTCCAAAACTCTGCTGATTGTCAGCTGAGTGCTCCAGATTACTCCTCAATAGCTTCTTCCTCCATCGCTGTAATGTGCAGGCCAGTGTTGCACAAATAGCTCCAGAGATGGAGGAAACAGCCCCAATTTCATCTTGTGGGTTTGGTGAGGTGTGTGTTATCAGGACGGCTCCCTGAGTGACTGTGAAAGCTAATTCAGATCCTTATCACAACTGTCTCACAGCGGAATGTAACCACAGTCCCATCAGCCATGTTAAAGCAGACAGCTGCAAGGGAGAACGTAATTGTCTCATACTATAACCTTTTGTAAGGAACACCTGTTTAATGTGCCCACCCTCTCACCCGCATAGCCAAACCCCACTGCTCCCATTTTGGTGGAGAGGGCTGACATTTATCTGCTGATCCATCTGCTGGAGGAAAATAAAGGTGAAGAAAAAAAAGTAGTAGAAGAAAGAGTTTTAGGATGGAAAAAAACACACCACCCTCCACACCTATTGATACTCCTGGGAAAGATGCACAAAATTTTTTTATAAATTTTGCTTTGGTAGCAAAGTCTATCAATGTAAAATATATATATATACAACATTCATTTTGAAAATTATTATTATTATTATTTTAAATAAAATCCCCAGTAGCACAGTTATTGGTGTTTTAGCTTGTGATGTTACCCAGGTTGCAGTCAGAGTAACATGTTTGATCCTCTTGGTTCAGTTTCTAGATTAGCTGTTCCCAAACTTTCCAACTTCTGACCCACAAAATTAAAATGTTACTCTGACCCTTGGTTGAGCATACAAACATTTTTGCAGAGTCAGGTAAGAAGTGATACAATGACAACACAATCAGTATTAACAGCCTATATAATGATCAAAATGTTCCTTTGAATTATTTTCAAGACTTGTTTTTTTTAAATATACATTTTACAACATTTCTATACATATAGTGTCTCATCTTAATTTTTGGGATGTAAGTTAATTTCTGATGAGGCTTTTAAGACCCCAGACTTACTAGTTTGTGACACCAAGTAGAGTCCCGACCTGAACTTTGGGAACTGCAGTCCTATAGCACCAAATGCCCTGGACTGTCTCTTATATATCTCATATTTGTGTCCGCCGACTCATTTCTGTGCTGATTTCCTCCAATGATGTAGCCTGGTGAAACCAACCTCTTGTTGTACGCTTTGCTTCGTACAGAAGGTCTGGACCCTTGGCTACTGAGGAATGATTGCTTCCTAGAGGCGAAGACTCTGCTTAGGTTTTAAACAACTGGATCTGAGGTTGTCACATGGCGTAGTGGGTAAAGCATGCAGAGGTCATGGTCGAGTCGGGTGCGACTCCTGATCTCGTTACCTTTGATGCATATCTTCCCCCTTTGATCAATTTTATCCCACTATATATATTAATATACAGTACAGACCAAAGGTTTGGACACACCTTCTCATTGAATTCAATGAGAAAGTGTGTCCAAACTTTTGGTCTGTACTGTATATAAAATCGATTTTTACCCAGTTGCTAACGTTTGGCTGTAAATGTTAGCTTCATTGTGAAAGTAATTACGCTGTGAAGCGTAGTGGAAATAGACCGCACTGTAAACATGACTCCCCCACTGAGAAGTGCCGAGCCCCACAACATCTTTGCCAGCAATAATATGTCTCACACATTCTTCCTGCTCTGACTTCAGTTGCTCAATATTTGGAAGCGAATCCAACTAGCACTGACAAGTTGTGTTCACACTGCCAGTGCTAAACTACTGGTAGACCATAATTCTGAAACAGCTCAGAAAATCAATGTCATTGTTTCCAACGTCTCCTTCTCTACACTGATTGGCCCTGTTGAAATTCTACTGGAGAGATCAAGGTCAATGGGAGAAATTCCACATGGAACACTGAGAGGAGATGAGAATCGAGCAGAATTGCACAGGAAAGCAATAGCCAGGCCACCAATGACAACCAGTTTTTATTTTTCTGCTAGAAGTCACTAGATTTTCACCTAACATTTATTGGTAAATGAAAGAGTTCCAAGGCTTTCGGAAGGAAACAAGTATGACACAAAGTAAGGCCAGAAGAAATCTGTAAGCAGGCAAATACTTTATTCCTGTCCTGTGTTTATAGATGAAACATTTTTTCATCTTTTAGCTTTGAATGGATCAACAGTACAGACTCAGTCTACAACATAAAAGAGCACGAAAGGCGCTAATTTGCAGACCTTCTGACAGAACAGTGCAACATGCAGCCAGATGTACATGAAGCTTTTAAGCGTTCCATCCACTCCATGTCCTTTTTACTATTCCTCTGCTAATCCGTCAGCATACAGAGCTAATAACCAACAGTGCTTACCGACGCTGCGAAGCACCAGCGGAGTGGGCGGGCCCTGGACACGGGTCTTTGTGACTGTGTTGGTCACCACACAGGTGTAGTTTCCAACATCCGAAGGCTCCATTTTGGCGATGTACAGGTTCCCCGTCTCCTGTGAGACGAAGCGCCGGTTGTCCTGCTTCACAAACGTTGGGTATTCATTGAAGATCCAGGAGAAGATCAGATCTGTGGGCGCAGAAAAGAACATTTGTTCACTTAAATACAGAGGAAGCGTCTCAGAGGTCATTAAAAAGAACTGCTAAACTATTCCTGGAGTGGAGAAAAGGCTTTAGAAAGTCTGCTGGTAGCGAAAATGAAAAATAAAACACATAGAACACCTGAAAATTAAACACAGGAGATGTAAAAAAAAACAATAAAAAACTGGGTTTACTTTGACTTTCTCCATTTATTCATATTCTGCAACAATTTGTATAAGTAGTAAGAAATGTCTGCTGTTTGGGTGGATTACAGTTTTACAACCAGCTCATCACTATTAATGATTCACACTTTTAAAATATCACGTTTACGATCCATACTTGGTGCGTTTATTTCAGAAGCTATAGAAACATTTTCTTTTAAATCTACAAGGATTTGCAACTTAGAGCATAATGTTGATATACGTACAATGACTGGATGTAGTTGAACCAGAAGTTTACATATGCAGAAAAAGCACAAACTTCTTTTTTATTGTCTGAAGTTAAATCAGACTAAATTTCTTGTGTCTTAGGACAGTCAGAATCATCAAAATTATTTCTATTTACCAAATGACAAAAAACAATGAGAAAAAGAATATATTCAGGATGTATTTATTAAAGCCTTCAAAACTGGCCGTCAATTCTTTTTAACATACAGAATAATTACTATTTCTTTAAACAATGAAGGAAAATAAATAAATCTCTGACTTTCTCTTTCATTATTGTGGCATTTAGTAAATACTAATAATTTTGGTAATTCTAACTGACATAAGACAGCTTTCTTTCCTTTTTTAGAACTTGGCTGTTTGTTTTTATGAAACAGTAAAATTTGTGGTTTGTTTTTTTCCTGTTCTGACTGTAGATATTAATATTCGTTTATCTCTTATCTGTGAAACTAATTATTGAAAGTTTATAAAAAAAGAGAAAAAAATTCTCAATGTATAATTTTTCTTAAGGCGAAAATATGGGCAGGTAAATAATCGCTAACAATAACAAGCTATTATGCATGAACGCCTGCTGGGAAGTCATTTACTATTTTCTTTTTTAGTAATTTTATAAATTACAGTCCTGATATGCTACAGAAAAGGTTGATATTAATTGCAAACATGCACGCAAGCTTTGAGGCTTAATGTTTGTAGACAGGATTACATGATAGATGAAGTCTATTTCTAAGATCCTCCATCTGTAAGTATGAATGTAATACTGTCAAGAAATGTGCTATGAAAATCAGACATGCAGAAAAATAGGTTTAACACTCAGAAAATAATTATGTTGAGTGTTAAAGTAAAAGCAGCAAAATGATCAACTCTTGGAAAAAACGAGATTTTTTCTGCATGTTGAAATCTATAAATATCATTTTTTGTGACAGGTTTCAAACAATTCAATTCAATGAAAAAACACTTTTATTTCTCAAAAAAAAAGAAATGTGACAGTTTTAACTCCTATTAAAATGTCTCTGGTAGTGAGGGGAAGTTCAGTCTTCCAACCAATCTGAAGAGGCTTCTGACTGAAAACTGTTGCTGTATGAAAAGGAGGGTAGGCTAAATATAAAACGTACACAAGTAAAAGTAACACTACTTGAACATATTTTTACTCAAGTAAGTTTATTTTAGGAATAAATGAGATGATTCAAGTAAGACTTAAAGCTGTACTATGTAACTTTACTAAAATAAAACAGATTCTCTTACATATTTGTTGAAGAGACAGATAATCAGTAATAAAAAAATCAAGCTCCTCTGCCTTCTCCCAGTGCCAACTGGAAACAACCAATCAGAACCAGGAGGAGGGTCTTAGCAATGTGCATCACACTTGTGTGAGGGTTGTGAATGCTAAGGCTAATTAGCATGGCCTCGGATGATGGTGTATAAATGGTTTTCCTAAAACAAAAGTTGTTCATCATTAGCACATTTAGCAGCGCATTCATGAACTGACTGACAGCACTAAGCCCCTCCTCCTGGCCCTGATTGGTTGTATTTGGTTGGGAGCAGTATGTTTCTTCAGACAGCAAAAGCAGCTCAGGAAGGGGGTGGAGAATATCCATCTTTTCACAGATCATCTGTCTCATATTAAACTGTAACGATATAATAACAATTTCAGCAAATATGGAAAAAAAATTCTTATAATAAAAGTTCCATATTGGACCTTTCAGTCATGAGTAACTGATGATAGTCTAATCATTTGTATAATTAATGTCATCAGACAAAAATATGAAGTGATGTGCAAATGTTAATATTTTAAACACTAAAATGTATATATGTCTAAAAAATAACATCATTATAAGATGGCAGATTCAGGCAGAAGAAACTATTTCCCCAGCTAAATTTTTTAACCTCTATTTTATCTCCTGTATTCTCTCAATGTATGAATTCATGCAATAAAATAATAAAAAGCTATAAGTAGTAGAACATGAGTGACAACTAACACTTCAAAGCCTTTGTGAGCCATGGCTGCATTTTAGCCTGCAGGCTCCCACTTTACCAGATGTGAGAGGCGTTTCAACATTATAAATGCTGTGCAAAGGTGTGAAGCTATTTATTTTAATTAACATCTTTGCATACTTGAGAAGCCAGATCAAGACAGAGGACTTCAGTTTATGCAGTTTTCTGCTTTATTACGCTTCTGATTTGAGATAATGAGGCACTTTAAAACAAAGAGAATAATTGAAAGTACTGTACAGCTTATGCACTGACAGAGAATTTAACAAAAGGATAATATTCCGTAACTACTGTGCAATAATGATTAATGAATGCGAGCTACACTAAAGCCTCCATTAACCTGGTCAATAATCTAATTTTGTTTGAGTTGGTTTTTCTATGGAGACAAATGGACAGCAGATGGACAAAGAGGATGAAAAATGTGTTAAAATTCAAATACAAGACACATCGCGGTCACTCTCCCTGGCAGCTGGTTTATGATTTAACCGTTGACATCGGCTGGGCGGAAAACGTTCAGAGGCAAATCAAAACTGGTATTAAGAATTGATTGCAGAGCAGAGGGTTGCCATGGCATCTCAAATTAGATCTAACCTCGTTTTACAACCTGGAGTCCCACAATTTCTAGAAACGGGTATCATGCGTGCTCCATATGTGAACACAGGAATTCACCGCGTTAGTCACCCCTTCATGAGGCTCGCCTCCACTTCACTACCAGCAGCTGCACCGACTGAGCTGGAGGTGGCAGATCAGAGAGTCGCCAATGTGGGGAGGAGACGGGTCCTGAGACTGACTCATGAGCAACTTGTTCACATTATCCATTTACAGCCTTCAATTCTGCAGCTTTCTGAGCTGATTTATAGATTATTGCTTGGCTTTTTAATCGCTAATTTATTATATGGAGACACTAAATATGGTGGTTGATGTTTCTGCCACTTTTTTTCTGTTTATTTTGATGATTATGTTGCAATTAATAGTTAAGTGTGCACTATAATCAACCATTGATAAAAAAAAAAGTCCTGGTTATGTTGCTGTGAATTAGAAGAAGACCAGGAAAAACTCATTTCAATGGAGAAATGTTCTGTTTACAGAACATTTACAGCCTGTAACCTGAACAGTAACAGTGAAAACTACTGGCTTGTCGACATCGTCCACAAGGACAATCATTCACAGGAAGTATTGGCTACTGAAGCTGCCTATTTACAAACAGGTTCTGATTTTGGCACATTTCTTCAACAAAACAGATGAAAACCAGGAACTAAAGGTAAACACACTGAATAGGACATAGACATACTCTCCACATTCTATTTTTGTATCAAAAAGGCTTTTTTCTTTTAACCTTATTCTGGCTCAGACTTCAGGAATTGTTTACTGCGGTAATAGCCCAGGGCTCCATTTCTGGGGGGGAGGCCCAAAGATTTTTTTAGTTTTAACTGAATGCTTTGCAATAACTGTACTTTATGTAAAGCTCACAAGGCATCATCAGGTGAGTTGTATTAATATGCTGAGATTTTTATGAATATGAACAATATTCAAGTATTTTAAAAATATGAAGCTATAGTAAATTTTGTTTTAGGAAAAAACATGGAAGTATTAATACCTAGCAACAATTCACACCCACTCATATACAGTACTACATATGAATGTACTGTAATCGGCATAATACATTTTCTGCATTGGATAGGAAACCAACACTGGACCTCTGTTACTTTTATGTAAATAAGCTGCTGCTGGTCACAGCCCCCAACTCAAAGTTAACACATTTTATACACATCTAGGTGGATGTAGACAGATGCAAAATTGTACAACCATGCATCTTTGAAAAGCAGAAGTGGCGCCTCCTCCGCAACAATTAAGAATGCAGCAAGTTGTTTCTGGATGGTGAGTCAACAACAAACCCTTGTGTTTTTCCAGCAGTTATTTTACAGTGTATACAGCAGTAAAACCACCAGACCAAACATGCTAGTTTGCTAATAATGAATTGAGTGGAGCTCTACTAGGGTTTTTTTAGCACTTGGATTTGGACGCAAATGAAAGGACAAAAATGTGCAAAAAGTGAATTTTGCTAAATAGTTCCCCTTAAAAATCACCTTTTTTATTAGCTGTAAGTATAAGAATTAACATAAATATCTCACTCCTACAGTAGCAGGAGTCCATCCTGTAATTGGTGGGTTACTGGTTCAAAGCCCTGCTCCATTTCTCAGTGGTTGTGTCCTTGGGCAAGACACTTCACCACATGGCCTTGCTGGGTTTCAGTTTTTGAACATAAAAACTGAAATGAAGAAAGTTTTTGACAATGTTGTAATTTCTGGAGATGCAGCTGTATCTCACTTATTAACGATAGTGAAGTGACTTGAAAACAGCCATCAGCCTTTTCTCCCAGCAGGATCCGTTCCTCCTCCTGGCCCAGAGCAGTAGTCGTAATCATGGTTTGGAGCTCCGGCTCTGGGTGTATCTGTCGTTCATCCTGACGGCCACAGCGGAGAGCCGCAGGGACCCGAGACACTTGGAGACAGGATAAGGCATGTTGTGTGTTTGTTTCCTCTCTAGTGCATCTGAACCACAGCTGCACCTGCTCTTGTTCTGAGTATAAAACTCTTCTGGCCATGCGGCACAACGTGAGCCGCAGAACGCCGCAGAGACAGAAAGGATAATGAGACTCCTCGCAAGGCAGGAGTCAAGAAAATCATCCGGGGCATTGACTGTTCAGTTTACCCAGCGCTGCGTAGGGAAAACAGGACATCACCGAGACAAACCGTGAAAAGGAATCGGGTTGTTTGGGTTTTTACAGTCACCGCCATGGCAACACAGCTGCCCTCTTTTTGGATGAATAGTGGATGTTTAAGATGAATAAATAAGCAACAGCATCCTTTAATACATCCCCTTTTGATCCATCAAAAGAAAAGAAAGGTAACATTCCACAAAACGCAGGCCCCCGCCAGCCCCACTTCGTGCTTTCCCTCTGGGTTAAAGATCACTTTGCAGGAGTCACAATGAATAAAGCTGCTCCGCTCACACAAGGACTTCAAAGGACAAGCCTAAATGAATATTCAGGAAGAGAACAAGATGTGCAAGTCAAACATGCCCTTCTCTTTGCACAGCTAAGATCAAACCCAGACAGATTGGTGATAATGCACAGATGGAGGATGGAGACAGAGATGGGGAGGCAGTAAACTCAAACCAGAACAGCCTTTCTGCCAGACTGGAAACGGGAACGTCTTCATCAAGCTGGAGCACCTGTGGATGGACACTGATGATGTTATCCATGTCTATGTTTCAGAAAATTTAAATGTGAAGAGGACAGAGAAAACATGAACAAGTCAGACGATGGAAATACATTTAGATTGATGAATAACATTTTTGCTGTGTTAATCTTTGACTCAACACAGCCTTTAGAGTTACACAGAAAGCAGCTGAAACGCCAGAATTTCATTTTAATGACGTTCAAAACAAAGGGCTAGCTTTGAAACTTTTTCTACAAGTTCTTTCTGTACTTAAATTTAACCACAAATATTTAAGGAGCTGAATTATCAACAAGTCAGATTTTTAAAAAAGAGGGGAAACATGCTATCGGTAACCTAGCATCGGAGCAAAGTTCACTGGGTGAAAACATCAACACCTGGAGAAAAACATGGGTGTCCTAAAAACTGCCACAGTATTTGTCAAGTCAGAGATTTTTTTAGAGACTCAAGATAAAGCTACGTGAGCTTCAGCCAGCTAAATGAATCGATGTTTACAAGCTGAATGTTAACATTAGCTTGTTAGCTTCAACTTCAACTGGTTGAAGTTGATGTGCCTGAAACTGGTTCTTCCCAAGATATACGCATGGATGTTATGTACATTTACCTCCTGAGACCCAGAGAGAAAAAAGTTTTTGAATTTCTTTTTTTTTTACACTACATGACTCTTTGGAGTGAAAAAACATCTCTACAATTGAAAAAGTGTCAAAACATGTTTTTATTTATTTTTTAGAGTATGTCCTTTGGAGAGGACATCGGGACTCTCTTGTGGCAAATATGAACACATTTCGAGGCCCAGGATGTCCTCTCTAAGGACCAACAGAATTTAACACAGTGGCATGTATGGTTTCAGAGTTATGAACAAAAACCTATGTGCTCCACAGAGGACAAAAATGTATTGCTGGGTCTCAGGAGGATTTATATATATAACATGGATCTTATGTATATATATATATATATATATATATATATATATATATATATATATATACATATACATAAGATCTACATGGAAGATATACATGGATGTTTGTCATTGAGCAAAAAATCTCAATGACACGCAACATCAGTTGAACAAAACCTCTAACTTTGAAAAAAATAAAATAAAATATTGCCAATGTTTTGTAAAACCCTTGTACAGATCCTTGTAAACTGTATTTAACTTTCTCAAGCTTTATTAAAGAAACCCCTGTCTTTAATCCACACGGATTAATAAATGCTAATGTCTGTTTCAGGCAGATTCTCAACTGTGTGCATAACTTTTATCGACATATTGACCTCTTAAAGGACCTTCCCGTCCCACAGAGAAATGTTTTAACCAATGGTGGGTGTAGATCTAACGCCAGGAAATTCAATAATCTCACAGGAACATTTGATAACGCTTCCTCAGCTTACCCATGAAGGACAAACTTCAAGCTTCTCCGTTCTAGATGAACAATTGTTTTATTTT
Source organism: Xiphophorus couchianus (assembly GCF_001444195.1). Classification (NCBI taxonomy): domain Eukaryota; kingdom Metazoa; phylum Chordata; class Actinopteri; order Cyprinodontiformes; family Poeciliidae; genus Xiphophorus; species Xiphophorus couchianus. The sequence goes on along the minus strand of NC_040234.1, from coordinate 23,737,715 downwards.
CTTAGGTATTTTTAAAGAAAAAAAGAGTCGGTCAAAAATAATCATATCTTTGATCAACGCGCTAATTGTCATGCTTTTCACGTAAATGATCCGAATCTTTTCTGTTAAGCACATACAGTATATGCTCTATTTTTCACAATTTTTTTTTTCTATTTTTCATTCAAAATTGAATGTTTATAAAATACTTTGGTAGAAAAAAAAAACACACAACCCCCCCAGACCCCAGTAAAAACCTAACTGAAAACTGAAAGAAAAATAAAAAGGGAAAAAAAAAAACTAGAAATGATATTTTCCCAGAAAAGAAATCTAGGCATCATTCTTTTGTTTGACATAGATTGAGAACCTCAACTTTCCTCTTTTTTATTTTATAGAGATAGTTTTTTTTTCAATTTAGGTCTTACATGAACATAAATTACAATAATCCTTAAAGGGAGTCTTAAGTACTTTATCCTGACAGGAGCACTCAAAGTAAAAGCAGCTCAGGATGAATAGTAGGTAATAATGTTCCCAATAAGTGGCTCATGCATGGTAGACTGCTGCCTCAAACCACCAAAGAGAAAAGTTTTGCTGCTGTACATTAATATCCATTGGTAGTTATTTAACAGAAGCTGAAGACTATATTTAAAACACTTTGTGAGCATTTCAGGTGTTTTCACCTGGTGTTTTTCATTTCTTCTCAAAAAGCATGCATTAATAAATGCTAATGCAATTGAACAAATTGGAATATTTGTTCAATTTTCACTTTCACTTGATTCAGTTTCACAATTCATTGTGCCAAACGAACCAAACCCTTTGAAAAACCTGTTCTCCTCCTCACCTGTGGTGGCGCTGCACCAAGAACATATTTATGTGTTAGAATGGCCTTGTCAAAGTAGAGTGAACAAAACACTTTCTACATTTTGATTTATGAAAATAAGCCATAATTTTCCTTCTGCTTCAAAATTATGAAATAATTTGATCAATCACAAAAACAAAAAGACAAATCTACATACTGCCAGACAAAAATCTGTGGTGGAAGCGCGGCCGTTTGATCATTATAGTCTGAGTTCTTGTTATCAGCTTTCTGCCCATCACATTTCATGCTACCAACTTGGATAGAATATAAAAATGTAACCAACGATCACACATGTCACATGAGTTACATCATCCAGTGCAGCACAGGCCTGTTTTTGTTTCCTGTAACGTGATTCATTTCTATGAGCTCAACACAGGAACTGTCCTGCTTCTCTTCCTCCCAGTAAAGCCATCCCCTCTGCTGAGCCCCACAGGCTCTATGGAAAGAGCCCATGAATATTTATATCAAATCAGTCAATAGCTCTCTCAAGCATGAAAAACAAACATATTGTTTTTGTCATCAAGTAGAAGAAGAAAGGAAAAAAGAAGTATCTGTCCAGTAGTGGATAAATTGATCTAAATAGTTTGAATGTAATCAATCTGAGTATGTTTAAAACTAGGAGGAAGGCAAGAAGGCAAAGTGTTTTCAAGCAAATCTTTTCAAGTTTGAGCTAAAGGAATCTGAAGAAACTTGACAATTACAAAGTCCACTTTTTAATCCACTGAAATTTATTGCGGAAGATTTAGATTCAACAGAACATCTTTAAGAAAGTTTTTGACTGTCTGCACAAAAAATGTTCACCAAAAGCTGCCAATGAACTAGTTAGCTTCTGCACAGAAGCTAACCTTCAATGTCTTCTTTATCGCCGTCTTAGGCTTACAGCCAATCAGAGTAAATGACTTTGCAAACACACCAGCCAATAGGAGTGAATCCGCACTGCAATTGTACAGGAGTTTTTCTGATCAATCATTAATTATTCATTTTAGGGGTAGAGACGACGTCACACAGTGTGTGAGAGAGGCCAGGCTCACCGAAGGTAAACAAGGTCTCATTATTATTTCAAAAAATAGAAAAAACAATAGGAGTGGATATCTTTAAGGTTCTTAGCAATTATCACAGAACTTCTCAGACATTTTCTCAGACAAGGTTACAAAACTGGTTTATGGGCAAAACATTCATTGGGCTTGAAAAGTGTGAAACAGTCCAACTTTGCCGGCTAACATTTAGCTTCCTGTTGTATGCTGAGCTGTCGCCCCGAGTTTAAAATGTAGCATGTTGACAGCCATGCTAAGGCCTTGCACACCTTTTGCGTTTCATCTGACTTCATCTTTAAACACCTCACTTACAGATTAACACTTTGAGTTTTCCTTGTTCTGCACTTCAACAACACAACGCGTTGTTGTTTTGGAAACGTTCTAGCACTTAATTATGAGGCATTCACTGATTTAAAAAAAGCCATCTGGTCACAGATAAGGCATAAAATTGTTTGGTCCCGGTCACCACCTGACGCATCCCTAGTCAGAACTTCTAATCTTTTTCAGCAGCATCTTTAGAAGATGTGTTCAAAAAGTGGTTTGTCTCTCTATATTGTGTTGCAGAGTGCAGCTCTCCTGTATTTGCCCCAGGCTTAAAGAATCTTCCGATCCACTGTTTCCTTTACAGGACCAGACAGGATGCACATGCTCTGTACTCTTAAAGCCTCGGGTGGGAAGAGAAACAGGGACAGTACACGCACAAGAGAGAAAGAAAGAGGGAAAAGAAGAAAAGAAAAGAAAGAACAAAAGAAAGAAAGAAGGAAAGATTAGTACAAGGGAAAGAGACATGCACAAGGGACTTGAGTCTTGAGTGGCCCTTAAAGGTCTCCCCCCATTAGAAAGCAGAGGTCAGCAGCATTAATACACAGCTAAACACAGTAATTGTGTGGTTGAAAGAGCGCGGCCAGGTCACCCCGGGAACACATTAGTACAGCTGGCTTACAGGAAGGCAGACAATGACAAACTGAGCTTCTGATCTTCAGTGACGGACATGAGGGAGACACAGTCTGAATGTCTGGGAGGAACAAACGAGAAGAAACGACGCTCTCTGACGAAGCCGCTCTCATCCAATGTCTTTCTGTGAACCTCCACATGGTGATTATAGCATAACATATTTACAACACGCCGTGACAAAGCTATTCATCCTGGGTTCTGGCCTTCCAGTAAGTCCTGAAGTGGCAGACTGTAAGTGCTGAGAGGTGGAGGTCACTGTTACTGGTGTCACTATTTAGGTGTTTGTTCTACACCAGTAACAGTGACAGTAAAGACAGATTAAACTCAAGACACAAACAAAATTAAAACACAAGATTTCAGCAATTATTCTTTTTGAGTATAAATTCACCTATACCAATTGCGTCAGAGATACTTGACACATTTGAATTGCCCCAGCACCTGCCCCTGGGACTTGCACGCTACTATTTCCACATTTTAATGGCTTCTCATGAACCTTCAGATTTCTGCAATTTTAAAATTTTTTCAACACCAACACTAGGGGAAACTCTGCAAATTCAACACACTTCAGGTGTGTGCAGAGTGTGCTGGTGATTTACTTCACTGGAACGCATTTTAGACGTTCTGGTGAAATAAATTAATCTTGTGCTCTAAAATAAGATTTCATTTTTTTTCGAAATGCATACAGACTGAAGTTTCATTTTCAGGTAGAAAAGAAAAATTGACAGAGAAAGAACATATTAAAGTGAAATATGTGTGAAGGTTATGATAACCTGCAAAATATATTTGATTTGTGTTAATTTTTGGTCTCAAAGAGAGGTAACATCCATCCATCCATCCATCCATCCATTATCTGGATTCGGGTTGCGGGGGTGGCAGCAATTTAAAGTAAATTTTGATTATGTAGGTGTTCAGATCTTCAGGTTGTTAAATTTAACAATTAACACCAAACGAAAACAACAACTGCTTCAATTAACGGCTGGACAAGCATGCAAAACAAACATATTTGGAATAGGTAATGTTCTGAAAATATGTACCCTACCACAGCTGCTAACTTGTTCAATGTCTTCAATTAACTCAACAGTCATGTCTTGAGCCTAAGGAGGAAGCTAGAATACTAGGAGCGAACCCAACCATGCATGGGGAGAACTCCAGACTCCAGGCCAGGATTCAAACTCAGGGGCTGCACGGCAGCAGTGCTAACAACTGCACCAACTGCCAAATGATCATTTTTATTATTATTCATTTATCATTCTTCTTCTCACTTTCCTTCCACTTCAAAATGTTTCTACTGTCTTTGTTATCTTTGTCTCTTTTTCAGTTTGATGGCCCAATAACATTTAAAGATTGTAAAACAACAGCCTTATGTGGAATAATAATAATTTTTACTTTATTCATCCCAGCAGAGAAATTATTTCGCAGTTACAGCACACGACAGGAGCTGCATCTGCAGGCAGCCAGCTGAGCTGGCGCCATTTTTTGAAGGAGGACATGCGGCAAAGGTTGTCGGGACCGGGAGTCGAACCCGCGACGTCCGCGGGTCTAAGGCCTCCAAATGTGGGGCGTGCTAACCCCCTGTGCCACCACAGCACGCCCCGAAAGTCAAATAAATGACTTTGATAAAATGAATTTAACAAAGTCTTCTGTACAACAAGGCAAACCTGCGTTACCCCCTTTGCAGCACAAATGTGGCACTGACACTGAAGTTGCCAGGGCAGGACACTGGAAAGAGAACAGGAATGCTTCACCACACGACTGGAAAACAACAACACCCAGGTTATTTTTAATCCTGTCTGATGGGTCAGAGCAGCGGCTCTGCTAGGCAGGTTAGCTGACCTTAGCATTGGAAAGAAAAAGGACGAATATGACTAAATAGTGCACATTTCTTCAACTTTATGTATTAAGACATATACTGTATTTTTAATCAAAAATAAATAACATAGTATGTAAAGTATATTAATCAGCACACAGTGTGTTAAATAAGTCACAGACTAACCTTTATAAAGTAGAGCAGAATAAAGCAGCTTCTCACTGAAATCAAACTGATCACATGAGCATTAAAGCAAACAAAGCTCATGCCAAACAGTAGCTTTAAAAAACTGATAAAAACAAGATGTGTGCCTTTGAGAAATCAGAATGTTATGATGACTGTAACATCTTTTCCCTGGAGGACGAGGAGGGGAGGAGCGGGAGCAGGATTGCAACACCCATGCAATGTCTAAGTGATGCAGCTGAAGCGGTGGCTCCGGGCTTGCATCATTCTTTCAACAGGTAGAGCTGAAAGCTCAGGGAGAAAATGAATCCTCAACGGCCGTGAACACGGGAGACTCCCAGTGCAGCCACTTGGTTGGCCCAGAAGAAGCAAGCACTAATACCAGCTAGAGATGAGGAACATAATCTAAAAATACTAAGAAGAAATAAAACGTCTCCAGAGATAAAATTTTGTTAGACACAAACAAATAATTTCAATGCTTTCCAGGTTGTAATGCCCTGCCTTCAGCTGATTGTAATTCACTGACAGGCTCAATTACAATCAGCCAGCACAATTGTTTTCTTGTTGAGATATTGTTTTTGATTAAAATGCAAGTAATTTTGTTAACAGATAATAAACATATGTTATATTTTTGGTTAGGTCCAGCTGAGAAGCAACTCCTGGATCCCCCAATAGAACCTCATACCCCACAAAACTAGCAGGTGTTGCTGCAATAAAAGCTGCGTCTACAAAATATTTTTATTGAGTAAAAAAACATGCTACATCTTACAAATCGTTAGTATTAAAAGAAAAAAAGAAACATTAGAATTGAACTTTTTTACATTCTTACATGGTGCAATCTCACCCATCAATAAAACACACTGGTTGCTTGTGCTTGTACTGTGCAAGAATGTGGAAAAAGTTAAAGAATGTGTTTTATTCCTGAGATCTCTATCACCTCTGATCAATAAACCAGAGAAAAAAATGGTTGGATGTAAAGATCTATCAGTCGGTGCAGTGAGCAGGGACTGAACTCACTTCTGTCAGGTACCTTTGAAGTGTTAAGGACTCAGCCTAAAATTGTACCGTTAAGTGAGTCCTGTGTGGACAAGCTTGTCATGTTTTTCCACTATTGTTATTTTCCCCTTTCACAGCAGGTGACGGCGCATTTCTTCTGGGATCAGACTCCCACAGGGGCCCAGGGATTTGTGTTTATGCTGCAGCGCTGCGCCGCCCGAGGACAGAGCAGCGGGGCGGACGGAGGTGCTGACGGAGGCTCGCATGACGTAAACAAGAACCCTGCTGAAACACATGCACAGGGAGCACAGGGAGCACAGGGAGCACAGGTCAACGTATGCCCCTCATACACAGACATCTAACACACACACACACCTAACGTTCTTCACAACTGCAGGGCATACAGTAAACTTTAAGGAGCTTAACGGAGCTTTAGGAAGGATGCCACTCACACACCCTCTGGGAGGTCTGGGGGTGTGCGTGTGTGTGTGTGTGTATGCTCACACTCCTCCATGACCTTTTCATACGTGATTAGAAAGCTCCAATCAATTCACCGTGTCACTCCAGGAAAACACTGAATATCCCATTTCACGCTGCCGTCACGTTGTCAGTGAAGTTCCTCGTCACGACGAGGAAACTTCAAACGCCGTGATGGAGTTTGCAGAAAAGTCTCTGTTAGCGGGGCTGGTGTGACGGTAACATGTGGCAATATTTCAGAGAGTTGAAGTCCTCAGACAGATTAGAAAGGGGAGGTGGGACTGAATATGTGCAAGGAGATTACTCATGCAGACGGTGAAATGTGTCATGTGCTAATCAGATTAAAAGCAAAGAAATCCCCGATGAAAAATAAAAAAAATTAAACACATTGACGACACACATAGGACCATTAAAAAACAGCAGGATTAAAACTGGGCAACCATAGGGGGCCTCAGAGAACTCAAACTGTCACCATTATGCAAAGGAAGCTCTATTTTCACTGAAGCTCTATTTTCAGAAGGTCTATGTTTTAAAATGCCGCTCAGCACTAAAGCTTCACACTCATTTTCAAATTGGCGCATGTTTCAGTTTTAGATTTCAATCCAGAAGTTGCCAACAACATTTGCATTATGGGATTGAGTAACAAGGAAGCTACAAACACCAATATCAAAACTCTTAAATGTCAAATTTACACACATTCTGATTGTTACCATCTGTCGTTTCATTAAACATGGTGCAACATCTCTTATGTCACTATCACATCTTTCAACCTCGCTGCCTCTATTTCAGTGACATGTAGATTCATTATCTAAGCATGTTTTCACATCTGACTGTCCAGTAGTCTTGGTTTGATTGGGGACAAAATTGCAACAATTGTTACATTTTCAGCTGCTGTGGTTCGCTTTCACACTGCACTGTATCAAACCAACCAAACAATTTGAAAAACATGTTCCCCTCCTCGCCTGTGGTGGCGCTGCACTAAGAACCACGGAAGGAAATGACACAAAAACCTCTGAAGGAGACATTGAGTGCAACTTCCTTCTTTATGAAATGGAGTGCAGTGAGATTTTAGCTGTTGCAGGATGTTGTCTTCTCTTGCTAGCACAAGGCACTCACGCTTGTTTTCATTGTATTTACCCAGAATGCCCTTTCCTATAGTCCGCTTCCTGCTTTTAGAGTGTTCTCCAGTTCGCTTGGCATTCACATATACATTGAAACAATGGCAGAGATCACTTCAACTGAACCGAGACAGAGGTTTGTAGGCAGACCAGAGTTTGCATTCATGGTCCGCATCAGAGTTTGATCACACATTTGCACCTCTGCTTTGACTTTCTATGCAAATGAACTGACTTCTATTAAAGCAGACTGAACAGGGCTGGTGTGAATGCACTCCATCATCATCATCATCATCATCATCATCATCATCCTTGTCTGATTCTGTAGCATCCACAATTTGATCACCAGTTTAGCCAGTTAAGATGCTGTTAAATTCCTTACATGTCAAAAAAAAGTCCACGCTGTGAACACATCAACTCTAAATCTCCATACATAAACAATACTGCTAAGGAATGCATGAAATTGCTATTCAAATAAAACACCAATAAATTGATAACAGTACTACCTAATGTCATTCTAAGTTATGCAGATACTCTGTCTGCACTAATGGAAATTCTCTCACATTTTGTAGTTTTGTTATGGAGTTTTATGTTTTATAACCTGTTTCATGGTTTTCTGTTTATTCATAGTTTTGTTTTATTTTGTCGTTACCTGCAAATGCCTGCAAATATAATGTAACTATTCCTAAAGCAGCAGAACTTTGTTAAATTTGCTTCTTTCATCATAATTCACATGCACTATACCCAACAGGCTGCATCAAACATGCTAAAGATCCTCCACAGAGGAAACAGTTTAACCAATATATTCACTGAACACAGTGATAACAACCTAATCCTTTCATGGATTTGTAGTTTCCTGTCACCAATTAGCTCATTTCCATCAATCTACATTCACTTTAAATTTCGCCCTTCCTACTAACATCTCGCCCATTCCCGAGTTCGTCCTTCTGTCCGAACATGTCTTTCTGCATGGACAGGCTCATGGTGCATGAACCAGGCAGGACAGCTGTCTGCCATGCATAATGTGTCCTCAGGGAGCGCCCTCTGGCAGGTGGAAGCCAAGCACAGCTTTCAGTACACACCGAGACTCCCTCCACTATACAGGGAGGTCTGTAGCCATATGGCAGTGGATGGGGAAGTGCAGAGGTTTTCCTTGGGTGTCCCACCCACTTGCAAAATTTAATTAAATTGTAATGGAGTCTTCCTGTGGGACAGTTTTTACAGACTGCCAGGAAGTCGATGCCACACTGACCTCGGTCTCCCTTTAGGTCTAAGGAGTTTTACAAAAGGAGCAATACTGTAAGGTAGAAAATAACAGTTTTAGTCATCAAAGTCTAACTTTTTTTTCAGTTTTCTGATCTGTGTATTCTAATTTTGGTACATGTCTGCTTTACTAAATGTCACAAGAGACAGATGCTGTATAATGATTTCTATATATATGTATAAGATTTGAATACATGTCACCTTTCTAAACAACGATGTAAGACACTCGGACACATGGAAATAAAAACTTGTCAACCTCAAAACTTTTGTCTAGATGGCAAATCCTTCTTTTAAAAGATCAAATGTCTATAAAAATATACTTAGTGGGCAAAAAAATCTTTACATTTTGTTATATTTTCCCCTCTTAGCAGTCACCTTACACATTCATTCACATCCTGGATGTGCAGTGGTTGTGTTTGGCCTTTAACTCATTAGTTATCTTGTTTCATTGAATTTATTTGCAAGCACTGACATGCCATTGCATATCTTCTGATGGACCAAACAGCCATGCAGTAAAAAAAAAAGAGCAGAATTGAAAACTGATGGCAGAGATGCTTCCTGAATTTATGTCCCAAGCAGAGCATGAAACAGCTTCCCCACTGAGGGAGCCCTGCTTCTGCTTTCACTGCAGTCCAACACACTGCTTCTAATCATATCGTTCAATGTCAAAATATGTCACACATATATTGAAGGATCATTTATGTTATGAATCATCTCTCTAGTATTTGCTTCTTGGGTTTTGATCACAACTGTGTCTTCCTACTTATGCCATTCCAATTACAATATGTTGTTTTTTATTATTGTTGAATATTACTACAATTATCTATTATCATTATGGCTTTTATGCACTGTTATTAATATAACTATGATTATTAACAGTAATTATAACATTAGGTTCCATCCTTTGGGGCTGTCTGCTCCGGGTTTGGCTGATAGGGTTTGGGGGCCATTGGGAGGCCATCAGGGCGGGGCCCCAACCTCTCCTCTGTGCTCCATCATGCCTGCTGATTGCCAGCTAATGATATTTTATTCATTTGGATTTGTTTAATTTCTTAAACAAAAAACAAATTTGTTTCTTACAAACAAAAAACAAAAACAAAACAAAAAGTCTATAATACACAAAGGCCAGGGTCTGCATAGTCTAAGCGGGGGCCACATCCCGTTTTCCCAAGTCTTTTATGTATTTTCTTTTTTTTTACCGCATTACACAAGATTAGGGATGCATAGAAAATCAAAAGATTTATAACACAAGGAAGACCTGTCATTGTTTGGCCAATATGGGCTGAATGGCTGAGCCTCGACTGATGATACTAATATCTGTCTGTCTGTCCATCCATTTTGCTTTTAGACTGATTTGTTTGAAAATAAAATAAAACAATTAAGAAAAGAGAGATGTGTGGTTCACGCTAGGAAACACGACACTTTCTCTTTTGTGACATTGTAAGTGAAACATAAAATGGAAATGCCAATTAATGGAAACATAGATAATGATACATAGTTGCTAACATAAATAAAAATCATAGAAGTGTGGTGTGCTTGAGTGTTTGGCCCCATTCACATTAATACCTCCAAATAAAATCAAAAGGCCTCAAGTTGGACTATTTTAAAAAGCAAAATGGGCAAAAGCGTGACTTGTGATATGCAAAGCATAGTGTTTAATCTGCTTCCTCATCCCTGCTAAAAAATAACATGATGTTACAACCACTTCTAATGTATTCATAACTTTGTGATTCAAAAACCCCTAAAGACCCCTGGTTCACTGGTTCACTGGTTTCCTGGTTTCCTGGTTGCAGGAAAAGCTTTTACACTGCAGTGTGAACAGTTGAGCTCTCTTCCTTTCACCACGCTGCCACTTTAACTTTATTTTGTTTACACTTTCGGTTGAACATCAGAACACCACTGGTATTTAGTAGTTGTACTCAAAGGTCCGGCATAATAGAAAAGTCACTGCAAGCTACTATAGATGTATTGCACAGCTTAATAAGTAATAAAACTATGTAATAACCCATTGATTAACAGATTACTATCATTGGTAATTGACTGAATGTGATAAAACAGCTCTCGCTACATTTTGTATGTGAAGTGTGCATACTGGTTTTCAATGACAATTTAACAATTTCACTTCCTTTTACTTACAATTTTGAAGTTTACAAATGGAACCACAAACTGCCAGTGACTCACTAGATATAATTTACCTTTTCCTCTCAGGGATAAATCATTTAAAGCATAATCATAGCTTCAGGTTTGCTACATATCTGCAAAGATACAGAGATAAACTTGAAAAATTGAAAAAATGTTGAGATTTCTTATGTATGTTTATGCCAAGCATATAATTTAGACATGGAAATAGTTTCGCTAAAATTTCTGCTAAACACACTTTTAAAAAGCAAACTATCTGACCATAAAACTGTGCTTTGCATATTAAATCAGCCTTTGTTTTTGTGATATGTTAAACCTGCCTGGACAAGCAGATGATTGGTGGAACATTTTCCAGCAATCCAGGAAAATGAGAATTGCCAAGTCAGCTCTTCGTCTGAACAGTGATTTCAGTTTTACCCGTCTGGATAAGCTGATCCTCTTTGGATGCTAACAGTTTGGTCATCCTGTGTGGGCTAAGACTGACGAATCTCTCTCTTTTTAATGTTATTTTTGATTGGCCGGTTAGATGTGTTAAAAAACAAAGATAAATTCTTGTATAATGACATTTTTAGTATAAACTGAAAGACACATTTTTACTCAGTCAAACATTTAAGCAATAAGTACAAAAGTTATTGCTAACAACAAGTGAAAAAACCTGACATGAAGAGTGCCAAAGGCCAAAGCCTTTTGCGGCTTTAGCCAGAAGACCTGTTACATTCAAGATGTGTACACTGACTCTAAAACAAACTTGTAATTGACAACCTGCATCGGTTCTGTTTATTAGTGTGGAGACAGCTGTCTTAAGATGGATTTTCACGAGCCTGAGGGAGCCTGACGTGTTGTCGTTATTTCCCTGTTGGTCCTAAAAGGCAAACCCTAATTGGATTACTTCAGCACAAATTGGCAGATCTGAAGGCAGTCAGTGCAGCAACCTTTACTGTACAGACATCAAACAAAGACAAAGAGCGTTAAAAGAAAAAAAAAATCCACATTACCCTCAGGCTTTTAAAGCTTTCACCAGGTAAACCCTGAAAGGATGAGATTCAAGTAATTAAGACCCAATCAATTCCAGGCACGCAGCATTTTCACAGCAGTAGAGCGAATCAGTTCTATCTGTTGGGAGGCCTTCAGCTTGGAGAATGTAATCAAAATACCTCTAGCAGGAAGTAGTTCTAGAGACCAAGCTAGAACTGTTGTCATAGACAATATTTGTTGTATTAGTTTTTAGGCTACATTGACACAGCAGGCAGTGCAACTCAAATCCAAAGTTTTTGCTGAAATGTGACCCATATCTGACCTTTTTACGGCACTTTAAATCTTTTCATCTCCAAAGAAATCTGATCTGTGCCACTTCCACAGTGGTACAGATTTAGTGGTACTAAATCGGATACATAGCCAGTAGTTTTCAAAGCTTCTGCAGTTTGAACGGTCATGTTGGATTTTATTGAACTTTTATGTCATTGACGTAACTCTGCACCAGAAACAGGCAGAAGCCACTCTTGGCTCAGACTATGCATCCAAACAGATTTCTCTATAGAAGTTGCAGTCAATGCTCCACAAAAGGCCATTGCTATTTCCTTTTGTATTAGCTTCCTTTGTCTTTGATTTTGTGAACATGATGTCTGCTCCCATTACTGAAAAAATTGTAAAAATTGATCCATAGATGGCTCAGTTTGTTATTACTTCTGTAAACAGAGCATTCCTGTGTGACATCTACGTTCTTCATCTGCTCATGCGGGTCGCTTTCAGGGTCATAACAATTCATGCCAAAGTCTCCAAATAAGACAGATAATGATCCGTAAATGACATATCATCACCGGTAGAGTTCAACTACCTCGAAAGAATGTTTTCAGTCATAATGTAGCGTAGCGGTGCCACTTTTGCTGTGGAAATCCCGTTTGGAACTCCTTTAGAAATCATCTCCTGAATTGTATATTTCCCTGCTTTTGTATATCAACCATAAAATTAGCATTGAAAAGAAAGAAGAATAGAACTTACCTTGAGATTTGGAAACAAAAGTTCATAAACTGAAAAAATACAAAAAAATCTACCAAAATACTTTTCTGCCTTTATATGTGCTGAACCAGCCATTCTTAACCATAGGACCGAGGCCTACATTTTGACTGCCATGGTGCCCCCTAGAGGTCTACAAGATGTTGTTACCGATGGGCTGTGGTCAGCGGAGCCGGATTCATTTTGGAGGTGGGGGGGCCATGGGGTGTTTGGTCACCTCTGTTACGCACTTTGAATGTCAGGCACACGCACTTGTTCAATTGATATGATGGCACCTGTCAATCAATTCAGTGTGTTTGTCACAATTTGTCCCGAAGTAAACAGTAACCATCTCTTACGTGGAGAACAATATTTTTGGGTCTACCATGCGCTGCGGTCTGGCTCGATTTGATGATTGTTTGCTATTAAATGTGCTGCAAATACAGAAATCTCATTTCATTTTTAGGCAGAATTTGTTCAGACCTGGACCAGATCAGAGTCCAAGCCCTTTTTCAGATGCCAGACCTTTTCACGATCCCAACCCGACCCGAAGTCGCCCCATGTGCGTAAACCTTTGGGTGACTGCTATTCAATCTGCAGCCTTAGATTTGGTCCAGATCTCAATGCTGTAGGTTTATCTGTACCTCTGTCTGCATATAAACACAGAGAGATGTCAGTCACGGATTGTCAGAGTCATGTGCAGCCTGTGTAAATGTCTGGGGGACCAGCAGACGGGCAGGGCAGTCCCGTAAAATGGGGGGGGAGGGCAAGGTCCCCCTGATCCCCACCCCGAGTGAATCAGGATTCTCCATTACAGGTACAACAAACACCAAACCCTGAAACACTCAGAGCTACTGGAGGCTCTCTGACAGTGAGCCTTTCCTCCACTGCACTCAGACTGGATCTGATCGTATCTGAGAGGCTCAAGCTTTTCATTAGGAGGCGAATAAAAAATGAGAGTAGTAGTTTGTCAAAAGATAAACTGTTGTGACTATTGTTTATCTGTCACAGATATGGAGGGTAGCTTCTGGTTCATGATGTTGAAGCAGTTTTCAAATTAATTTACAAATTATAAGGCTATTTTTTTCATTAGCACTTTAAATTGTTGTTTTATTTTATTTTTTTACAATACATATAATTTAAAAATTATTTTTTTTTATGTATTTATTTTCGAGCACATAATTTCATTTAGCCAATTTTTACATTGTCCCCCAGGCTTTAGAGTCTTCAATTATCTTGATGGGATGACAAATATTAGGGCCACTATAGATACAAAAAAAAGAGTATATTTTTACCAAAAACCTTAGAAATCTTCTAGAAAAAAGAAGAACATTTTATGAACTCAAAGTCAAAAATGTACTTGAAAAAACACAGAAATTCTGAGGTTAATCCCAAAATATTTCTAGAAAAATCATGGCAGAAATATACACTTCCTTTTTTTCTATTGACATAATAATCTATAATACACTGTGGTATAATGGTTAAAGGCCTAACAGAGCCTTTAATTATACTCTTGTTGCAGTTTGATCTGTTCCATGAATTGCTGGTCTGTTTAGAAAGTTGTTTTATGTGCAAGTTTGTATCCAAATGATAAATAAATGTCCTTGTGATTATCACATTATGATGTAATTATATTTTTCGTTGTTGATGGTAAACAATACATGGACTTGATTTCTATATAGAACAAAAATCAGGTCAGTTTGGTAAACCAATAGATGGTGAATATATTAATGGGCCCCAGGTCAAAAAGGTTAAGAACCTCTGTGCTACATGATCTGCATCCATAGTTGACTCTTTTTCATAGAATTGTGTTTTTAAAAACACAAAGAAACAAAAAAAAAAACAGATCTAATGTCTAAATGCTCATAAAGATGAAAAGATCCTGAACACACAGGCTGTTGATGCTGATCCAGTGGTCAGCATTCTTACTTAAATCCAGATCTATATTAGTGTTAAGTGTTTGGACAGATTTTAACACCATTATGATTCATGATGTTAAATCTTGGGAAAGAACATAAAACCAATATGGATGTTGCCTTAAAATGGATATTAGGTTCTTATTTGAAGCAACCCTGATCAAATGTAAAAGATTTATATCTCCTATCTTATTTTACAATTCTTCTTATAAGTACACCCTGCTTACATCAAACATTTAGGTTTGTACTAAGGAATAAATGATACAACATTCACTAAATGTCTTTGAATATTTCATAGACTTTAAATGTGAAACAAAGCCTGCTTTGCTCCCCAGTTATTTTATGCTGCGCTAACCCAAACTGGTATTGATCTTCTCATTTAGCTCTCGGAGAGAAAGCAAATACCTCGCATCGTATTATTTGATTCAGGCAATGTCTGCCTTTAGCTTGGGACTAAACAATGATGAATGCATACTGCAGGGAGGAAAACGTTTTCATTCCACTGCCAGAGGATGAGCTAAACCGTTCTAATCAAGGCAAATTACGCGTTAGTCTCCAGACGGCGACACTCGACAGGCCTGATCAAAACAACATAATGGGGGACAACAAACGTTTTTAGTGAGCAACAGAAGATCTGAAAAGAAACTCAGGTCATTTTTGTTCTGTGGTAATTTTCTTAATGTTTAAAGGAGGTCTGGAAAGTCGACATTCATTTCTGAACTTTTGCCACTTTTAATCTGACATTAAATCTTAACACTAAGGGGGGAAAAAAAACATCTGATAGAAAAAAAGCATAAACTGCAATAACACAGTTGTATAATTGTGCAGTTGAATTAAACTGCAGCATTTGCTTGTAGGAGTGTATCAGCCCTCCACAGGTTGGCTTTGACAATATTTGGTCCTTCTATTCAGAAAATGTTCTGTTAGATTGTGACGACGGTTCTAGTCTGCAGCTCTCTTTACATTTAAAAACACTTCTTATTCTTTGGTCTCACTCCCAGGGCAAATGTCTTACTACACTTGAAAAAACACGAAATTAACTTATAAGTAATTTTTTTGCAAGATATAGAATCCTGTTGTCAGTCAATAATTCCCTAATATTGATTAAAATACTGGCAGATTTTTTTCACTAACAAGACATTTTCCCAGGTGTTAAGTGAAATAATCTGCCAGTGTTGCTAATTCTTTGCCACTGTGCTTTTTATTAGAGGTTGGCGAATTAATCCAAAATAATACTGACACTAGTGTGGTAAGATTGATACTTTAGTTTCAGATTCTATGTTCAAATGTTATTTTATTTTTGAATTGTACTGTAGTGTGTCAACACTACTTCAAAAAATATTTCTTTATGTGCTCTCAAATTACTTTTTATACTTTATTTAGGAAAACAATGCACAGAAATTTGCTTCATTTTTCCATAATCTTTGTTTATCATGTTAAAATGTTAGCATTTTGTAGACACCTATAAACCTTGTGCAAATTCTACACTAGAGTTTAACATAATAATTCAAAAACAAAAATCACAATAAGACAAGATCAAAAATTTGAGAACATATCAAACTTAAATAGTTAAGTATCGATATCTGTATCGGTATTAGTGATACTGGATCTGTTTTTACTTGATATCAGAACAATGCCAAGATATACAACATGGTGCATCTCTGCAGTTTATATAGTGTTTTGTAATTTGTTATTCACTTGAAAGGCTAAAGGGAAACTATGCGTTTTAATGAATACTGTATGAATACTTTTCAGGGCCAATAACTAAAAATATCACACAAAAATATCAGAAAAAAAGCTCTTTTTTATGATGTACACCATTTTGCCCACAGCCTTCAAAACCAAATTTATGTTTGACCATACAGGAAAAAGATATACAGCACATAGATAAATATAAATGTTTCTTGACCTTTTGATTTCCTAAGTCTGAATAGAATCGAGTTGGTTCAGGTTGGTTTTTCCCAGAGGGATTGAGTCGTTTCTGTTTAACTGTGATGAAAACAGAGAATTTTACCTCCAGAATGAGGGGGAGGTCCGCACAGCAGAACCACTCCTTGACCTTCCCGTACTGAGACAGAACTTCTTCTGTGAGTCTTGAAGTTCTCCAAGTCTGAAAAATAACAATGACAAAAAATAACAGCAGTTAAGAAAAATAGACCATCAAGAAAGAGCTCAATAACTCTGGTTTGCAAACACTTTGAAGCATCGTTTTAACCTTTATTGAAAGTCACAATACACAACATCTTGCAAGTGCACAGTATTGTCACACCCCTCCAACACACTGATATGCTTTGATCTCAGAGCCAACACACACTCAGAGTCTTTTGTTCTATTTCTCCAGCTGGAAGTGAGAAACTGATTCTCTAACAGCTGCAGCAAAAAACTGACGATATCCAAATATTGAGAAGCTATTTGTTGTTCTGCTGGTGATCGAGGCGTTTTAAAAGTGAGCCTTCAGTGGAGGCAAATTAAAAATTCTGGGGGTTGCAGAGAGCCACTGGTGTTGCCGTAGGTCATATTGTCCTCTTATCCAATATTCCAGACTTACTGCAGGGATTCCAAAAGGATCAGAAGTGAGACAAATTGGGAGCCAACAGAGAAATCTGCAGAGACACGGGAATAACGGAAGGTCTTATGGAAAACAAATCAGGTGGTGTTGCTGCGACTGGTCAGCTCAAATCCTACTTAGAAAATCTGCTTAAAAATATCGAAAACAGTGTCGAAGAATATTGATTTTTAATTAAGGCAAAATTATTATGGACACCACTGTGTATGGAACAAAAATCTTCCAATGAAAAATCTCAGGTAGACACAAAGTTTTCTTTTTTTTTCCTCTAAAGACAGTAATATATTGTTGAGAAGGTAAAATTCTTGTATTTTGGAGAGAAGCTGATTTTTATTTACCTCTGCATGTATCCATGTAGGTCTGAGAACAGCAGAGCACAAACTGCTCTAACGCCTCCTCACTGGCATCCACTGAAAAACACCTGATAAGGTCAGAGCTGGTCGGCTAATGATTCCTGATAAGTGGATGGTGACCCAACTTGTTAGTTTTCACAAAACTATTTTATTTATAATTTTGTTAAAAAACTGTTATGTTAATATTGATTGAAGATTGATTATAATTATTAACAGTTTTTGATAGCTAATTAATCACTGTTGCCCAACCAAAGTCACTGACTAGAAGCATTTTCTACTGTTCTCCTCCTAAACTCCAGCTACATGAATTTAAGTGAAACTGAAGGCGTCTCAATGTGCTCTAAATATTAATCATGTTGTGTCTGCTCTTCATATTAAATCTTATTCAATTTATTTTTTCCCCATCTTTCTGCTTTTTTCTCAGGCAGACGGGTTTGAGGCTCACCATGTTCATCAGTCAGAGAGGCGTAATTAATTAATCCTTCAGCTGTCCAATCCGATGGCAGAGGAAGAGTTTGTGATGAGGTGATGTCGTTTTAAAAACAGCCTGGTGCGGAACCTGCACTTTTGCCGCGTTTTGCGTTTCCACTTCATTTACAGCAGAGGTAGTTCTGCACCATTTGCAGGATTTTATTTGCCTCAGATGGCCAGTGCTTTAACAATATAAGCACAAACTGAACAGGCTCATTAAAACGGAGGGACAGACTGGCACTTATTGTTTGCCTACAGGCACTTTAGATGAGCCCCGATGCCGGAACATCCTCCCTATAGTTCCTACCCGATGTGAGCAGTATGTAATGCCTCGCCTCTGTAATTATTCAGATGGAAATATGGACAGCACGCAACAGAGAAAACACAATTTGAACCTGTCAGGTAGCTCAGAGTGAAAAGAAGCATTTGAGCAAGGAGGGAGGGTGTAAAATGTGGGGAGGACCAACGCTGCGGCCCGTTCCCGGCCTCAGCGACTGTATGAATAATAAATCTGGGCCCAGCATGAGCAAAACACACGGAGAAAAAAAACACAACATGGAAATCAATAGTGACACACACCCACTAATATGAGCCAAACAGCAATCTGCCGCCTCTCTGCTAAGCAGAGATGGCTGCTGAGGCAAGTCACACATGAGAGATTTTAATAGCTCCGCTGGTAATCAGGTTACCTTTCATTCATCACGCCCACCAGCACTGAACATTACAGAGCTGTTCCCGCCATGGTCCTGATACCCAAAGTGCTGTTAAACTGAGCTAATTTTCTTTTGACAATTGATGGCAGCAGCAGGTCAGAAACACTTTGGGTGGACGCGCGTTGAGCTCAGCAAACGTGACCAGCAGAGTCCTATCAGCAATAGAAGCCCAAACAGGGTTTCTTCAATCAGAACCGTTTTTAACAATGTCAAGACATTTTACAAAAACCTGAACTTTGTAATAATTTGTCCTTTGTTAGGACAAATTTTAATGCAAAAAAACTTACCTTGTTTTTGTTTTTCTATCTAAATCTAAATACTTAGCCTCCTTTAAGATCATAGACCTAACTAAAATCCAGTTCACTATCGTTACGTTCACACAGCAGGTCCTGATGCTCAATTCCAATTTATTTTTCTTGCGTGGTTGTTAATACTGCTAGTACTAGTTAAACCTGACTGTAGCAAGGTGTCTGTGTGAACGGTCTATGACACCAAAGTGGCCCGCATGCACACGATTCCAATGTTAACGTCACAGCGGCTCTCTGTTTCCAGAAGTATTAATGAACGCCACTGTTTAAGGTCCATTTTATAGTTTATTCAGCAGCAAGAGCCGACAGGATCATCACAAGATCATAACAAGACAAAATAAGCCAAGAAAGAGGAAGCACAACTCATACTGGTATTTTCTGGAACATTGACTGTAACTTCTATAAAGATGTCTGTTTGGATGTGAAGTCAGAGCTCAGTGTGGTGGGATTGTGGAGTGATGCGCTCCAGTGACAGATTTCTTTAATAATTTCAGAATCATAATTTTCAGCCATTGCTTACATCCTGATTTTCATGCATCTGGCTTCATTTAATGCAGAATTACGACAAATATCTCACGTCAACGACATAAAAGTCAGAAAAAATGACTGCAGACGCCTTGAAAACCATATATAAAAAAATCTGATTTAGTTTCACATATGGAAGTGGCAAAGATCAGATTATTGGTGGATGAAAAGATCAGAATTGGGCCATTCAGTCTGCGGTGAAAAAGTTCATGTGTGTTGCATTTGTTGGCTGTGTGAACCTGGTCTGTTGGTCTTCAGAAGTCAACTATTCAGATGATTTTTGCATTTTGTGCTGTACAAAAAGCAACGTCCTGAAATATCTGTCAAGTTCTAAACATCCAGCTTTGGTCTGGATCTTGGAAGGACCGGTCTTAATATTCCCATTTATTTATTTTTTTACCCCTCCTCCAGGGGGTCTTTTTGTGTCTCTAGTGTCCCTTATACGACAGTAGGCTGACAGGAAACAGGGAAGGAGAGAGGGGAAGACATGCGACAAATATTGTCGGGTCCGGGAGTCGAACCCGCGATGGCCGTGTCGAGGACTCAAGGCCTCCAAATACTGGTCCCACTAACCACCACGCCACCACGGCACGCCCAATATTCCCATTTTTAATGTCATGTTTTTAATAACTATAAGTAGAATAATGGTCATAATTAACACAAATAAAGTCTTTTGTCCATGTGAGGGTAATTAATCTATAAAATGTGTTTTAATTTGTTCCTGAAAAAATAAGTACTTTACATTACTATTCAAATTTCTTAGCATTTGTTTACAGTGTACATTTACAAGCTTCTAAAATAAAAAAAAGTCAAATGAAAAAATAGCAGTTATTTGTAAATATAAAAAAATGCAAAGGGTGTGAATATGTTTGGAAAGCACAGAGGAAATGTTTCAGCGATACATGCAGGTTATTTTTAGCTCTTGCCTGTAAGCCTAATGCATTTTACTGCAGCACATCAACCGGGATCCAAATGTTATTTTTAACTAAGAAGCCTGAAGACAGCCTGTTAATTAATCTGCAAAGACAGGTGACACAGTGCCTCAGATTTATCCATACATATTCTACCAAATTGGGTTCATTAACCTTAATTAACCTGGCTCTGCAATATGCTGTGTATTGTTGAGTTCTGTGTGGTGAGCAGCGCTGTGGGCATGGCGGCTCTCCTTTGTAACCTCACACGTCGCCAAAAAGAACTGCCAGCAGTCCGCTTTCAAATGAGATTACTGATTAGTTCAGCACCAAGTGATCTAAATGTAAAATTATTGGGCTCGCTGATTTATGAAGAGTACGGCGAGGTCAGATAATATGTCATGTTGGCCGCAGGCAAATTTCATTATCTGGCAAGTCTCAAATTATTTCTTTAAGCATAAGTCTGCTCTTAAGCTTCATTCGCTGCTGAGCTAATAGTTATTTAAATCCTATTGGAGGGTGATTTTTTTTTTTTAATGTTTCTGAAGTATTGCCAGATTGATGCCTTCAGGGTCCAATGGGTGTGTCTGACTCTAGGAGGTAACATATTGTTGTCACTTTATTCAGTTTGACCTAAAGCTATGTGAGCCTGTAGTTAAATAAAAAACTGATTTATTGTAAGAATAAATCAGTTAATTTAATCGATTAAAATGAGCACGAAAATGATCGTCTAAGACAGGGGTGTCAAACTCCAGTCCTCGAGGGCCGCAGTCCTGCAACTTTTAGATGAGCCTCTGCTGCATCACACCTGAATAGAATAATTAGATCATCAAGGCTCTGGAGAACTGATCTACACAAGGAGGAGGTCATTAAGCCATTTCATTCCAGTGTTTTGTACCTGTGGCACATTTAAAAACTGCAGGACAGCGGCCCTTGAGGACTGGAGTTTGAGACCTGTGGTCTAAGAGATGATCCCCTTTAATATCACTGAAACGTCATTTTGAAGAACGCTGCAAACATTTGACTCAGTATGAAGTACTTGGTCTGAACTACCTGCCACTTTTGCCTGTTTTCCCTGTCTAAGCTGAAAGACTATTCATTTCTTTCATTCCGTTACAGAGACTTCATAATCCATTTTATTTATTGTTGTCTCATTTGTTTTGTTTTATTTTGTACATATATATAATGTTTTCCAGTTACTGTGTTATTAAATGTTCTTTAGAAATGAATGATTTTTGCTTTTTCATTATCAATAATAATGGTATTATTATGCCATTGTTATACTGTATTAGTTGAAAATGGTCTCAAAATGATTATATTATTGTTTATCACAATCATTACTGGTACAATTTAATGCACAGCAAAATTTGTTATCATGACAGGCCTAAAACTATGTGCAGTTCAGGTCAGAATTTTTGCATCACCATATTTTATGTATTTTTCTTGCACTTCCTAACCAATGCATCTTTTATACAGCATCCAGCTTTTATGCACAGTTAATTCAACAGTAAAAACCCACTGGTTTAGAGCTGCCTTTAATTCCTAAAAAATTAGAACATTGATCAAAATATCTGATGTATATTGTTTGATGATCTTGACAAAAATATAATGTTTATTGCTTGTTTTGTAATTTTGCTATTGGATTATGTTGCTCTGGTGTAGAGAAGCTGCTGTTAGAGACGATGGGAGGATGAAGCCCTGAACATTTATGGACAATTTAAATGAATTCTGAAATAGCAGAGTGATCAGCCAGAAACAAAATTGTCCCAGAAGTTGATGATGGCTACAAAAACATTGCAGTTTTTCTGCAACTTGATAAGGAACATGTGGCGATGGACTCAGACCTGAACCCTCAAAGTCACATAAAGACAGTTACAAACTCAGGCTTTTATCACCTAAAGAAAATTTCTAGAATTAAAGGACTAACGCCGTTACAAAATCTAGAGAAACTTATGCATGTGTTTATCTTTAGTCACATTGATTACTGCGACAGTGTCTCCCTAAAATAAATCAATCAGACAGCTGCCACTGATTAAAAAACACAAAGCGGCATTCAGCTTCTATGCACCACAAATCTGGAACAAACTTCCAGAAAACTGAAAAACAGCTGAAACACTGAGTTCCTTTAAATGAAAGCTTGTTTTGTCATTAAAGATGTATTTATGGATAGTCACTCCACCCCCACCACCAAAAAAAAGAACAGCTGAAATATAAAAGACTCAAATTAGGGGCAGTGGGTGGTGCAGAGGTAGAGCTGCTGCCCCAGAGTCCGAGGCTATTAGACGCCCAGGGTTTGTTTCCAGAATCTCTCTCTCTACTCATCTACTGCCGATAAAGACCTCTGGTGCCAGAAAACACACATTTTTTATTTTAAAAAGCGTAAAGTTATTTTGAAAATCATGCTGAGTGGAAGCAAACTTCAGACTGGACTCGTGTTAAGGGGTCCAGAGAGCAACCTTCTGGTACAACACTCTGTTTTCATGCTGCTGCTGGACGGAGGAGGGGATGGTACCTGGTTGGCTCTGTGTTCACCAGCTGCAGTGGGAAGTGAGTCACAGCATCAGCAGAAGCAGGAAGGCATGCTGGTGTTAATGTGACAGGAGGGAGGTGTTGCTAACAGTCTTCATTAAAACCTCTTTAGCTAAAAATAAATGTAGCGTTAACAGGAAAAAGACAGAAAGTTTGTGAGACAGTTTTTTTTTTATTTAGTTTTTTTATGCGATGTTGTCTGTACCCTGAAACCAGACAACGATGGAGGTCTGAAACCTCTCTTGCTGTGTTATTGTTCCAGCCTGCAGCAGCTTTACTCAACTTAACGGCTTCTGACCCTGGTCACGCGCCTCGCCGCTGCACCGCATCGCTGCTCCCCCATCTGGGGTGCCTGGCCCCTAGTTTGCCAATCGCTGGCCTCAGCAGCTCTTCGCTTTGCTACTTAGAAATTTTGCAGCCACAGCTTTAACTAAAACAGAGCTGGTTAAGGATGGGTGTGCTTTGTTCTGCCACTGAAAAGCCAAATAATCTACTAATTCAATACAAAATGCACAAATCATTCACTGTGTCTATTCATTACACATTTTATTTATTTATGCTTTCATTTTGATGGCATTGACTTTTGCAATCTCAAAGAATTATAATATTGCACAAGACCAATAAATTATGGCTTTATATTGAAAGTCTACATGTAGGGAAGACTGCTGAGTCGACAGTGGTCCAACAAGCGTTCTCCACAAGGTAAGCCACTAAAACGCATCGTTAAAGAAACTGGCTTTGGCAACATGCTGCATCCAACCGTGAACAAAATAGGAATAATATTAAAACATGAAAAACAAGTCTTTCATATCCAGTTCAAGAAGGAGAAAGAAGAAGTCAGTGCTTATTAAATCCTACTGCCAATATTCTGGTCTCGTCTTTACAGGCTTCACCAGACTGTATACAGTTATATGGTCACAATCATCAGATCACCTTAAAACAAAATCTTAAGTGTAAGTCTGTTTTATTTTTGTATCCATTTCTTTTTTTTATTAGTTTTTTTTAGTTAATAAAAGAACAATAATAAAAAAAACAGGATTAAAAAGTAAAAAGAGCCATGCTGATTTAGTTGTTTTTCTCTCACATTCTCTATTTTATTACTTTGCCTCTTTAAGACAAAGAGTTGTTGAAGAGGAAACCTGTGAGGCTGGAAGTGACTCTGAAGAGCCACTGAAACTCTTATGATAATAGCAGTAATTCCACTTTAAGTTGTATGATAAACCATCAATTACTGAGATCAATTACATTTTCCTGTAATTACTTTGTAGCTGTTAAAAGTCTCCTGGCAGAGTTGGTCCAGTAAGAACTAAAACTCAAAACGCAGGATGGACTTCTAAAGAAAAGCCGTAAAAAAGCAACCTGGTGCCTGGATCACCGCTCCCCCTCACTCCACATGTTAATCCACTCATCTGATTAATGCTCCTCTCTGGAGGAGAACGTCTCATCCCCTCGGCAGAATGACTGAACATCCAGGACGGAGTCGCGGTCCGCACGGCGGATGACAAACTCTCTGTTGGCAAGTCGTTCTTAACACGGCGAGCTGCCGTCGCTCTTAATTATATTTACCGGAATGTGAAAAGCGGGCAGCCAAACAGCGTCGGCCTGGTCCACCGTGCCGAAATCCAGCGGCTTGTTTTCATTTCCTCTGGTTAGTTTTGTTTGAGGAGTGTTTGCCGTTATCTCTTAGCTGTCGCTCAAAGGTGATTAATGTTGATGCGAGGCTAATTGACTTCGCTCCTCTCAGAGGGCTTTATCTCTTCCTGGCATTTCTGATCAGAGATCTTTGATGAAAGCTTGTCACGAATTCATCCTCTCTGCTGTTTTATTTTCTAATTATCTTCGTCCCTTTTCTGCTGGTGGTGGTACAGTAAAGCAGCGAGGCAAGAGTTTCACTGCAAAAACACAACATTTGACCAAGTCATTTTGGTCGAGTTTCTAGTATGAACATCCTACTACACCAAGTTAAACAACACTAACTCATAAGTAACTTTTCAGCAAAATACAGTAGGCCTGTGGCAATAAGCAACAAATCAAATAATCGCATGATCATTTAAAAAAAAGAGCAATAATTCCAATTAGCAAAATTTATGGTTTTTATCGTCTCTTCTGACAAAACCTGAATGACAAAAGTCTTTTTGTCTCAACTAGCCTTTTTCTGAAGGACATTTTTGCTTTCAGGCACTCCATAATCCATTTCACTTGTTGTTGTTTTGTTTATTCATTTTGGATATTTAAAACGTCGTCCAGTTCCAGTGTTAAATGTTCATTAGAATTTAAAGCTTATTGATCTTTGAGAATGTGTTATTGAATTATTATGGCATTACCATTAAATTACTTGAACATTTTCTCAAAACAATATTATTTATCACAATAACCTCTGTGACAATTTATCCTCCAGCAAAATTTGTTATGGTGACGAACCTACATATGAGCTTGTTTAAAGTCAATGATTTCTTAATATTGATGAAACTATTTTGATGAAAATACTTTTTCCCAGTAGTGAAACAATCTGCCAGTGGAAGAAATACTTTTTCATCATTATTAAGGAATTGCAGACTTAAAACAAGCTCCTAAATCTTACTAAAAAGTTAGTTATAAGTTTGTTTAGTCAAGTGTAATAAGACATTTGCACCAGAAACCAGGCCAAAACTACTTGACAAAATGTTTTGTTTTTGCAGTGGTAGTAATGAAAAATGGCTTGAATTAAAGGACAGTACTATTTTTAGGAGGGGATTTTTAGATTCTCAAAAATTGCTTTCTTCCTTTTTTTGGGTGGGGGGTGTACTAACCCCACCACTTACTTTCATCTAAAGAAACGATAGAAGGCTAGATAAAAGCAGCCAAGCCTTACCAAAAAACGAGCTAACAGAACAAAGTCAACAAAAGCAAGAGAGATCTAAGGTTCTGAATTGAATCACCCACCGTCTCCCCCAAAAAAGTCCTTTTTTGGTTGTATTTTTGGCTGAGATCAAAGCCATGAAGTGGGGATGTGTAGTTCACTAGAGCCGCTCATTGTACCCCCCACCCCCACCCTCCACCGCGTTGAAAGCATGCCGCAATTGTTGGCCGTGTCCGATGACTCCCACCATCATCGCCTCATCTTCCACCTCTAACCATCCACTCGCCCCAGCTGCCCCCCAAAAAAGAGCAAAAGAAGCATTGTTGTTGGAAGTGGGCTCGGTGGGAGCAGCAGAGCGTCATTTGCAACGCGGCTGATGCCTTTCAGTCCGTCCACGGTGGACGGCGTGGGCTCGACCGGAGGAACGCCTTTCAAAGTTCATGCGGATGTGTAAGTGTTGAAAAGAAAGCATAAGAGCAAAGATGCAAGTCAACACAAGTCCTTTCAGTCAAAGGCACCCAGAATGGCCCTGACTGTTTCTACACAGCCCTGCGACAGACTGGCGACCTGTCCGGGGTGTACCCCGCCTCTCGCCCGGAATGTAGCTGGAGATGGGCACCAGCAACCCTCCCGACCCCATTAGGGACAAGGGTGAACAGAAAATGGATGGATGGATGGATGTTTCTACACAAAAAGCTTCCCTGTGATTCTCCGAAGGAAAGCAGCTAACGATGAATAATTGCCCCGGAATAAGTAAAAGTGATGTCCCATCCAGGTCCATTAGCATCAATTATTGCAAACCTGGGCTGGCATTACAAACAATGATCCAGATTAGGCTGATCATTGCATCCCTGACATATGAGCTTTCCAAATGCCAGGGCCACTAATCATACTCCAACGGGCCTGACCAACCATGACCGTCAGATTCATCACAGCCTGCCGCTCGGTAAGGACCGCTTCCACGTCTTTGAGCGGCGCCGGCGGAATAATACATGACATGCGCAGGTGTGTGTGGGTGGAGGTGCTGGAACTTACACATCGGGATGGTTATTTTAGGGCTTTTGCTTACGATGCTACACAGATCTGCTGCCAAAAATAAATGAGGTGGACAACGAAGTGTGAACTACTAAAGTCCAACAGGTTTAACGCTGAATCAGCATATCTGTGAGTGGATTTCCAGAGGAAACAACTTTAGGAATTCCTTCTCCTTAAGCTGGGCCTTCCCAAAAAAAAATCACCTGATTTTCCATTGACCTGTAGAGTCCAGAGTTGCATTTTGGGTAATATACACACCAAGTTTTGACAAACTACAAACTGCATTAGTTTTCTTGGATTTTTTTCACTTTCTACCAAATCCCATAATTCTAATGGGAGTGTAGTAGTGAGTGTGAGTGCAGAGGTTATTTGTCTTTGGGCTTTTTTGCCTTTTAGTCACTATTAAAAGTTTCATATGACCAAAAAATGTAATTTCTTACAAATAACGATCAAAATACCACTTCAGACCTACAGAATCAAAGCAGACATAACTTTGCCAGACAGAGTTCAGTTTGACAGGAAACATCGTGGCTCTTAAAGTTACAGTGTGTAACTTTAAAAAAAAAAAATCTTATTAGTTAATAGTGTCACTATGTTGTGACAGTAAAGACAGTCAGTGAAAAGACTGAGTTCCTCCACTTCCTTTCTGGGATACCATTGCCATCTGAAAAAAAACTAAACTAATAAGACAACAACAACCAGAGGAGGAGGAGGACCTTAGCGCTGTCAATCATGTAGGGACAGTTTTCTCCTCAATGTGAAACAGCTTAAAGTTCCAGGAAAACCGTGTGGCCATGCTAACTAGTCTGAGTATTTACACCAGGCTCTGCCATCAGGAAGAAGCTGTAGCGGTAGCGCTTACACAACCATGATAGACAGCACTAAGACCTGCCGCCTAGCTCTGATTGGTTGTTTTTAGTCAATACTGGGAGAAGACAGAGGAGCTAAATATTTTTCATAGATTGTCTCCTCCCAAACTGTCACAACATAGTGACAGTTTCAACAAATATGCAAAAAAAAGTTTTTTAGAAGTTAAATACTTTAAAAAAAAAAGAACATGACTTTTTTTATAAAATAGAAGGGCTTTAAGTATTGCAAAATCTCAAGGATTTTTTTTCGTTGGTACCTACTCAATACTTGGCTTCAGTCAATAATACATGATTCTGGTCATTTTCCATTACAATTGAGAAGCAGCTGCATGCAGGTTGGGTCATCATAGCAAGGCAAAATCTTTAAAGTAATCTAAAGTGGTCCGTATGGGAAACAAACACAATGCCTTGTCATTAGACCATGGAGTTGTTTTGAGCGTTTAAGTCTTTTTTTTTTTAAAACAGCACTGGAGGAAGGAACAGAAGACACAAAGAAACACAATAACAAGAGTAAAAGGGAGGAACAGAGGGAAAAACGTCCTCAGTTTTATGTAGAAAAAAGCATAAAACTAAGGAAGGAAAAGCACAAAGAAAAAGAAGAAAGTCCAGAAAGAAGGATTCAACAAAAAATAATGGCAGAAAAAACAATAGCTACAGCAACAAAATTTTCTTCCATATTCATATTTTCCCAATCCTCTCCAGGTCTGGAAAGTCCTGGAATCTGAACCCAATCACTTCCAGGTTGCACTGGAGCCCTGATGGTGTCCGATGCTGCGTTATGATACTTTGAAGGCGCAGTGAAGATAAAAGCGAAAGCCAGAAAAAACCCGATAAGATATTTATGCCTCATTAGCTAAGTCAATATATTCGCTCCACGCTATCAGAGCAGCTGAAAGAAATCTAACGGATTTATTTGCATCTAAATGAGGCGTTTCTGTCTGCCCCCCTTTAAAGACCTATCTGGCTACATCTGGAATCGTCGCTTGTGTGTTCAGCCAAAAGTGAACTTGCCTGACACTAATGAGACACTGTATATCTGCAATACCTGAATATACACACCCTCCCACTGGATGTGTCAAGCCAGGCTCTGTTTCTTTGTTAAGAGTCAGACCTTCTGGCATCTCTGGCTTGTGGAACACTGAATAAGGCTTGTCACTGCATCCAAAGCACAGCCTGAAAAAAAAACACAGCCTGTTCATCAGTATGAGATATAAGTATATATCTTTTACATAATAAGTGATACAAAATCGATAGGAAATACTCATCAGGTTGGGTGTGGTATTGAGCGGCAGCACCCATCACTTATCCTCCTCTCAGGAGGACGACAGGCACAACACTTGCAAAAAAGTAGCATCATCCATCAAAAGTTTGGAACGACAGAATGTTCCGAGTCCCTGCTGGTTCTGAGCGTAACCTTGACGACGTCGTGGAGCACCAAACACTAACCAAGCAATATTATTTTTCAAAGGTTTCATCAGGAAAGCGTCTCTATGGCTCATCGGGCTCCGGAAATGGAGGAAAATTTAGCAAAGTCGCTTAAGAAATTACACTGAGAAATGGCAGGCTATCTAAAAATGTGAAATGATTTAAGATGCTGATCTGAAGAGACACAAAAAATTCAATCTGAGCAACAGCAATAATGTGCTTTACTGAGCGTTGATCACCTGGAATAAGACGGAGAAATTACTGATGGCTGCTTAATGAAACTACAGGGAGAAATCAGGGAGACACCTGGAGCTAAATGACTGACTCAGGAGGCAGATTACTGATCAAGTATAAAAAAAAAAATTAAAAAAAAGACATCTGACAGAGACAGAATCACAATTCCATCATCAATTCAGCGACCAAATTTAATGAGATTATTATTTGACCTTGGCAGAGAGTTAAAATAATAACTTTTTATGGACTAGTGAAAAACTGAAATACTGAGCCGTCTCAAAGCATGTTAGGCATTTATCTTTGCATCCAAACCAAATAGAACAAATGTTATAAGCAAATATTCTTGAAAATCTATTTCCAGGTCAGCAGTCTTTTGAAGGACCATTACAGAGATAATCAATTTCAACTTAGAATTGACAAAAACACACTACCTGATGATTGTTTGCATGTGGAAGGAAAGCGGCATCTCTGGGAAAAAACCCAAAAAACTCTTACCAGGACAAACTCCACACTAAAATCCTTTCCTTTGAGAAATCTGAAAATTACAGGAACTGCAGTAAGATCAGCAGAGTTTAGTGGCAAACTATTTTTCTTTCTGTTCAAAGTAAGCTTTTAAAACTTTAACAAATATTTTTTTCCTTTATTCGCACACTGACAGAATACAAGACGGCAGATGGAGAAGTTATAAACTGGCATTTCATCTCACATTGTTCAAATTAAGGGTCAAAATTGGGAACAGAAAATGTTTTATCATCTGTGGCAAGAAAAGAAAGTGAAAAGAAAGAAATTCAGAATCACCAAGAAGAACACTCTTAATTTATAACAACTATACTTTTAACTCACTGCTGTAGTTTGAGTACTAAAGTGATTATTGCTGTTGCATTAAGGTTCAGGGGTTTGCATATTGACTAAGTGGATATGTTGGACAAACCAATATTAATTATGAAAAATATCAACCCACCCTGCCAGTTTTTGGCAGCTGACCACTGCTGCACATCATCATGCCAAATGATCCATTTTGGAACTATTCTGTTTTTGTAATTGCACATCGTTTGATAAAACTATTGTAATCACAGCCCAAGTCCAAATATCTGTGTTGTTTTGGAGCACCACTGGACAAAGAACTGAAAGGTGCTGAGTGCTTTGCTGTTAAGGTGCTTTGTGACTTTTATCTCAATTCTCTGTATTTTTTCCCAAAAGCGAGCCTTTAAGGTTAATAGGAAAATCTAAATTACTAGGAGGCTTGAGAAAACCGACTGGCTTCCTATCAGGTTGGATAAATGTTATTGTAGAATGGAAATCATATTACAGAATGTAAAAGTACTGTAAAGTAAAGTAATGTAAAATGTTTATACTGCTTTGTACTTTCTTTGCACAAGACTAGTTTATCAGGGCCTCATTACAGTAAAATATACAAAGACTTGAAAGATCATTTTCTTGATTTCATTATTCACCCTTTGAACTTTTTGGAATTTATTTTATAAGGAAACTGTACCATATTGAAAACTGAAGTATGCATTTAATAAAAAATAAATGAATAACAAACTATTGTCATATTTTAATAGAGCCAGCCTTACTTGGGGTACTTGAGTTTTATGTCCAGTTTTTGTAGAATTGTTTCAATTGCTATTAATCACAGTTCTTGAGGAGAACTTAAAATTACTGACAGGTCTAACAAAAAAGGGTTTCAGAAATCAGAAAATCACTGAAAAAAATATTGAATTACTTTATTTAGTCTGATTAACCTGTTGCTTGTCTTGCTCCAGGATGGCTTCTAGTGTTTGCATCGTGTTTCGATGGAGTGTGCAGCGGTTCTATTACTTTACAAAAATCCCAACTCACTACTTAGGATCAGATTAGAGATTTGGCAGTCTTTGAAACACAACAGAAATGCATATTCAATCATTTATCAGACTCCGACTTTCACTCACACAGCTCCAGTTGCCGGATAGCTCGTTAGAGGTGTGAGGAGGCTCAGTCTTATGTCAAAATCACATTCCTGTTTTGCTTAGAGCTCATTACCAGCTCAAGGTTTTGATCTTTACCAGAGAGAGGTAGAGCTGGAGCTGAAACCTCTCTCCTTGCCTGAGTGTTAAAGGTGTGAATTTCAAAGAGGAGCTGGATATGGTTTTGGCACGTGTCTGAGAAGGGAAATAAAATATTATGTCATTTCATCTGTAGTTTTAAGAATTCAGTAGATGCTTTATTCCTCTTTCCGTTTGACTCTAACACCCCAATGCACAACTCTGGAAGTTGAACTGAAAGATGTGTGGCCTTTGGTAAATAACTCTCCAATATGACAAATGTTACAGATAGGCAGTACTGTCACAGGATTATCATGAAGCTGCTCAGATGTTGCAACAACCTGACATTGAAGCCACTTCTTCTAATGCTGCTCTATCCAGATGCTCTGACTTTGCTGATGACATTGTTGCGTTTTAGGATTGTATTTTTGCTTTCAACAGGATAAATGCACCGCTAGCTAACTTTATGCATGCGTGTGCAAAAATGTCAATTTTCTGCTAATGTCGAACAAATACAATTTTGCAATTGTGGTGTTTTCTATAAATAAGAAAGAATTAAAATCACACATGAATAAGTCTGCTCTCATGATAAAAACATCATCCTTCAACCAGACAGAGGCCAGTCCAGAACTGAACGTAGTTCACTCTGTGTTTCAAAAGTGTTTCTCCGTTAAGTTGATATATTTTTAAAAATATTTTTTTAATGTTGATAGTTTTTGTTAATAAAACATGTTTTCTTCATAGTGTAATTTTATTGCTGCTAGCTCTTTGTTAAGCATGACGGGTTTATTTCAGTTTGTCTAATTCTAATTACAGTAACCATTACACCTGAAATTTTAAACGTGGATAATTTTCTAGTTTTTACATTAATTATAGTTTCTAAACTATTTCTACTATAAAATATTTATCCCGTTTTTCTACGACATTGACATGGGTGATTTAGTTCAGGTCACATATCCTTCGTCAGCATAAATGGGAAAATTATCATGAAGGATAAACAGGTCTGTGAAGATGAGTCATTTTTAGAAATATATTTTCCAGGCTAACTACACAGAAATGACTTCAGGGAACTCCTGAAACATGTTGCATGCAAAGCATTATGAATTTTCTCAATTTCTGTCCTACAAAAAAAGAGCTGAATCAAGATGCTTGAACTAAATGACACCATAAATAAAGTTCCTATTTACTGCAAGAGTTCACTAACGGAATCCAAATGTTATTGCATTTTAGGCAATAAAATGTTTATTTCCTTATTTTAAAAAGAAATTGATTTGTTTATCTCAATCTAAAACTATATAAAAAGGCTTTAGTTGTTTAATGAAAAATCTGTGGAATGTGCCAATTTTTTATCTGAATAATCAATAAATTGTCAGAATAATCGCTGGAATAACCGATGACTATAATAATTCTTAGCTGTAGCCCTAAATACACGACTTTAGGTAAAACAGTCTAACATCAGATATTGGATTTGAAGCAGTTCTATCGCAGTAGAAATACTGAAGTTAAGCAGACGGTACTCAAAGCACAACAATGAGTAAACAATAATATTTGATCTGACTCTTCACTATGTTGATGCGCTCATCTCAACTTGATATAGAGCTTGAAATGAATGATAAACAAAAAAGTCCTGAAAAATTTCTCGATTATTCTAGCTATTGCTTATTTAAAATAAGCGGATGCGGCTGCCATTTTATAAATACCAAGTTCACTACAGTTACGGGGACCGTAGAGGAAGCTCTTTACTTAGAGCTGGGGCTGTGGGACGCACCCTCATTGTATGTCAGTTTTGATTGGCTGATAATTCTGTCAGTCATGCCAACTGAGGCCTACATGGCATTTTTCACGAAGGGGTAGTAGGAAATTAAAGTGAAACCTCAACGATACCAATTTCTTTTGTAGAATAAAAATTAAATTGTAGATAAAATTAAATGTGATTAAAACATTTTACACTTTTTCTTTTCAATTTTCTAGGGCTAGCAGAGAAAGCCCTGCTGGTACAGACAGCCCACCACTGCCTGTTTGACACTTAATGACCTCTTTGAAACTCTGTAATTCAGGTTTTTCTTTAATCACCTTGTTTAACCCTATGAACTAAAATACTATTAGAGCTCCTCAATAGTTAGTTTTCTTGAAACAGTGTCATTTTACCCCTGTGCTACTCTTCAAGTTTACAAGCACGTGTGGATCTGTCAGGCATATGTTAAGTAAACGACTAACTAAACGTTATGTGGATATGATTGTTGCTCCACCTTGAGCAGACAGCCATCACAACACAGAGGTGGGGTAATTAAAAACTGTCCTTGTCTAAAAGTAACTTAAGTCTCATGTAGAGATTTGTTGTCTGGGATTTCTTTAAACTTCTATAAATAATTATATGACACTCCAGAAATACCAGTTGCCCTTTAAATTACTCGCTTGGGTCCTCACCATTCAATCATGGTGCGGAGTTAATTAAGCTATTCCACGAGTAATAAAGAAGATAGATGACACCCAGTCATACACACGGTGAACAATCCTCTGTGACAGCAACTGAAGACTGGTAAGGTCAGAGCCCCAACAATTGATGGAACTGTCATCCCATCACAGTGGAAATCCACCAGCAGAATGGGGTCATGGATTGACTTTCCACAGCTCCAGGGGGCCAAACAAATGGCCTGAGACAGATTGGTGGCCTTGTCTCCAAATGCTAAACCTCAGAATCCAATCTGAGCAGTTATCAGTCATTTGTTGGCAGTGTCATCAATTCACCTGACCAGTAATGATCGTACAGTAGTGGGAGTTATTGACTCACTGAAGCTCCAGGAATATGGAGTGTAGGGGCTGTCAGTTAAAATCCCTGAGATCAGTCAAACAATCCATCATCGTGTTCTTCAAACATTAGCATAAAAGAGTTTGAGGATGATGATTCTGCATTAAAGTATTCTGGGTTTTATCACTTTCAGAACTGTCAAAGTTATCTGCTTCTAACTTCTGTCACCTGATGGAAATTTAAATCTACCAGACATGAGTCTATAGGCTGCACAGTGGCGCAGTTGGTAGAACTGTTGCCTTGCAGCAAGAAGGTCCTGGGTTCGATTCCCGACCCGGGGTCTTTCTGCATGGAGTTTGCATGTTCTCCCTGTGCATGTGGGGTTCTCTCTGGGTTCTCCGGCTTCCTCCCACAGTCCAAAAACATGACTGTTGGGTTAATTGGTCTCTCTAAATTCTCCCTAGGTGTGTGTGCATGGTTGTTTGTCCTGTCTGTCTCTGTGTTGCCCTGCGACAGACTGTCCAGGGACAGTTAGATTTTTTTCTGTTCCCTAAAACTCTCCTGAACCTTTGCAGGTGTTCTTCAATGCATCTCAACAAATCACAAAACATGAGTCTGAAAAAACAAGAGACAGCAATTGGTTTGGAAACTAGTCATTTTCCAAACTACAATGTTTTTCTACTGCGGACCAATCAGATTTCAAAGCAGACAGTACTGTGTTTCTGGCTAATAACAGTCTGCATTTTTCTTTGAGATTTAATTTGACAATTATGGATTAAAAACAGCCACTTGAGGTGCTTCCCTTGTCCTAAAGACTAATGTAAAAAATAAACATAAAAAATCAACACAATGGTCAATTTTCCACTTTAATTTGTACGCTGAAAATCTATATATGGAGACAAGTTTCCTCACCCACCCAGAAAACACACTCATGACTACATTAAGACTCAGCTCAACAGAGACATGGATCTGTATAAAAACCAATTCTATCTGTGTTCGATGGAGAAATAAAACAGGAACAATCAGCTATGAACAAAGTCTGTGTGGCACCGACTTGTTTGTCATAACAGAGACCAAAGAGAAGTGAGGGGTGATAAGAGGATTTCTGCTGCTGTGGTACAGGGAGCTCTGCATATGGACTACAGCAGACCCACAACCAAACACAAGCACATGACTTTTGGCCTTACCGGCATTCCATACTTGATTACAATAGAGTCAATGCTCACAGTTGCATCACTGTCTCCAGGCTTGCAATTAGGTATAAATGGGTCCTTAGACACTTGCGACATCACACTTTGAGAGTCGATGACTTCTTCTATGTGATGCTTCCCACAGGAGATTTGCACTTTTTCCACACATTGAACAAATGGCTTTGAAAGAGAGAACATCTCACCTGCGTCAGCTTGGTTTCTGATGTTGTAGCCTGCAGAGGAAAAGCAGGGAGAGCATCCTGCAAGCTTCCATCAGCCAGTCGACTGGTCGCTGGGTAGAGGAAGTGCTACTCAGCACTGTATTAAAGCTGCAGTATGTACATTTTATTAAAAAAAAATGTTTACATATTTGTTGAAGCTGTCACTGTGGTGACAGTTAGTTATGTAGACAGATAATCTGTGATAAATAAATCTATCTCCTCTACCTATATATATACTGTATATATATATATATATATATATATATATATATACAGTATATATAAATGGTAAAATCATGACATTATTCCAGTAGATAAAATTTGACAAAGCTGAAAAACACGTTTTTCAACAAAGATAGTATGCATTGGGCGTACTGACATCACTGTGAACTATGGAAACTCAAGGTCTGCATTGGTATAAAACAAACACGGTTTTCCAAAAATGTAACTAAAATAATTGATTAATTGATAAAAATCGATTTATCTGCCTGCTAGCCAGTCCCTTCACATCATACAGCTATGAAAGGAAAGAGAAGACACCTGAACTCAGTTTTTGCCGTTGGACCTCATTGTTCCCTTGGCAACGTGCTTATTGGAGGCTAGTAGTTAATTCAGCCACCCAGAGAGACCGCTGCCCCGCTAACTGTCCTCTGAGGTCCGCCCGTTCAGTCTGATTGTCTTGCTTTGAGGTCTGTTTTTGCCTCCCTCCTACCTAATAAATTCAGAGTACAGCAACATAATGCCACAGAAAATCACAGATTCAGTTAAAAAGTAAATAAAAGCTCTTTAGTGGCAGCCAGCATCACCGGTGGCAGTTCTTTTAATTACCGTAACTCGGTTTATGATTTCACATCTTTATTGTTGCCTGGTGTTTGATCTGCTGCATTGACTAGTGTAAACTCCAGTCAGCACACAGCGGGTGCTAATGACACCCAAGGGAAAAATTCCCCCCAGCATGTTAATCGTGTCTTAAAGACTTAAAGAACTTTTTTGCGTTGTTATCTTCGGTTGCAACAATGTATCTTGTTTTTTGGGGGTTTTTTGCAGCCACAGAAGCCAAGGAAGTTTGCCCAGAGGCGAGGAAAAAACTCACAAGCAAAGGTTAGGCTGGCCTCTCGGCTGACGATGGTCCCGAAGGAGTTGGAGGCGAGGCACTGGTACGTTCCGGCGTCTTGGTCTTTGTTCAGATGGCTGATTCGGAGGTTGCCTCCAGAAAGGCTGTAGTGAGATCCAGCTTTGGGAGTGACTTCTGTACCGTTTAACTTCCACCTAAAGCAGACAAAAAAATGGAACCAGAAAGATTGGAAAAAATTAACATGGAAATGAAGACATTAAAACACTGTTCAAAGCAGACCGGGGCAACGACAAACACCCGACTCATGAGAACGTCGTGACTTGTACGTTCGATTGCATGAGAGGAATAAAAGGTGGTGGGTTCCCAGACATCGTGCCCTCCAGCTCGGTGTTAATGTAAGCAGCAGTGAACCGTTATGGTGCCAAGGACTTGACTCGGAGAACAGATAGCATTGCAGGCCATCCATCTTTCATAAGCCCAGTCAAACTGCATCAAATTTCCACTTAATCATTATGGCGCGACAATTAAAACAAATGCCTGCTAGCTCGCCTTCGCACTTGTGCATTCTAGAGCCGTGGGCATGATTATGGTTGGTGTTATGGGTGACCAACGAGGGGTATAATTCACTTAAAATGGCAGCGGACTCTCCAGTTTCTTATGCAGATGTATGTTATTAAGAAGAAACACAGGTGGGAGGAAATCCGTCATTTCTGAAAAATGGCTACAAGCAATGACAAGCATCAGTGGGGCCAAAAGGTGCTCCCTGGTTTGGAACCCGTATTATGAGAAAGAATTCATACCCTGGGAGTTTTCTCACATTTTTTCATATTATGCTGCCAACTACTCTGTCTAAGAGATCAACACAAAGTGCTGGAAAAATATTATTTTTTGCACACCCACCTACACAAGCAACAATACCAAAATCAGTGGTGTCCAAACTTTATGCCATGAGGGCCAAAGTTGTTTAAGTGAAAAGCACTTGGGGCCACAAACACTGTACATTTTTTTAAATAACATTCTCAAAACAAACTTTTGGTGCCTTTTTTTTAATCAACAATGAACTAAACAATTTTAATTTAATTAAAAGTAACAAAATAGTTAGATGTGTAAATTATTGTAGATACAAAACATAAGAAAAGGCCCACAGTTTGAAATTGCTTTGGGTTGCTTTTGAGAAAAAGTAGGTCAGTGTTTGTGGGTTTAGTTACTCCAAAACAAAGATGAATGGAAAAATGTCATTAATAAATGGGAATCTATATTTTATACCTAATATATCTCATAATTTTCATTTATCTGTAAAAAATGTTGAAAAACATCAACCACCTATCCAAATGGGATAGGTAGTTAAAGCAATCATCAACTAGCATTACGTCTTGAGAAATGTTTTGAAGAATGAACTTCTTTATTTCATAATTATGCATAGCTAAAAGCAGCGCATATCACATAAAATCCCCCCGGAAAACACTTAAGCTTATGAAATGAAAGACAAGAAAAGATCGTCTCACATCGTCTTTTAAAATAAATATGCAGTTCAGGTTTGATCCTGGTGATTTTGCTAGGTATTTCTTTGAGGAGTGTTTCTGCTTTGATTTCTTTCATTTAAGTCTCAGTTTGATTTCAGGTGCAGCTGAGAAAATATTGTGCTGCTGTTGTTGGGAGAACAAACACCTTGATGGGGCTTCGTTAAAGCTCCTCTGTAAATAGCTAACAGAAGTTGTGCGCAGCTGTTAGGTCTGCGACTCTCTCGGCTCTTGCTGGTATAAAGGTTTTGTCTCACTAAGCTCAAACAACCTTTCAGAAAAGATATTAACCATAATGTTATTTTACTGCTGTGCTTTGTTCATCTTTGACAGTATAGTGGCTTCTAAAATTCATGATACCAGTCTAAAGTTTTGCGTTCTGCCTCTGGCTGTAACAGGTTTTCTTCCCTAACCATGTTACCATGGCGATGCCACCATCATGCCTCACAATACAAGACGATGTGCCGACGTGAATTTCCACCACAAACAGCATTTTGGATGTTGACTGAAAACTTTTATTTCACCAGAGCACATTCTTACAGAAGATCGCTTCAACCTGGTTTATGGCAAACCTTGTGGATGGGAAAGTTCACTATGTTCAGCAAAAGTGTCTCCACCTGCCCTTTGGCACATTAACTGCTCATTATTGTGCACTTACATCATAAGGCTAATGACATTGTGGGAAATCCCTATGCAGATTTCTCAGGAGCTCTGGAAGTAAGGTTCTTGTGAATAGTTTTTTATTATCACTGATATCAATTATTTCACTGTTCTTGATGTGCAATAGTTTGGTGCAACGTGTCTCTTACAAAGTGATGTATAAATAAAGTTGAAATTGATACTAACATTAAGATTTTCTAATGCCCTGTGCAGGATGAACTCTGATCTTGTTCCTATTGCCTTCAACTACAAAAAGTTAAAAAAAACCTCTTGTTTTTCTTGTCCAGGCTTAACGACTGACCTGTCAACACATTCTCCCACCTGAGCTCTGGATCTCTGCAGCTCCTCCAAGGTGACTGTGGGCCTCTACTTTAAACTTCTCAACTTTCTCACTGACCTGTTTGAGCGTTCCTTTGGTCTTGTTCTCTAATGTTCTCCAACAAACCTGATGAATACCTTTGTAAAGCAGTGCATAATAGACCTAATCTGTCACTTGGGTTGCAGAAAATCAGCTATTTTTGGTGCCATGTCCGTGGCCGCCTGTAGAGCAGGAGCGGGGCCATCATAGAAAGCATGAACGGGAGCTGATTACACGAAAAACAATGTCAGACGAGTGCTGCCTGCCCACCTCTCTGCAATCAAATGTCTCAAAAACAGCAGAATTCTTGCGGGCCGGAGCATGGCAGCACTCACACGGCGCCGCTACAGACGACTCTCTTTTAATAGGCAAAATGTGCAGCACAATGGTCTTTTATGGCCTTTCTCCATAAGTAAGTGCACGCTCTCAAGAGCCTTATTACCACACACAATAGAGCAGAGCCTGCGGGAGAGAGGGATGCTTTCCCACAGGACCGCAGCAGCCATTCATTTGCAGCAAACAGAAAGAAATCAAGATATTTTCCAAGCCAAACAAACACCTTGCGACCTGAAAACAGCGGCAAAGCGGGCGGGAAGCGGAAGGAGCAGGTGACACACAGAGAGGAGTCTCGCTTTCTCTTTGAAAAGGATTTCCATCTAATACGGAAGCAGCCTTTTACGCAGCTGTAATTGCTCAGAGTAAGGCGGCATTGTATCAGAAGATAAACAGTTTAATCGGTGACAGCTTGAAAAGCCAAATGCTGCAAGAGATTTTCTTCGCCGGTCGTCAACTTCAACGCTTTATCCGACTTTTTCTAAAACATTGGAGAGGACGGTTACGGCAATTAGGTCTCAGAAAATTATGTGATTTATCTCGGGAGGTGATCACGCTTCGCACTGGACCGGGGTCAGTCGCTCCAGAGAATGATCTGCTACATTCTCCTGCTACTCTCCAATTAATGAGAATTAACTCAGTGGGCGTTGTCAATCCCTAAACGCTCCATGTAGCGTGCGTCCGTGTCGGCCATGGTTAAATATAACTATCCACAAAAAAACTGCTATTGTCCTCTTTGTAGCAAAATTGCAGAGCCCCAATAACAAGTCTTCTCACTTCCATAGCATTCATTATTCAGCGATGTTCAGACTTTCTGTGAAACTCGAGGACATTTCCACTCCAGAACGAGTTAGCGCGCGGCGCAGCATGTGGCGGATCTTTGAACCGCCAGACGCAGTCAGCTGTGTGTCTTCCATGGGAAGCCAAGCAGAGGAACACATCAAACACATGTTGAAGAGAGAAATTTAATAATTCTGTTTACAGTGATTTATAACGGCAAGCCAGGCCAGGACTGCAGTCCCATTTGTTAGGCACATGCTTTATACAATCATGCAACAACAGGCTGTGTACAACTGTGACAAAATACCACACCATCTGGCTTCGACTGCTGCCCTGTCTGTTCGGTCCTGGTGCTTTAGATACTTTGATGCGTTGTCCCAGTAGTTGCATCCACAGTAAATACTAAAACTCCATGTACCCGGTCAAAATGAAGGGCTTTCAAAACAACATTTTTACATTTAACATCCCATAAATACTGTGTAGGTTAAAAAAATAACAAATACATGTGTTGCTAAATTGCTACCTTTTTGAAGGACTTTTGGTGGGAAATTTTGAGAATTTATTATTTTTTTAAGTATTAATCTGTCAGAATCTCAAGGTTTTTAGGTCAACCTGACTTACACAATTTGCACATTTGGACCAAATGTTCCCCCAGATCTCGAGGGTTTGAGGACAGCTCTTGCCCATGGCCTTCTGGGCAAACTTGAGAAATATCCTGAACTTTATTTCAGGTTAATCAGTTGCACAACCGGACTGAATGCTAAAACTGAATCAAAGATCTCCTGGTGTAAGATCTTGCGATACTGAGACAGGACACGGCATTTTTCTTGTCAAAGAGGAGATTGTCTAGTGAAACACTGACTGGGTGATGTGATGTGACTCTGCCTGGTAGACTAAGAACACCTGACTACCGTGATACCTGGTAGTCTTGGGGGTTAAGGACCACAGCTGTCTGCAAAAAGCAAAAGTACGACAACACTTGAGACCCCTCCTAAGAAAACCCATAAATGTCTATTTTAGTCATTCAAACACCAAATATATCTGAATATTCATCAATATGCACAGTGGAAACCATCTTGGCACTTCTGCAGGTAGACATCTACAGTCTACCTTATTTCTACTCTTGGGTTTAAACATAATTAGTACCAATAAAAATGAATGGAGCTCCTGGACTGACTGTCTTGCAAACACCAGCCAAACGCCATGAAGCATTGAGCCTGGATGTTACAGCTCTCCAAGCTGCAATTTTCTG
Organism: Xiphophorus couchianus; assembly: GCF_001444195.1. NCBI lineage: Eukaryota > Metazoa > Chordata > Actinopteri > Cyprinodontiformes > Poeciliidae > Xiphophorus > Xiphophorus couchianus. Next base: position 23,696,064 of record NC_040234.1, on the reverse strand, counting down.
TGAATATTTAAGATATGCTCAGTAAAAAAATAAGCAGTTTTGATCCGTAAAAAAAATGAATCTGCCAACACCAAGCCACCAACAGGCAGGTGTCCACTGTATTATGAGAGTTAAAGGAGATGGATTTTAGCTCGAAACCCTGTTGTATGAAAGAGTATTTTATGTCTTGCACCTGATTGGCTGCTCAGAAACAGCTGTCACCAAAGCCCAAATGTTAATCTGGCTGTATTTTGTTTACTTGGTATGAAGAGAAAATGTCATTGCAGTGCTTTGTATCTCGTCTAATAAGATACAACTATTGAGGTTACTGCTAATGACTTAGTTCTAACACTAAATTAAGGTCCCATGACACAGCTTTTATTGTGATAGGATTACATTTGATGATTAAGTCTAGATTTATTTTTCTGTTTGAAAGATTGCATTCCCATGATAAAATGTGTATATTTCTGCAACCACAAAGTCTATCTGAAAACATTTCATGTCCTAGTAAAGGGAAGACTTGAAAGATTTGCAAGGATTGGGAAATATCAGTCTCTGCATTACTGGGAAAAGGTTAACAAAGCTAGTGCACAGTAGAAATGAGACAAAGTTGTTTTTTACAAAACTCTTTTCCTCTGAGAATGATTGTACAGGAACTCCAAAGGTTTTTCAAATTGTACCATTATATGTTAGCATTATCTCTGCATAAATTTATCCAAATTAAATGAAACAGAAGAACAATAGAGAGGTTATGACATATAATACAGAGTTTAGGCAAGGTTTCCAAAATGCCCAATTTGACACATAAAGTGATATTAAAATTTTCTGCTGTACAACAGTATGTACTTAATCTGTAATTCACTAATGTTCACCACATCCAAATCCATTTGTTTACTACGTTGTTTCAGTCTGGCTGCCAGGTGCAAACCAGGACCAAACCGACGACTTCTTCTCCTGCTACTCTCCAATTTTGCCTTTGCTCGGCTCAAGCTGCTGGATTTCCTAAGATAGAAACTTTTTCTAATCAGTTTGAATAATAAACTGTTTGGTACCTGGGATCAACTGGAACGTATGCATGATTGGATTGAGATAACTATTTTTTTGTGAAATAACTTGTGTTGACGTTTTGTGAATTGGCGTACCATAAATAAACTGAATTGAATAAATTGCACTAATTCAACAAGGATATTGCAACTTTTTTATTTTTTTTACTTTATCACTTTTTCTTACACATTTATGTTTTTCATTGGAATTGTATGTGATAAATTCAACAATAAAGGGTTCAAGGATTTACCATGGTGTCAAACACAACACACCTGTCACAGTAACAGGTGTGTACACTATTGAGAAACACAGCAAACCTAAACTGAAATGAGAGTCTATTAAGAAAAATGTAAGCACAACAAAAAAAAATCCCACTGACTCTCCACCTTGAGTGCGAGATGCTCTGAGCCATCTGCCCTGGTTTAGAGCTGTGTTAGTGTTTCTTGTAGAATAATTTGCTTCACTACTACTCAGTTTTTTTTTCCTGCAAAGGTCTTTGAATCCATCATCTGACAAAAATCATTACAAACAGAAAGCTTACACCCTGAGTTTGAGGCGTTAATCTGCTTACGGCAGATTTTTTTGCAAAACGAGGCGAAATGAGGACGTCAAGCAGCGAGGATTAGTTTGTGGTTCTCTCAGGTCTTCACTGCAGCAGAAGAAATTGCTAACACCGCATCCATCTAATCAAAATGAATTACACCCATTAAAAAAGTAGAGAGATGGAAAGGCAGAAATGAAAAGAATTATGTTAAAATTACAATACAATAACAAACACTTTGTGGATTTGGAAGCACAGGAAGTACAGCAGATCAGGACATGGCTGGTCTTACTGACAGACTCGCTGTGGTTTATGAATCAGTGGTACAGTGTGGTGAACTACATCTCTCCTCAGACAGACAGTCAAGTTGTAGTTTGAATGCTCGTAGCCATGGTGACACACAGGCACAAATAACTGGGCTGAATGGCAGAAAGAGATTCTCCTGGGGTTTGATATGACTTCAATAACCACAAAAATGTATTTATTTTGTTGGCACTGGATCATTGACCAACACAAAGTAGCACACAACTGTGAAATGGAAGGCAAATGATACACGATTTTCAAGATTAACTACAAATAAATAAATAAAAACCTGTTTTCACTAAATAAATCCATTCAGCCAGATTCAGTTAACCACTGAAGGAAACGACACAAAAACCTTTGAAGAAGACTTTGAACATAACTTCCTTCTTCACAAAATATAAATAAAAATGGAGTGCTGGCAGATTTCAGCGGTTGTATAATAAAAAACCATGAGCCATTTCTCCGACCAGGGCTAGACTTTCACTCCTTTGGTTGTAATTACCCAGAATTCCCTGCACTATAGTCCACTTCCTGCTTTTCTAGCGGTCCACTCTCTTTATGTGAAAATTCAAAGAACAGATTTTTGTGATTCTACTAAGATTTTATTTACACATTCTTCAAGTGTTTGATTTTAAAAATTAAATTTTTCCATTTTTTAAATTTTATTTAGATGCTTAATATCTCTCAAAACTTCTCTAATGAAAAACAAATGAGCTGGCTTGTAAATCTGATTAATGTGAGGAGACTTCTTTGACAACATGTTCTATCCAGGTTTAATTCTCCACTGGTTTTTCTCCACATACTGTGTGTACTTATGACGTTTAATCACACCAACAACTAAATATGATGAGAGTAAAGGAGCTTGACGGTGGACAGATCTGGCCAGTCATTTCGTGTAATCCAGCAGAATGCAGTGATGTGGTTGAAATTCCATCCATGACTGGATCCCGCTGGCAGCGAGAGGCCGGATGGCAGCTGCCTTATATGAGCTACTTCAAGTAGAAGTGGAGCGACATGTGCAAGCAGGTGTGCTGCCGTATCTGCAGTTATCTGAGTATTTCTGCAGATGACAGGAAGTCTACATTTTCTAGTAGTCAGAGGTGTACAGAGTGAAAATGAATTGTGAGATGACAATCCTCTGTGGGGTTCCTCTGCTGCTGATCACCTAGTCAGACATACAAGCTCACATATTATGAGGTCTTTAGTCCAGCAGATTCTTAAGGCATCAAATTGTCTTCAATGTCCAGACCTCCATTGATCTGATCCTCCTCCTGACTGAAGCTTGTGACCTTCATCACTGACCACACGTCGCTTTTACTGCTGTTTCTGATCTTCACTTTAAATTTCTTTTATAAAGTCTTCTACAATTCACTGTCTCCCTCTCTGCTTGCTCTTTTTCTCTTATGTACCAGTTGCTCCAGCTCAATAGTGAGCCACGGTTTATAAATGGGAACTGTTTTGCTGTTCTGGTGGAGATGCTGTTATCCACACTTTAGTTTCTATAGTTGGGAAAACACTTAGTCACGGTCTCCAGTGGACTGGCCCAGAGGATCACAAAGGAGAATAATGAGAAAATGGTTCAAAGGAAGAAACACCAAATAAGGAGAACTGGATGGACATGATGCATATGTTAGGGAGAAGCAAACCTCTCTGTAGATTTGGATTGAACACATTGTTTATATAAAAGCAGTAAAATCAGATTTTGTATGAAAATAATTATCTCCTCCCCCCGAGTTTTGATATATTTTTGTTCCTTTTCTCCTTTTCATTAATTTGTTTTGTGATTTTTCTTCTTCTTGTTGTTTTACCATAAATGTCAAAGACTAAACAATGTACATAATACATGTGCAAATTTATTGTAATACCAATAAAAATTAAATAGAAAAAAAATGATAGCAATTTTCCCATAATTAATGAAATAATTTTAAACCTGCTTCTCATGTTTACTCAGGCTTTCTATAACTGACGACGGGTGTGTGAAAATTCTGGTTAATCTTTTTTGAGTAGAGCTTTGTCACGGCTTCCTGGTGAATGAGGACGATTAACGAACGCTGAGTGTGCCTTCGCTCTCATTTGCTTGTTGTAACACGTTTGGGAGGCAGCAGCAGGTCTGGAAGGAAGGCCACCCTGAAAGGAAACGGCTGATGAGGTCAACCTGTAAGCTGGCTAAGTCCCGAGCAATAAACGTACCAATCCTTTCAAATCTCACCCTGGTCATTTCTGAAAGCAAACATGATTGACTTGAACTTTACCTGAACAAAACACAACACAGCACGCATTCACTCCACTATTGGTCCACGTTAGGGAGGAATAAAGAGAGAAGAAAGACTTTGAACTGGGTGAATGCATGCGGCTCTTAACATGAGCTCCTAAGCTACAAACACACAACACATGTTTTCAGCAGGGGGTCAAAAAAAAAACTAATCATCACAAACACAATCCACAAGATGCATTTTTCTGATCCTGATCGGGTCAGGCATGATTCGAGAGGATGTGTAAGTCTTTTTCCGAGCTGCAGCTAACAAGCCAAGACTGTCTTGTTTGCCTCATCAGGAAACAAAGCCCAGAGCGTTTTCATTCACGCTGAATGGAAAGCTGAATCCAAGGGCATAATTAAAATATACTCTGCATGATATTACGGCACATGGACAGTTTTTCTGCTTTGCAGCCATTAGCTCCACAGTAAAGCAAAAAAGAATTGAGGAAGCTTATGATAATGAGAACCATACAAACCTAATCTAATTACTGGGGAAATGGTTCCGACATTCAGGGATCCTGGAGGTTTCGGTCAGTTAAATTTAACCCGCAAGATGTTCTTAAAAACCCTCACGCATTTATCCCTAATGACAACAAATGTCCACCTCCCCAAATCAACTGTAAAATGTGACATGCTAACATTTCCTTCCAATTTAAACATGGAAGTCTCTAATAACACATTTAGCTGTAAATATTATTATCATCTTACTTAACTCAACTTCCCTGAGCCGAAAAGAAAGAAAGTAAAATAAGTTTAAATGAGCATAGCCTCGCCCCCCAGGGAGATGGCAGCATGTAGTATTGGTGAGTGTTCAAGTTACATCCATCCTCACTATGTCCTTACTAACAGCCCCTCCTCTGGAGCGAGTAGCAGCAGGAGTGGCTCTCCTTCTGATACATACGGCGTATAATTAATTATACAGGACAGCTCAACTGCTTCATGCCCTGCACCGGACACGAAGCAATCCAGCCAAATTTGACCTGGCTTGGCTGCCGGGGTGAAAAACTCCCACCTGGCTGTACAAGACTGAGCCTGGTAGGTAAATACATAATGTACAAGATAGAGGGAGAGAAAGATGGTGTAGAAAAGGACTGAAAGGTGGAGGCAGAAACAGATAAAAGATGAGAAAAAGAAAGAAAATGAGAGGGACAGATTAAAAAAAGACAGATATAGAAATGAAGAGAGAAGATAGAGATAAAAAAAAACATCTCAGACTTTCCATATTAAGAGGTTTGGAAATGTTTGTCCAGAAGCCAAGCAACATACATTGCAGTGATAACTGTCGTCCACTCTGCAGATAATCACAACTAACTAAATCTGTTCCAGGATTTGTCTAAGTACTTTTACAACTGATAAATATATTTTGTTTGTGTTAATTACTATTTTAAAATTTCCCAAACTGCTACTTAAAGCCTGGGCTGGTTTCTTCATGACTTTAACTATAATTGACAAAGCAACATAAATCACTAATGTTCTCAGAAATGTAGTGTTTTTTTCCCCTGTGTGCTCTGGCAAATGTTTCTATTCTTCATGTGAACCGTCATGTACATACTGATACACCATCTTCAAAACCTGCCTAAAAGTCAAGACTTTTTGTGACTTTTGAGGTTTCTTGATGATTTAATCCACAGACGTTGTGGAATAACAAATAACACCTTGACTAAGTTGGCTTACTACCCTTAATAAGTGATGGGTAATCATTTTCAATAATGTAAGCTCTGATCTGAATGGCTTTGGTTAGAGTAATTTGAAACAATACTGGCATATTTTTCAGCTTGTCAATGCTGAAAAATTGGTTATTAACCAATTATAAAAATCTGCATTTTCTTTTCAGCCAAACTGTTAAGCACACTGTTTCCCACGCCAAAGGAGCTGGTGATAGATACTGAAATGAGAATGTTTTGATTGAAAACTAAAAATCTAATTTGTTTAGGAATTTGTTTTATGAGTTACTCACTGTCTCAAAAGAATCTAATCAGTGTCAAAAAGTTCAGCTGAACTGCTTCGACTTGAAGATATTTTGTTTCTATGCTTTTCGTTTTCTAAGATGTTCAAAAAGCAAATTAAAAAAACATTTTTTTACAACTTTTCCAATTAGAAGAACTTGCTAATCTGAAACTGTGTTTTAAAGATTTTTCTATTCAGTTTAGAATATCCATTCCAAAAAAGTCCAGGCTAATTAAACAACAGAAAAGCAAATGCTAACTTTAGCATCATTAGCAGTTAATGCATTAGCAGCTAATGGTTAGCTGCATTCTCACAGTGCTTACAAATGATCCTCGTCTAGTCTGCTTAAAAAGCTCCCACACATTTTAATGTGTTGATGTTTGAGGTTACAATGTGGCAAAACGTGGAAAAAAGTACAAGCATTTCTTTTGCAGCAGAGTTTCTAAAATGTTTTTTCTCAGATAAACTTATTGTCTTGGCAAGTGTTAGTGGTAAAAGAACAAACATAAAAACACACTTGCCCGGTCATCCAGTTTGTTTTTGACGGGAAAAGAAAAGCTGTAACGTGTTGGGCGGCAGCAGTTAATGGGTAAAGACGTGATCTGTCTGCCAGCCTGAGGAGTTCAGACACTGTCTGAGTCTGCTGCAGGTTTTATGACTACTTCATTTTCCATTAGTTTCTTTTTATTGCTATTCGGAGATGAACAAATGTGAAGGAAGAGACATTTGTGAGCAGTGTGTTGATATTTGGAGCGTCAGGATAGCCAGCCAGTGACAACGGAGGATCGGAGGCGCCTCGGTGTGAGACTCACCGGTACGTGGGAGGTGGGCTTCCCTGGGCCTCGCAGCTGAACACCACCTCCCTGTTGGTCCCCACCGTCTCCACAGGGTACACGATGCTGCCTGGCTGCTTGGTGAATGCGGGACTCTGCAGGACGCCGCTCTCTGTGGGACCACAAGGAAACACAACACGGTTGATCATGAACCTGCGTGGCGGCCTGTTTGCAAAACAGCCAATTAGTCAGTGGCAGTAAGCAGATGATGCTGCCTTAAGTCTCTCAGAGGGCAAAACCACAAGCAGACAAAGCATATCAATTTAAAGTGCCTGTCACGACTCAGAGGCGCACAGGGAAAGGATTTGAAGTGAGACGTGTCTTCAGGACCTATTTAGGTGGTAATAGGATATAGAGTCTAATTTAGGTTGAACAATGGCCTGGAAAGATACAGTCATTAGCCTGTTTTATGTGTCCTTTTCTCTTTTATTGGATTAGATGTTAGGATTATCTGCCCACATGACTTGCATTTATTTTGTTTAACCTCTATGCTGTAAATGACAGTATAAATGATTCCTATGTGGGCTGCTTAACTCAACTCAGACTAAGCCTGAACAAACTGAAAATGAAAAAAAGAAAAGTCTTTCTGCTGAAAAGTTTTGTAACCATTTATTCCAATCAAAAAACCATTGTAAAATTTCAGAATAAAAAAATGCTTCCATTTAATCCAGGTAACTATGACTGAAGAAAAAGAAAAAAGAAAAACTTGTGCGGGCGAAAAGGTTTTTTTTTTTCCTTCAGTGCCCCTTTATGTAACTCAGCCTGTTTTATTCCCTAGTTATACAGAATGAATGTGTGAATATTCAATACAATGTGATTTTAAAACCCAGGTGTTCACCAAACTGATTTTTATGTATTATTGCACCCCTAGGTTAAGTTAAAATATATGAAGAAAAAAGTAAAAAGAACACCTTCAGATTAAGTGAATATGGCGAACATTTAAGGAATCACGTTGTTGCTTGTTTTTAGTTTGATAGAATTGCATCTGTCGCTGCCGCTCAACATCTTTCTTATTCTAACAGAATAATAAAATTAAAGTTTGAAATGCGACAGTAAAGGGAACAGACAGCATGGTCAGCATGGTCTGTGTTTCATTATGAAAATTGAATTAGCTAATGGTGGTCTAAGCTAATATCTTAGACATGTAGTAAAACCCAATTACTGTGTGAACACGGATATCTGCATCTCTGCTTTTGTCTGACCTAACTTGACCACAACCATGGAGTTTTGTATTTTTAAGATGATGTGTATGCGTGTGAGGGGGTGAGCGGGTGTGTGTGTGTGTGTGTGTGTGTGTGTGTGTGTGTGTGTGGAGCGAGGGGCATCCTGCCTGGAGAATACTAAATAACTGTTGGTCCTGCCAACTCTTCCCGGGGGAATTTAACTGGCGCATGCTAAACTAGGCACAAAATGTCACTTCATGATGTCATACTATAATTTGCATATTCATGACCTTCTCACTTTAACTTTTATATTTTGTGATATTGTTTTACTCCTGTTTGTAACTCAATTCATGGTAATGTACACAGCATCTTAATGCAGCCAAAAATGCAGGCATATGTTTGGAAACATATTTAAATACATTGTTTACAAAGATATGTTACCTTTTCTGTTTTTCCTTTGAGAATATTTTTATAGGTCAATTAGGATAATCAAAATTGTTTATTTTGCTAAGATTATTTTCATTGTTTTACTTTCTCCTTTGCCTAATGCCTGGTTTACATGGCAAGATTTTAAAATAATGATTAAAAAATATGATGATAAAAATCATAGATTTAATAGTGTGCAGTGCCTGGTAGTCAGGATATAGCCTCCCAGGAGGCTGGAGAATGTGAGCTGGCTTTGCTGTTGCCTAGCAACATTGCAGATTATTTGACTGATGGAATCTGATGATGTCACAGTGTTATCATGTCATAAGGGACATCATATCCTTGAATATCCTGCATCTGAATCAAACTTGCAGATCTCAAGCAGCAGAACGGACGTTGGTTTTTCCCTATTGGATTTAACTTTGCATTTTTTCGTAGCTTTTCTGATCGATCAGTTGGACAGTCAAAATGTCGTCATCTGATACTGATTCATTAACAGAGCACCAAATTAAACGAATGACCAGAGATGAATTGGTCATCGTGCTTGTGGATTGGTTGCAAAGATTAAAAGAGAGATCTGCGATACTTATTAAGGAGAACACACTGCAGGAGGACTTGGAAAAAGCTAATGAACAAATTGAGCTTCTAAATGAGAACATTGATTCACTCAACAAAGAGCTAAACACATCTATCAAGAAAAACAATGACCTGGAAAATCAGGTGATCCCAAAGTTAAAACAAGAGATAGAGAACCAGAGATCCCACAGGAATCAATTGTGGTCTGAGGTAATAAGCTACCAAGGTAAAGTCAAAGATCTTCAAACCTCTTTGAAAAACCTTGAGAGGGAATCAAAACTGCAAGTTGAGAAGACATTGGATGAAAAAAAACAAGTGATGTTGCAAATTACAGCATTCACAGTCAAGGGTGAAAAGCATGAAAGTGAAGTGGAGAAACTTCAGCACGAATTGTCCAGAAAGAAAAACGACATTGGTATGAAGAACATTGAAATTATGAAAGAGAAGGAAAAGTCCAAAGTTCTTGAGGCCACAATAAAAGCTCTGGAAAAGAAGCTAATGGAGGCAGAGAAGGAAAATAAAAATCTTGTAAAAAATCTTTTAAAAACTCCAAGGGAGGAAGCTATAGAGAAAACTAAGATAGCGTTTGAAGTACTGATGGATAACCAGGCATTAGTCAAGGAAAAGCAGAAGAGCAGGGCATTACAAGAATGTTTGACAAGAAAAGATCGCCAGCTGCATAAACTCCTGGAGGAACAAGGTAAGTGCCCCCCCAGGTTCCCACATCCAAAGAGAGAGGCTGAGGTGGTAAAAAAAAGTGTTGAACCCAAAGCATCTGATTTTAGAGAGCAGAAGAGACCACATACATCTTTCAATTTTCAGACAGAGGCACGAACCAAAAACAGGCCCAAGGATCAAGATCACATTAAAGAAGAAACCGACCAAGAGGCCAGAAAAGTGTCCACCAGTGAGAGAAGAGAATACGAGGATTTGAAGGAATCCACAATTAGCGAAATGGCTAGGGCAAAAAATAATATTGCTGTGGTACGACCTAAAATTGAAAGCAAAACTAACGACATAACTAAACGACGAATTGAATATCTACCATTTATTAATTCATCAACCCACCAGCCACCCAAAACAAAATCGGTTCAAAATCAAAGAACTTTGCGCCTGAGTGAAGGCAAGTTATTGCCAGATTTTAAAGACCTCCTGACAACACCAGGAAAGATAAAGCTGCTAAAGCCAACACCCCCTCAACAAAGGAAGCCTGAAATGCCACAATTTACACCAGCAGGCAGGAACCTCAGGGAAAACAGAGGTGAGAAAAAATAGCAAAAATGGTCGCCTAAAGAAGTGATTAGTTTAATTGGTCTTTTTCAAATTTACCTTTGTCTCTCACTGTTGGAGAAACTCTTTAAATGGACACCGTCTTTAAACTCAATACATAGGTTTTCTCCGGGTGCTCCGGTTTTTCTTATCTTAGGGGAAAAAAGTGATTAGGCTAATTGGTGTCTTTTTAATTTACCTTGGTTTCTCGCTCACTGACTGTTAGAGATACAAAGAATATGAACTTATTAACTTATGCGATCTGAAGCGGAAGGAGATGGATGGATGGACAGTTCGTAAACGCCTCTTGTATTAACTAATAATGTTTGCTTCGACTTATTTATTCTTGCAGTTTGGTCATAACCATAATTTTCTTTTAATCTAATCAACTTTAGATTAACTCATTAATTAATAACTTGCATCCCTACCTGTACTGAACATTGTGTTTCTTTCTACCATACACTCTTTAAATGGGATGCATAGGTTTTCTCCGGGTACTCCGGTTTTCCTACCATTCTGGAGGAAAAACTCGAATGGTAGCCTAAAGAAGTGATCAGTTTAATTGGTGTCTTTTAAATTTACCTTTGTCTCTCACTCACTGACTGTTGGAGACATACTTTATGGACACACTCCTTAAACTCAATACATAGGTTTTCTCCGGGTACTCCGGTTTTTCCTATCTTTGGGGAAAAAAGTGATTAGGTTAATTTTTCTCTTAATTTTACCTCTGTGTCTCACTCACTGACTGTTAGAGATACAAAGAATATGAACTTATCTAGTTCAGATTCTTAATGGTGACAATCTAAAGGTAGAAGCGAAGCTGAAAACGGAAGCAGCAAAACAGCAGTTTTGCCCACCTGTCAGGCATGGCGAATACTTTTCGACTTGACGCTTTAAAGCTGAAGCTGAATGTAGAAACAAAACTGAAGCTACAGGATTTCTTCAACTCCTTTAATCAGTTTATTTTCAAACTACTTGTTGGATATTTTTCTGTTCCAGACGACTCAGAAAGTCTTGGATGTTTTATTTTTTTTTTTTAGCTTGAAGAACTACAAAAAATGAATTTATTATTATTATTTGCAATCAGTTCCCTTTAATATTATTTTTAATTTTGCAAAACAGTCAATTTCTACAAAAACTGTCTAAAGTTATATAATGAGAAAACAAATAATTTGTTGCAGCTTTAAAGAGATACCAGCTGACTTGGTGTCTGTAAACTAGAGGTGGGCGACATGAAATTTTATTGTGATATTTTGTACTATCATGGAGCCTTGACGAAAATTCAAACTGGGAGACTCGACCAGCTTCACCACATCATCTAATCACTACGCCCGACCGCAGCCAATCCGGACCGGAGCTTCACGCCGCTCCAGCCAATCGTCGTCCAAAGACACCTTCAAAAGCCGAAGCTACCCTGGGGTCTTCCTGCTCGTCAGCCGTGCTTCGAACCTACGTGAACGCTTCTCCTACCTCTCCGACATTCAGTCAACAAATTTCAGCTGCCTTCCGTCCGCCCAGATCCAGGGAGTATCCTTCACCGACCGGCTGCGCTCCTGTCGACTCCCCGCTACTCCTCACCAATCTAACCGCCCTCATCACGCCTTCCTTCGGCCTCCATCGGCGACGACGAGCCGGAATTTTCCGTCCTCCCCTCGTTGACGTCGCAGTCCTCAGCTATCTGCCCGGTTCCCCGCTCCGGCTCACCATAGGCTGCTGCGGCTCATTGGCGCTATCCCCCGCAGCAAGCGCTGGTTGTCTCCACGATCCGCCGTGGCTGCACCGACGCACGTCGGCTCTTCCTGCTCGTCCCACCATGGACTCGATCCGTTGCCCGATCGTCTCTCCCAGTTCACCTCCGAGAGGACGTCGCATCAGACCGCTACGCTCACCTCCACCTATCTCGGCTCGCAGCTGGCTTGTCAGCCTCATCAACCCGCAGCTTCATTTGCGCCCATCGGGCGTCGTCTAGGTAAGACGTACCTGCTCCTGACTCGTTCATTCTCCCTTCGCTTTACGTCTCTGCCTTTAACTCATGTTTACCACGCCTCCTATCGCCGGTCAGTCTTGGCATTTCCAGGGTCGCGACTAGCTCGTTCCGTTAGTTCCCCGCTCAGGCCGCCGTAGCCCTCTCTGCCCTCTGTTGCTAAGATCGCTCCAAATTCTGTCAGTAGTTCCAGTTTGCATTTCAGCTCATTCTGGCCTCCGCCCCAGCTACCGCTGGTTTCCTAATCTCAGCACCATTTTCTTAAAGCTTTTCATGACTAGTAGAGGGGATCCGCCTAAAGTTCCATATAAAACGCACCTGAAAACAAACGGAGTTATGGGCAATCTTTTATTTACAATTCCTCTTTTCTGGTAAAAAAAAAAAAAAAGCCGTGCTGCCCACCCAACTGCCCCCCTTCTACTCCAGATCCATTCAAGCAGCCCATCCACACAGACGGCAGAGCGTCCGAGCGCTGCAGCTCCAAAATGGTGCAGTCATCAGGTGTCTGAAAGAGAAAATACCTTAACTATGGACCCAGCAGGTAGATTACCCGAGAGCAGAGACACAGCCTACCTAGATCGGCGCTTATCATCTGGTGAACCAGGTGGAAACGTAACAATGCTGCAGGAAAACACGAATGGCTTCATTAGTAGGTCCAGCATCCACAACAACCGCAATCCCAGCCATTGACCGTAGATGGCTTGACGATCTCAGTTGAGCAATCAGGAACACAAGCCACTCAGGCAGCCGACATACACGGGGAGAACCAGTCACGCACACACACCTTAGCAGCTCCATCAATCACAGGGCCGATCCTGGTTCACAAAGCCGGGAGGATGGTTCTCCTTCCCCCTCAGTCGGGCCAATGTCGCACCCTGAGTAGTCTGATCATCAGAAGCCGCTCGTAGGCTCTCTAATTTTGCAGCTTCATTGCAGCCAGCAGACCGGATCTCATCTGCGTACTTTCCAGTCGTCAATCTTAACCTCCACCCTCGAACAGTCAGCTTCACCTGCACAGCGATCCGAACTTCACGAGTCCTTTTTCAAGTGATTCATAGTTCACAACGCCGCTCGCTCTGACAGCTTTCTTTCCTCGTCATCCATTGGTTCCGACCCATATCAAGGAGGCATACACACAGTTAGTACGCAGACATGCGCGCTAGGTGGTCAGCGTCATCTGTACAGCCGTCAGTTCGATACACGCGACGGAATAAAACCAGCCAGCGTTCTTCTGGTAAATGGATGGTCAGTAATTACCGCAGGAGCTAGTCGTAGCCGACCACAAAGCTCGCTCGTATAAAACAAGCCTCCCGTTCTCCGATAATCCGACTGCTTACCACCAAGCCAGACCGTCGCTGGCAATACGGCTTACGAAGATCTAACTTCCCTGTTATGTGGCCGATTACCTAAAAGCGTTTCGGTAATCCCCTTCTGTCGGTCGCTACCACCCGTTGGAGCAGGACGTATGGCGATCCTCATTGGCAGGAAACTAAACTCCGGCCCGACGTCGACTCTCGGTCTCGTGTACGTGCTGTAGTCTACCGCGCAGTAGGAATCCTGACTTATTCTACCCTTTTCCTTGCGTTCTCTAAAGAGCTTTTGGGGGGGATTTACAGGCCCCTATTATTTAGCGATCCAACTTCGTCTCATTGCCCCCAGCATAAGATAAAAACACTCCAGGATTTCGAGAATTACATCCATGCATTCATCCGTAGTTGCATTAATTAATTAATTAGTTAAGCAGGATTCATGTATCTGTACAACTTAATCATATTACAGCAGATCACAGGCAGCCAGTCTGCCCCTCCAGGTCCAGTTATAACTCCCACATCTGCCTCCGTGCAAAGCATTCCTACAGCTTCCCTTCTTCAGTTCTTTCCTACATCCGCAGTCTGCTCGCTGGAAGCAACTTTCACACTAAGCTTTAGCAACCTAGCACATCATCTAGTCTAGTCTAGTCGAACCCCGCTGTGAATTCCTTCTCAAGGGATTTCTAAGCATAGCTCCTCTAATCCTGATAGCTGGAAACCCATCTCATTCCCATCACTTGGGAATCTCATCACTGCACACCAATTCGGTGCCTTCGTCCGCTACATCAGAGCTCCACTCATGCGCTTTCCTCCTAGCTTTCTATGGATTTCTGATACGGAGTGAGTTCACATTTGCATCTAAAGTATTCAATCTGTTAGAGACTATCTAACTCCAATACTAAATTCTTCCCTGACCACTACAACCGCTGCCTGGTTCATCTGCCACCTCAGACTGATCTCAGCTGAGATCTTCCCTTTTGCCACTTCTCAGGCCATTCTTTTAGAATAGGCGTTGCCACATCGCCATCGTCAGGCGTCCCTTCAGCTTCTCTCCTTCAGCTCGGCCGCTGGTCATCCCTGGCCTTCTCATCCTATATCCTACCAAATCTTTCAGCTGTGCTCGAAGCTCCACGTGCAATGTCTGCAGGTGAGCATCTCTCCAAATAACTGGTGGTGGAGCCCTAGTCACCGTAAATAGCTACTAAATGGTGAAATTCTTCTTTTTGTTCATTGGTCCCACAGTGACACTTAGTGGTTGATTTGTGCTTTATTTTGAAGAGCGGTAGATTTCTTCTTTGCGTATTTTGTGTTAGGCACTTCCTGTTTCGCTAACCACACAGAGTCAGCGTTAGAGCCTGAAGAAAAAGAAAAGAAAATTTGTAAAATAGCGCTCTTGGAAAGCAGAATGAGGTAGGAATGTGCGCAATTGTGTTTAGTGAACATTTATGTTTATTTATACATTATGTATCCTTTATTTATGCTACAGTTTTCACGGTGTCTGACAAGAAAGGTCAAGATTAAACTGCACCCGTTCGGAACTCCCTGCGTCTGGCTGTCCATTCCGAGAGGCCGCTACAGTCACCTCTAACATTTATTTCACACCTAGGGAAGCTAGCAGGGCCTAACAGGCCCTCAGCCCTGCCGGCTTGGCCTCGCAGTCCATCACGCTGCTTCGCCATCAGTCCCGCCAGCATGCGGGCCCTATCGCCTATCAGTCTCGTCAGACTGCAGGCCCCGACTGACGCCTATCAGTCTCGTCAGACTGCAGGCCCCAACCGACGTGGTGCGCCTATCAGTCATCCGACTGCAGGCCAGCCAGGCCTCGGCCCGGCTCCCTCTTTTGGGGGGAAACTATCCCGAGCTCGCCGAGCAGACCGCCTGCTCACGGCGATCCTCGGCTCACGGTCTTCTGCCGGGTCCGAGCGCCAAAGAAATTGTACCATTAAATCTTTTTAACTGCTGTTTTCTTCACCGTGTGAGTCTCTCCATATTGAAATCATAGCACTGAAAATTAGGATTCAAAAACTATTTGTTTGGTAACTGTTCGACTGTGACTGCATGGCACAGCATTCATAGTGCCACAAATATTGTTGGTGAAAAACATTAGCATTTGAAACAGGCTTCCTTCAGGACACCACTTACTTAAAGAAAAGTGATTTATTTCACTAACCGTGTTTAATAATTTTTTGAATTTACTGATATTTAAACACAAAGAACATGATAAAAATCATAAAATACTGTCAGTTTTGTATGGAAGCCCATTTCCGCAGCTCTGTTAAAAAAATAAAATAAATTATCTCATTTAATGAGATACCATCTCATTATTACTCCAACTGTAGCCATCTCGCTTTGTTCCCTCAAACCGTTTAGTCTTCTTTACTTGGCGCAGGTCATCTTGTTGCTTCCTCCACTTCCGCACCATTCATTCGTTCATGTTAAATTCTCTCGCTGCTGCTCTATTCCCGTGTTCTACTGCGTGACTGATTGCCTTGAGTTTAAACTGCTCGTAAGTGTGTCTTCTTCTTCTACGGGGGAATATTAAGTCTGCAGCTGCTTACCGTAGTTGTGAGACCTGTTGTGGCTCAATATTGATCCATATATAAGGCGCACTGTTGGCTTTTGAGAAAATTGAAGGTTTTTTTTTAGGTGCGCCTTATAGTGCGGAAAATACGGTACATGTTTTTTTCTTTCTAAACGAGCCTGGTTCTTGTAGGCAAATAGCCTATTTTTTCTGGACTTTGCTTCCTCATTTTTCTTTCAAGTTTCTTTGTTCAGGCCCACAATACAGTTAGCATAGCACACAGGGAGAATGTTTTGGAACTGCTCCACATTGAAAAAAGAATAAAAGTGCAAATTTTCAAGTTGTTACTATTCAGCAATCAAAGGTGGAGGATTAAAGACCAACTGTAGTTACTATGTTACAACTGGATCAAGGAAGATACAAGTCAAAGCTGCTAAACTGCAAACAGAACTTATGCCTCAGATTTACTTTTTTGTACTCTCTATTTATTAAAATAATAATAATCTAGTCTTCAGCAAGGAGAGCTTCTGCACTGACACATAAATCACTCCTTTCAGCTAATGTATGGGGCAAATCCAAAACACGACAACTTGAGTGGTGAAATAAAAGCGTCTTTTATTCCATTTAAAAAAAAAATCATCTACATGCCACAGCATAAGAGACTTGAAACTTTTTTTTGGGGAGGATTTGCATTCATGGGTTTTTGACAGCAGAAATTACATACAATTATAGAATCTCTAGAGCAGGTTTCACATCTGAAAAGGGCTCCACTCCTATACCAATGTATGCATATGAAAATATATGCGTCATCAGGAAGGAAAATATGAGAGGCTCAGATGTGGCTGTGAATTTTAAATGTTCAAAAAAACCCAACAGATTTAAATCAACAGCCTCCATCAGACTGCGCCTCCATTTGCATCGCACAGTAACTCACATTGGTGCTTTAACACACTCAGTTCCCTCTTGATTCAGAATGCAAACCGTTACCCAACTTGCACGAGGAAATAAAGAAATTTGAGTTACACCTGACAGAAAATGAGAATATTACAAATGAACTTGTCAAGAATCATAACTCTGCCAGTGAGATGGTGGTCCTGCCCATTAAGGGGCTTCTTGACAGGTTTAAAGGAGCTGCGTGGGGTGGAATACCGACGTGACAGATTGGGATTCAGAATGGCCAAGCATGGAGAAGCACTGTGTATTTTTGAGCAGTTCCAGTGGAATCAAGAGATTTGCCTTTTCCTTAATGACACGGGACAAAGATTAAGTCTCAAAGCCAAGCAGAAGATGAAAAGCGACTGCTGGTCTGATCGAGCAGCGGATAATGAGCTCTGCAGCATTCACACAGGCTGCGTCACCATCCCAAAGTACGAGACCTAAAGCCAGATGATATGACATTAATATATTATTAGGAAGGCAAGGATGCATTTTGTCCTTCCAACCTCCTTATTGAGTCTCCTTGCGTGTCCAAGTGGAGCAGAAAGTGGCCTGGCGGAGCCTTCCTCATGACCACAAACTTCTCTCTAACAAGCCTCAGCATTGAGAGGTGGAAGTGCACTTATAAGCCCCTCAAATTTAAACTGGATGCAATTAGTGCTAATCCTACAGCTGCGAATACTTCACGTCAAAGATAGATTTGGAAGTTCAAACGGGGTGAGATGGAGGTGGCAGAGGGCTTCACCGTGAAATCAGGAACACCAGCTGAAGCTCTGTACGAAGCAAAGCGAAGAACAAGGGGCTGCTTTTTACCAGGACAGATATTTCCCAATTATTCGCAATATCATTGGTAAATTTAAAAAAATGTGATTACTCCCTTCCCGACCCCACTAGGGACAAGGGTATACAGAAAATGGATGGATGGATGGATGGATGATTACTTCCTTTTTCTTTGTGTTTTATATTGAAACAAACCAGAATTTGTAATCTTTTGCAGTAGACTGGCTCAGTATTTCTTCAGTACTCTGAGGTTAATAACTCAGATATTTATATAGTTCTTCCATCATAACGTTCCAACGACTTAAATCTTTCACCAACATGCCAGAGAAACTGTCGGAGTGACTCGAGATGTCTTTGGCAGCCTGGAGCATAGAGTAGTGCCGCCCCTCCCTACCTACTGCTGTTCACTGTCAGCTAGCTACGAGGAGGCTACTAAGCATTTCTCTTGCTTTTAATATACAGAAAATTAAATCAAAACTCAAATAAATCAGTGGGAAAGAGCAGTACAACAGGAGTCTACTTTAAATTACTAATACATGCTCCTGGTGTTTATTTTTTATCCCCCCAAACTCAGAACGTGTGTCACTTTATAACAATCAAAGTATAATAAGTAGTGCATATAGAATTGATCAAATTTGGGTGTTTTTACTGGCAACAATTCCATCTTTTATGCTTTATGCTAGGGGTGTCCAAACGTTTTGCGATGTCAGATTGAAAGTACGCCACTCAGTCCAAACTGTGGCAACAGTTTGTTTATGATGCATCTCCAAACTTAACTAGTGATATCAGATATGGCGCTTTGCTGATCCCTTCACGTCCCCCTGCCAATCGATTTCCTATTGACAAGCATTTGATCTTTTAAAAGCTCCTTTAAATTTCTAGACGTTGTTAAGTCTCCCTCTGTGAAAATGTTCAATTTTGATCCACCTCTATTTTTTGATTTATTTCCCACAGATGGTAATGAATGTGAGCAATGGAGAAATCCTTTTTGTGGATGCTGCACATTGCAAATTCATCCTTTTTTGGCTTAACCAACAAAAAGCTTTGAGCACTTGGAGGCTCCAGCATTGTGTTGTATGAAAGCACTGTCAGATCTATGTATAGCTGTATGGAATGAATTGCCCAGAGTACTGAAAACATGCAAGTAAAAAATATGCGTATATATATGAAGCAGAGAGTGTTTTCCTGCACACATTACACTTTTACAGCATCAAAGTACACTCTCAGAGCCCAGCAGCATTTAGACTCCTTGTTCATCTTTCTAGGGGGTACACTAGTCTTTGATTGTGCAAAACTCAGCATGACACTTACTTATTAGCATTGATTAACCATCTAAAAAGGAGCAGTAGGACAGCAAAAGTTCCCCCTCGAAACAGTTGAAATAATTTCCTCTAAACAAAACAATGCACGAAGAGTTCATGGTCTCAGCGGTTTTGTTTGAAATTCAAATTATTTAGGGAGTTGCAACTATTCTGTGTACAGAAAACAGAGTTGGGTTTAGTTTGGCTAAGAAACGCCTTTCAGTTATCAACCAAAATCCCACTGAAAGGGGATTTGCTGAACAATGCCGCAACATGTTTGCTCATCTCTGTCTTTTCTAATTATTTCTGCCGAGAGTTTGGCTGTTTGGGGATACATCTCTGGTAATTACATAGGTCATTTGTGGACACAACAAGTCTTGCTTGGCGGCTTTTCAATATTTTGGTTCTAAACAGCCAAGACTACATAGAAAACTAATATAAAAGCCTACTGTGCACAATTGCTGCTAAGACTGAATTTGTTGCCTCTTTTTCAGCAGCCTTACAGCTGGATGAACATCTGGTCAGAGAAAAAATAGCCTTACAGAGAAAAAGTTTGAATCTAAGATTACCCTGGTCTTTCTGTGTGGACATTTTATGGTCTTTTTATGAGTTTTTGCCATTAGTTGGAATTCTAACAGAGGATATTCTATACACTTTGCTGTTGTTTTTTATTTCTATTTTTTAGCTCTAGTGGCCTTTATTTGACAGTGCTAAGACAGAAAAGTAGGTAAAGAGAGATTGAAGGAATGCGGCAAAGGTCACCAGGTCAGGAATCGAACCTGCAATGGCCGCATCGAACACTAAGGCCTCCTTATGTGGGTTGTGCTTAACCCACCACAGCACCTCCACTTCGCTGTTTTAACTGTGATGGTTGCTTGGGTTTTGGTAACCCAGGTAACACATTGGGGATTATGAAGATTACGGATGATAACTTCGTCTAATACCTTTATTTCTACTTTACGGAAAATAGAAATGCAAAGACTTTATATTTTATTACTATAATCACATTACGGAGGCTATTAACACAAAGTGCTTTTATTCTTTCTCTGACAATATAAAATGATTGACTATTTGCCTACAGCTGCCTCTTATGTCTGAGAATTTTGACACTACATGTTTGAGTTTCTCTCTTGTTAATGTAATGGTTTTTGTATAGCAGTTCGTTTGCCTTCTCTGTGGGGAGAAGAACATAAGTATTAGGACTCAATTAGAACAGTTAAAGTCTACTTTCCTCTAACACTAAATACTCAGAAAATCTCCCTGAAGACCCCACACACCTGCAGCACTCCGTACCTTCCTCAGCTTTATTCCTCTGCTTAAGACTCTGTGGGTGAAACTGTCAGCCCAAAGAACCGGTTCCCACTGAAGGGAATACCGCGGCGCTAGCTATGGAAATAGGATGTTTTCCTACATTTAGATGACATTCAAACAGGGTTAAATTTTAAATAGGATGAAAAATTGATGCAGAAAAATAACTGGCTGATCTAAACTTTTCTTTTTGACAGGTTGAGAATCTTTCTCTAACATCAATGAATCAGTTATATACAAATAGTTTTATTTACTGGTGCCAAACACAGACATTATTAATGCATTTCCTAATGTTTTTTTTCTTGAGCATCATAATTTCCATTTATTTTCCATTCACTTCTCTATATAAAGATAGTCTAAATCTGGTTTTACTCTCCCATTCCTTAGACTCTTTATAGGATGTTTTGGCTAAAGATGAATTAAAAGCAATAGCTCAAGTCTATTTCACAGGGCAAGGCATGCATACAAATATAATTCAGAACAAAATCAATATTTACTAGGGTTGCTCCCATCAGGCGTTTTGCTGCCGATTCCAATACCGATCATTCAAGAGGCCGATCTCTGCCGATCGCCTGGAATGGCTGTTAATTTTTCGGTTTAGGTATAAATGATGCTATGTTATCTAGCAAAATGGAAAAATTATCTGGCAATAAATTCACCTAGTTTAGACCTATTTTAATACATATTATTAAAGAAGGAAATTTATTAGGTTAGCTTAAATTTTGGAAACAGCATGGCTCTCTTTTCCTCCTGTTAGCCGGGTCCCGAGCGGATGCCGTCACGGCTGGAAAAACAGACGGCGAGGCTCAATGACGTCACAGAGATACAGAGTTTAATTCAATAGAAAACACCGTATGAATTTAACAAGAAAACTTCAGAGTACAAAGAAGTACATTCTTTACCTGAGACCAAAGAATTAAAAGAAAAGAACAAAGGCGCCTTTGGAGACAGCTGTTGCTTAAAAGCAAAACAGGGCAGCTGTCTGAATTTTTATTGTTGCGCATTCCCTTTTCTAGTGAAGGCGTTTCTCTTTGTTAATATATGCAAATAGGGCGTACCCCTGTTTTGACCAACCAAGAGCTACCTTGGAAAAAACTTAGACCTTCCCCTGAGTTTTAATGACAAATATCAAGAGTCATTTTAGTTATTAAAGTTATAAGTTATTTTCACAAAACCTATCTTGCTCCTCTGCAGTCAGCTTCTCCAAAGATTTGACCCTTTGCTTTATCACAAACAATAATGAGATAGAAGTCTTTTTCAACCTGTAAAACATAACATTTAAATCATTCTCTTTTGATTCCGATATTGTCATAGTTAGTACATTTTCAAATACATTCGATTTACTAGATTAGTACTTGTAGCTTGGGTAATATACTTTAATCTAACACACTATTGCTACCAATATTAAAAAGGTATATCAGAAATTAAACCTTAAGTGTTCCCAAAATTCCTAAGTTGTGATCAACTCCAGATGCAACTCTGAGCTCCTGGGAAACCCCCAACCTCTGACCTGTGAGCCGGGGAAGATATTCTTTATGGCCTACTAATTTAAAGCCTTTCAAGAGCATAGTGTTTTATGGCTGCTCTAAGTTACAGCCTTGCCAGGAGAATGTTTATCTCTGATCGTTTACCTTGCATCAGCTTGTCCAAATAGGAATGTTGATCTACTTAAACGCACATGGCATTAGCTTAACTATATTAAACAATCAAAAATAGCCATATTTCCTTAACAATATCTAAAATCTTTTTTTTTTAAGTTCAAGCTGCGACTCTAAGCAGCTGTTCGGTGTGAGAGTTCACTGTCTGGTGGAAGTTGAGCGGCGCTACGTCTGTGAAATATTACTACCAGTAGCGGCGATCCAACAGTGAGAGCAGAACCAGCGTCTTACACCGCTAGCTTGTTGACTTAAATTATTTTTTAGCTTTCTGACCATCATGCTCTTCAGGGTGAGTGTTGGTAGTTGTGCGCTGCTTTACCTGCTGTCTGGATGTCTTTCTTTCCTTCTTGAGCCTCGATGTAGCCAAACTCTGTCAAGTGCTTGTTTTTTAAATGCCATATTAGACTCGTTGTGTTGATGCATTTTGATGCACTTCACCCCTGAGGTAATTTTCCATTACAACACGCAAATGTTTCCAAATGGTTTGTGTAAGGAATAAGCATCCCCAGCTGCTGAACTTCATATACCTGTAACACTTTGATCCAATGTATTTTCTGGTCTAAACATGGATAATGACTGGTTCAACTGACCAATAGAGTCGCCTACTGCAGGTTAGGTGTCAATTGTTTTCAACCTTTCAACAAAACTTTATTTCTCAAACAAACAGAACATTTAATGCTAAAATATGTCCTGTGATTTTACAGTCACCAAAGTGGGAACCTAACGCCAAAATAACAGCAATTAAAATTTATTAGACATCAGTTCTACATACAGTAGTTAAAAGATAACAGATCTGTGCTCTAATGAAACAGGTAGTGCATCCTTACCCGTTGGGATGCCTGTAGTGAATTCCTGTAGCGTTCCTCTGTTTCCCTCTTTGTAACAACACTGTTCTTTTCCAGCCACTCACTTAATTAGCATTGTTGTCCTTGTACAAAGAGGAGCGGGAAGAAAAAGAAACTACAACCAGTCTTGGTTGTTCTGCATCCTTGAAGTGACAGTCCCATAAATCATTTATTTCTCCTGCTTACATAAGTGTGAGGCAGTGTTTCAAAGTTTTGCTTTGAAACGACAACTCCGAGCGCCAACGCAAACGCCTAACTGCTCACGCTCCTTCAGACAACTGCAAGGTGATCTTGACTCATTTTACTCCAACGAGCCATGAATAAACCATGTATTGATATGCATATCAAAAGCCAAGTGTTGGCAAAGCCAAACAAAGCAAAACAAAGATGTTGGGGGGGCAGTGGAGAGAGGAAAGAAAAGGCTCGTACTCTTCAACCGCTCTCTGAATCCGTTAACAGTTCCAATTAGCAAGGGCTTGGCACCGAGGACATCTGGGGGAAACCTCCCCCTCCTTCATCTTGACATAATTGCTCCTCCTGAGGACAAGCAGGTGACTTCACCTAGAGACCCGAGCACCAACTTACCCCGACACGTCTTCAATTTCTTTGGGCTTACAGCTGAGCTCGTACTATGACCGCCATCAAGAAGATCTCCACCCTAATGAGAGTTTTAATCGACTGCAGAGCAGTCGTTAAAACAATGAAAGCCACAGCCAGTCAGGTCAGTCTAACTGCATTGTGCAACTCTGGACTTGCACAAATAAATTACAAAAATACATTTGTTTAAAAGAAGCACACAGATATAAAAAAAAATACTTTCATTTTTTGATAAAAAGTTTTTGCGTTAGCATGAGATGACGTCTGGAAATAGATGTATTTCACAAAACCGCTATGGAAACACTTTTTTCGCAACATACAAGTCACATGATCAACAGCTGGATGTTGCTACTGGTGGAAACCACAAAGGAGACGACAGGAAGTGGTTGGAGGATGATGGTTTTTTTCTAACAACATGCAGCTGGCTCCACCACAGCTCTCACAGCTTCACATTCCATAAAATGTTGTGTGTCATTCCATAACTCCGCCGTAAAATCATAGACTGTAATTTTCCCAAAACACCGCATAGGTAGCTGTTCCCAAGAAGGCGGGGCTTGTTGCTCCAACTCCTGAATAAAAACGGCACCAACTCCTCTGAAGCTGGTAGATGATGAGTGCTAGTCATGGATGAGTTATGAATATACCTCATGTAACTGTTTACATCCGTCACTGACATGATTTTTAATGACTTATCGCATGAACAAACATATTCACCTGTGATGTTTATTTCATTTTTTATTTAATAAAAACACCGTAGTCATGAAATTGTGTCTTTTTTGACATTAGCAAATTATTGACAACGATTTGTGCACATTTGTGACAGAAATGCAGGTATTGGGAGTGTAGCAATCAGCAGAAACACGACAGTGGAAACCCACCTAAATGGGTGATCAACTTCTAATCAACACATATGAAGGAGTGTGGGCGGGGGGGCAGCTGGGCCAGTTTGGAAGAGTGTGTGGATGGAGAGTGGGGGGGGCAAAGGGTAGTGCCAGCAGCAGGGCTCAGCTAACCTGGCACTAACCGGCTCACCACGGGCAGCTCAGCAAGTGGACACAGGTCAGCGTTCATCCTGTTACTGTAAAATGGCCTGAAGTATTCAGGGCAACACTACTAGAGGGAACCCTGACACACGAGGCCATCTGACGGATCCTCTTATCGCCCTTCATGGGCCGTGAACATGAATACAGAAACGCATTAGGAGTCATTTCTGCATCCAGGAGCTCTGCTGTTCTGACAGATGCTGCAGAGTGTTGACCCAAAAGCATTCCAACTCAGATTGGATTTGAGATGGATGTTTATCAGTGAGCCACCCAATCCATAAGGTAACAATAATAATAATATGTGCCTTAATTTTTGTTTTCTTTTTGCGGTTACTCTAAACGTCGACAACTGAACGTTTTACAGATGCTTTCCTTGAAAACTGTTTTAGAGTTCTTCACTTTCTTTCCCACAAAATATTTGATATTTACATTTCCTCAGATGAATCATCTTGTTTGCCTCCCAGAGTTCACTATTCAATAAGGCTCTAATAAATTTGCATGTGTTAAATAAGAAAGATATCAAAACTCTTTACAATGTTTATATTATAGCACTCTGACTTTAGTCATTCAAATTAATTCATGACAGGACAAAGATAAAGAATGACAAACTTCTGTTATGGACTGATACCACTTCAATGTAACACAGACACAAACACCACAGTCTAACGATAAACCAGACCATGGGCTCCGAGTTGAAATAAAACACGACTCCTGAATTTCACATTTTTGTCTATTGATTGATTCACTCATCAACCAAAACATAGTAAAATTGTTCATTGCTTGAAATATGACTCCAGTCAGATCACCACTAATTTATACATTTATTTATACTCAAGAGAAAAAGAGTGGTCAATCTGAGCTATGTTTTTTTATGTTTCCTGTTTTATTAGAATCATTTTTCAATGATTCCTAGTTTTTAATTTAGCAGTACAAAACTTTTGACATTTTTGTTCTGCATTCTCTTTTGTCTCATTTCAATCCTTTGCCATTTTAGTTCTCTTTTCTGAGGGTCTGAACTGAAACTCCCTCCCACAGGAAAACAAATCCAAAGTTTTTTCGTATGACTGTAAGTAAATGTGCTTAAAAGACATCAGTAAACAACGACCACCAGCACGCGGTCCTGACCGTTACTCTGAATTTGATCAGAGTTAACAGGCCCAGGAGAATCAGAGCCACACTAAAAAGAAAAGTATGTGAAATACAAAATCTTTACAAAATGATAGCAAATTATATAAGAAGTATTCATGAAATTATGGCCTTTTAAACAATCTTAATAATGCATGAAAAAAATGTAACTACAAACAAACAACAAAAAAAGACTAAAAATGTCTTTAACCTCCTGAGTTAGTTTCCTCCTGTTTCCTCCTGTTTGCTGCTGTTTCCTCCCAGAGGGATTTAAAAAGAAAACCCTGTAATGAGTCTGCCAGGACTCCAGGTATTATGGGATTTGTGACAAATCTCCTATTGTTGAAAGCAGTATATTTCTCTGAGTAAAGAGCAAAAAATCTTATGATTAGTTTGATGCCAAAAGAAAACAAGCCAAGCTCGGTGTAAATTAGCCACTTAGCATGGACCTACAGTACATTACAGAATAAAACAAGCTGGATTTTTTTTTTGTTTATTTATACTGTATATCATTTTTTGGGGACTTTCCATCCACCTCAGTTTTAGAACTCTTGGGAAAGATGGCTCTGTGCGTTTCTTCTTTTTTACTTTTTTTTTTATTAAATTTTCTCTCAGCAAAACACTTTTTTAAAATATGATGCCAAAAGAAAATGAGCCAGTTTAATGTAAATTAGCTATTTAACATCACAACAAACTATGCACAAAAAATCCTGCTAAGAACACAGAACAGAGTTCCCCTCTCAGAAGACAATATGGCAGTGGACATGTTCATAGTTGAGGCTTCAGGCTGACTCCGGTAGAGGAAAAGTTACTAACTGTTTCACAGGATTATAATTCCAGATCAATGCCTGGAGGTGGAACCAAAGAGCTTAATTGGCTGAATTACTGCTGACCATGGTGGAAGAGACAGCTGTCCTCCAGTCAGGTCTGTTAAACGCTGCCTGTGCATGTCAAACTGCTCAAATGCAATTAAAAGTACAATCCCACTGGGGTTCCAGGGACTGCCTTCAATTTCAAACAGGGCTTCCCTCATTGATTTATCGCAATACATTTTTAAAAAGCATAAACTATTAAAAGAGAGACAAAAAAAGTAGTTCTGTTACTGACGTGGTTCCTCTGCTTGGTTAGACCTTCTTCAGAGTTGCTGCTGATAACAGTTGCGTGTTTTCTGATCCATTTAATTTCACTTTAATAATGACCCATTCTCCTGTTTCATTCTCCAGTCTGGGCTTGCTGTTAATTAAAACACACTGAAACGCAAAGTCTGCGCAGCTGATATCAACACTGAATAAAACGTTCAGCCAGTAAACACAAATACATCCCTGCAAACTGGAAAACCAGCCCACCCGCCCCCAGCCCCTTGTAATGTCAAAGAGTGCCATCTGTTATCATCAATAACTTAATGTACTGACTAGATGGAGCCATCTGACTTCATTGCATTCAAAATATGTTTTCGAGCACAGGCGAGGATCAGACGGCTCATAATCCTTTGTAGGAAAGCGGGAAACGGGCGCCTGTTGCTGTAGCTGCGATTTCATGTTTCATTTCACAGAAAACGGAGCTGCCGTGTTGACGAGAGCACACCTGTAGTGGGGAAATGATGTGGCAGCGCAACAGTCCGAGCCTGCAGTTTACACTTCTGAACAAGCAGCAGCCTCATTAGTTACTCTGAGGGCAATCGGGAGCAGCGTTCTCGACGGCGCAGCAGCTGAAAACGCCGCAACACCTCCACCAGGATCTGTTTAAGGAAATATCATAATTAGACCTACAAGTCATCTATCAGACTTTCCAGATAAGTCGCAGTATTAATTCAGCCCATTAGGATCAGTGGAATTCTGCTGGAGCCAGTCATTACACAGAGTAATCAGGGTGGATAATGCTGAATGCCTAACTGTACTCCTGAGCTGAGCGTCTGTCAGCTTTTTTATTGTTTCTCTCAGAGACTCAATCTTTACTCTCAGGACACGTTCAGTTATTTTCATGTTCTGAAATGGAGGAGTAGAGATTTTTATTAATATGACATCATTTTATTCCAGTCTCCGTATGACGGACAGTAAACTAGTAGTCATTACATATAAAGATGGTGAAGATAATTTTGCCATTTTGCACTTTTTCAGTTTCACATTCTATTTGGGGCTGAAACAATTAATCAGATTAATCATGAGTAATCAATTATTGAAATAATCCTCAACTAATTTAGTAATCGATCATTAACTGAAGCATACAGACTCAAAAAAGGCAAATTGGTGAAAAACCAACAACATAGTCAGAGCAGTAACTGACCAAACACTTTACAAAAAATAGAAACAGAAGAATGGGTCATTATTAAAGTGAAATTAAATGGATCAGAGAAAACGCAACTGTTAACAGCAGCAACTCTGAAGAAGGTCTAACCAAGCAGAGGAGCCACGTCAGTAACAGAACTACTTTTTTTGTCTCTATTTAAATAGTTTACACTTTTTAAAAAATTGAGTTGGCTAAATCAACGAGGGAAACCCTGTTTGAAATGGAAGGCAGTATTTAAGATAAGAACACCTTCATCTGTAGATGTTTCAGTCCAAACTCCTCATGTTACAGTTTCAGCTTCACTCTGTTCAGATTTACTAAAGGAATGCTACTGTGTTGCAATATTGAAAATAAAATGTTTCTATTTGGATTTAGTTATTTTTCATAAAGTGGACAAAACATAAATGTAAATGCATACATCATGTCAATATACCAGATTCAGCCAGAGAGGCTAATTTTCACCTGTAGCCCCTTAATGTGTTTCTTATTTAAAAAAGGAATTTAATTTTGTATTTGTTTTCATCTTTTTTTGTATTTCTACTGTCGTATAAAAAAAATGCTGAAGTGGTTAAATGAAAAATCTGTAGATGTGCCAATTTTTATTCGATTAAACGTTAGAATAATCGATAGATTATTCAATTATTAAAATAATCATTAGTTGCAGCCCTACTTCTACTTTTTCTCTTTTTTTTCCAAAGGATGCTAATTTTATAAAACATATAGTCACAATATTATATAAAAAGAAATAATTAAAAATACACAAACTAAAAACTCTTCTACGATTACTTTGTCCTGTTATAACCACTTTCTTGTCAAGTTATTTTACTTGCTGTTAATAAAAAGTATATATACTGTATATATATGTTTCTTTGGAAACTTCTTAAAGTATATTGGCAAAATACAGAAGTTTGCTCTGTAAAGGAACGTTCCGCTTGAAAACATCTTGTATCTGTTTCCTGTAATATTTTAGGATTGGACAGTCCCAGAAAACGTAATAATGGTTTCCATTTTGATTCCCCACATTTTCTCCAGCAAGTAGGAGGATTTCCATCATGGTATTTCTGAGCAGGTGTGATAAAGAATGTTTTATTCATCTAAATCCTGCCACTGTAGTGATTTATTAAATGTCCAGTGGTCTCGTCTCCATACTGTTCCTCTGTTGTTAAGTTTCTCTCTTTCCCACTTTGCTTTAATATGAAGAATCCCATTGTTTTTAATCTACTGTTTTTCATTATTTTTATTTATATTTTTTATTTAATCTACTAGGACTTTATAGATAAGTGAAATAATTTTCTCTTTAATATTTTAATAATGTGCACTATTTAAGAAATTCCATATTTAGTACTATATATAAGCCTGTGGGTAGAATAAGCATGTTTCAAAATGGCTTTGAATTTTTTAGAATCTGGTCATGGTTCCAGTAAACCATGACCAGATTATGTTTTTCCATCAGGATTACCAAAGGATACGAACTGAAACGTAGATAAACACACCAAAAGTGGTTTATATTGTGCCATTGTTTTAACGCACAGTGTGAAAAAAACCCCACTTTTCTAGGCTAACAAAATAAAATAAATAAATCAAACACACCAATAATATGAAATTGCATGTTTTTCTTTTTCTTGACCCTGTTAACGTTTCAAATGCTGAAGGATTTTCTACAACAACCAGGACATTTTGTTCATTTCTCTACAATGTTACTGAACTGGAACACAAAGGAATGAACCAGTGATATGGGGTTAAGTAACACAGTACAAACTGGAGAAGGACCAGTGAAGATGTGAAAAAATAACTTTGTCATCAAAACAAAGTCATGTAATGAGCATTTCAATTTCTAACTAAGTAATGGTGTAGTGGGAAAGCCAACACAGAGTATCACATAGCTGATTTCTTTTGTAACTGTAACTCATAGTGTTACTTAGAAATTTTCTGTTATTTTGTTACTTAAAAACAAGACACTATTTATATGTTGAGGCTCTATTAGTTAGTCCAAATATTGTTACAGTTCTCAGTTTTAAAAACTTCCCAAAGGTGGGATGCCTTTATTTAAATAGATTTAAATATTAACAGATGCAATAGTTTCCAACAGCTGTGCTGCCATTTAAAAATGCAAATTTAAGAATCACATTCATTTAGCAGAACAGGGATAATGCAGAACGCTGCATTAACCTTGTTTTTTTTATGTCAGAAATCCCAGATATTTGCCATGACTTCAGCAAGTTGCCCTATTTTGCTATTTGCAATGACAGTAGAACCACAGCAGAAACATCCTGAGTGGCTCTCAGGCTCAGGGCAGCCGATGACTCACTCAGTGGATCCAGTCTTTGGGTGACACATGGCTAGACGGCTGCACACTTCCCTCAGCATAAGTCTCTCCAGGCCTCGGACTGGAGCACCTGAACTGCTTGGTAAGCATTTTAAACAAAGTCTTGCATCAACTTTTGAAACACAGCTGACAGTGTGACAGAAACATGAATAAAGATTCTGACCATTGAGATCAAGTTTGAGAATTTCTCTTCAAAATCACATAAAAACAAGTTCTCCTTTTCTGAGTCTCTATGGATTCTTCTATCTTACAGGTATATGATGTGTTTTATCATATTGTGTTTTATCATCCTGTATCATTTAATGTTCTATGTTGTACATTTGTCTCGTATTGTAGTTTTAGAACATTGAATGTGTGACGCCAAGTAAAGTGTCTTATAATTTACAGACAACAAGCTGCTACTTTCTTCACACACTTCCAACATTGCAACGTAGCTAACACAACATTTTTTTACCAGCATGATTTGAAGAGGCAGACCTGCATCAGCCGCTCTCACAATCAGCCGTGACCCCCCTCCACTCCCAGACTGGAAACTGTTTATTATTATTATTATTATTGTATTTTTTTTTATTTTATTTGTTTTACATGATACTCTCTTCCTGTCTCGATTTGATACAATTGGGGCTCCTGCACTTCCTGTATCTGTGACTCTGTGACAACTGTTTAAGCCATTACTAACATGTCGTAACATGCTTTTCCGAGCTGCCTTTAAACGCAACATAAGCCCCAACATGCTTTACACCTATGCAGCAGAGATAAAGACATGCTACTGTGTGGACAGCATGTCACTTTTCCTTTGTGTGACATTCTGACATCACGCTGCGAAGGCTC
Source organism: Xiphophorus couchianus (assembly GCF_001444195.1). Classification (NCBI taxonomy): domain Eukaryota; kingdom Metazoa; phylum Chordata; class Actinopteri; order Cyprinodontiformes; family Poeciliidae; genus Xiphophorus; species Xiphophorus couchianus. Next base: position 23,664,875 of record NC_040234.1, on the reverse strand, counting down.
CCTAGACATGTACACTTATTCTTCTCTTTACGAAGGAAGCATGCATTCAGGAGCAATCAAAAGTTTGAAAGTCAAAGTGTCTTTCATAAGTTGGTTTTTGACTATTTTTTTGCCCTTCTGAAATATGAATAAAGTTTACATTAAAATCAGGTACTACTTGTCTAACTTTAAATTTCTGCAAACTGAATTTTTAAGCTACGTTTTTGCTGCTAGGCTTTTGAGTTCAACTTATGTAGCTGCAACACAGCATCAATCTACTGGGAACAGTTTTGTTCGAATTCCCTACACAAACTTAGCATTTCTATTTGGTTTTAAACACGTGTCTCATAATTTCTTTCCAACAAACCTTCAGTCTTATTTTTTTCAGCTTGTATTCGGCCCACAGATTCTCACATTTACCTTTTGGTAATACTGTTTTCCTGAAAACTCATGTCATGTACATATATATTTAATTCACGAGAATTACTGCTTTTTTTGTTGACTTAAGTTTTACCAATAAACAACACCAATAAAAGTGATTTATTATACAGAGATGTTCTTTGCTGACCTACACAATCACAAGGAAGACTGCTGACTTGAAATTTGCCCAGCAGACAGTGAATGACAGCCTGAGAAGGAGGCTACGCTACAAAAGGTCACTGCTACAGAAACTGGCTCTTCAGAGAAATGTATCCAAGTATAAAGAGTAAAATAGTATAAAAGTGATAAAACTGCTGCATAATTCATTCAAATTTTCAATTTAAAAACTTATATTGCCTCTAGATTATATGCTGAATAGCTACAGTGACGCTCCAGGTCTTCTTCTCAGGTTTTCAGTGTCATTTCCTGGAACGGCTCTTGGCACAGCACCACCACATGGCCGTAAACAGGATGCGCAGAAAGTTTAATCTAGGTTGAAGTGACTGCTCATTTTCAGAGGATACTGAAAATGAGCTTAAACATTTTCTAACTTGAGTTTGCAAGTTGTATAACACAAAACTCAACAACAAACTCAACATATGCATATTTATACAAGTATAAGTATGCATTGAATATAAGTCTGAGTATAAGTTTGCATTGAGTATAAAAAGTGCAGTTACACGTTTAGTGTGATTACAGTGCAGTACAATAAAAAATAAAATCAGCCCAATTTAACAATCTGAAGTCAGCATTTTATAGTGCAAAAGACGTCATTTATAATGAGTCCCAAGTAGAAATCTGTGCATATGGTTTTCTGTGCACCTAAATATTAGTAAAAAATCTTCTTTGTCTGGACTGAATCAATACACAACCCAAAGGGAAAGCATTAGCTTTTTCCACGGTGTCAGACCACTAGCATATTCGCAGGTGGTGGTTTTAGTGGAATCTGTCCTAAAGTGAACATTTTGGCTTTAAACTGATTCAGTTCTTCCTGGGTGAGTTTGCTCTCAGGTGATGCTGGTGCTGGTGAACCGCACCAGCTGGAAATGTAGCAAATGTTCCAGTTTTAATCTTCAGTTGAACTGAGTCTCCTGGACTATCAAGTGTAAAAAAAAAAAAATATGAAACAACAATGAGGAAATCTTTGCTGGTGAAGCAGGAGAGCCCCCCCTTACAACTTTTGATATCTCAATGTTCTATGTAGCTCTCACTGCAGGATGTTAAATCAGGTCAGTAAGACTGCCTGAGTGTTTTTCTGATATATTTTATTCCATCCTCTTTGTTAGAATATCACCATAAAATGTGTCAAACTGACAGGTGAAGGTTACAAATAAGAGCACATCAGCTATCCCACTCATCTCCCACTCATCAGCAAACGAACGTGGAGGAGCTTTGGTGTGTCAAAGAGCAATTTCCTTTCTGGCAGGTGACAGTTTAAAGAAGAAATAAAAGTTTCTCCCCTAATCGCTGGTAAGAGTTGGGATTTATGAAGCGTGGCTCGGCATAAATAAGGTTCAACCAGGCGGAATGAGAAGCACTTAAACGAATCCACTTAGAGAAGCACACTTCTTCCACGTACTTTATCATTCAACAGCCGAGCAAAAGTTAGCACATCGTCTGAAAGAGCAGATCAAACAACTCAAGCTGCTTTTTTTTGGGTGTGTGGAGTTTGAGAAAACACACACACACAAGGTTCTGCCGGCGAAGCAGACACACACCTTGGAGACAAGTCGTCTCTCTGCTGAGCCGAGCAACAGAGCAGGACTCCGAGAACACAAAAGACCTCATCCAGGAAGTGGTCCAAGGTGATGAGAACGGGGAATAACCGCATGGATCCTTCATGCTTCCTAAAGACTATTAGAATAGATAGTTCTGTCACAGTACATAAGTAGTTCAGTGAGCTGGATAAAATCATTTTCTGGAGTCGGGACATTGATGTATTGCGTAGGCTTTTAACTGCGAGGCCTCATTTCACAGCCGTTACTCCATGAAGCAATGAATGAAATCCAAACACTATAATGAAGGTCCTCAGAGGAAAAACAGCAGTGCTGTAGGTGTGAGCTTATTTAGATTATATGTATGATAATAAAAATGTTTGACAAATTACATATCCAACTCATTTTGTCATGTTAGAAACCCAAATTTTATGTGATTAACACACAGCACTGCTATGATGGAAAGTAGAAAGAAAATTGTACGTGATTTTTCTCTTTATATATATGTCTATATATATATGAGAATATCCCTTTCATGCATAGTGGTCACTACAGTGGACAGCTATCTAAAAGCCATTTTCTTGTGCTTCCTGTGGATTTTTATGTTATAAATGCACACAGACCACTGAAGTGGACACTAATGCATCATAAAATATCCCATCAACTACTGGCCATCAGCTGCAAATGCAAGAAATTATTTTTGTTAAATACAATATGGCCGACAGACAAAAAAGCATGAGAACCGACCCGGTCCCTCCTTCTACTGTAGACGACTCTTGCAAGTAAAAAAAATATTGTGACATCAGATAACCCCTAAGGAACAATACTACTGATGTATTTTTCAAATAACAACTTTGTATTTGGACAAAATTACAATTGATCACATAAAAATAAAAAAATTTAAAAAAAAAAATTTTTACAAAAAGAATTTCCTACCTTTTTTATGCCTTAAGAAAAAAATTTTAAAAAATGGAAAAAAAATTCTGACACAAAGGATCATAATTCATGCATGAAAGGGATATATATAATAATCTTGTAACCTTCCTAAAATATTGCCTTAAGTATTTTTTTGTTTTTGTGCGGGGGACATTTTGGCCAAAAAAAACAACAATAAAAAAATCACTACCTCTTTTTGTCTTTACTCATTCTTAAATGTTGTATTTGTTTTGATCATTTCTTTTTAGCTCTTTTTTAAATCATTTTATTAAATTCACTGTTTGTTTTAACATTTAATTTAAATCAGCTTTTAACGGTCCTTCTAGGGACGATTATTGCTAATTAGCTAAAGCTATAAACACTGTGACGCAGGGATCAGATTATTTTGAGACAAGTTTCTTGTAACTGTCCATTATGAATTAAAAATAAAACAATTTAAAAAACTTAAAAAAAAAAAAAAACAAACACACCAGTCTAGTGCTAGTGGGAAAAATGGCTTGTGGTGTTCTGCCAAGTAGTAAAGAGAAGATGTACAGCTGCTAAAATCTGACTGCCTCCATTTTTGCCTCCATTCCCAGAACAAGGAAGCTGCGTTCAGTGTCTGAAGGTTTTCGTGTCCCTTCAGTGATTCTTGGTACAGCGCCCCCACAGGTGAGGGGGGGAGCAGGTTTTTCAAAAGGTTTGCTTCAGTTGACAGTGCAATGTGAAAGTGAACCGCAGCAGCTGGAAATGTAACATATGTTGAAATGCTGTTTCCTAATTGAGCTGAGTCTACTGAACCATCAGGTGTGAAAACACCTTCACATAGACAAGCTTTGGTCCAAATCAGCCACATGGTCCAAATGTGGCTTTACATCTCGGGCCATTTTTCTGCTGCAACGTAAACCTTTATTCCAATCTCAAGTCATATGGAGGGCTTGAGATATTTTTATATCATCTAACACCCATTAAGATTCTGCAGCACTTTCTCTCTGACCTTTACTTCTGTGATCTTGTTGTTGATGATACAGTTTGTTCACCGAGGTTCTCAGATTAACCTCTGAGGCTACTTACAATGAGAGTTGATTAACACACATTGACTCTACTTGTTAATTCTGGAACTTCTGAAGCCGGGTTGCACTCGATTTTATTTTGGGGTTTTCCATGAAAAATGATCAAATGCATTCAACACGTTTTCTTACTTTTACCTTTTCTGCTCCACTTTACAATTATTCACCACTTGGTGTTGAATTTTGTAAGGCACTGAGTGTTACTGAAATATTTGTATTTTTTTATTCTATTATTATTATGCACCTATTACCCTCACACACATCTACTTTTCTCCACGTTTGTCTTCCTGACCTACTTTGTTTTAGCAGAATAAATAACTGTGGTGAATGTGTTCAGGTTGCTTTCAAATACTTTTCTTTTCAGGCTCTTCTTTTAAGTATTTACTTTTGATGAGCCTCCGAAAATAACAGACATGTGGAGGGCGATTATCAGACAATCATCTGTTCTGCTTATTTAAATATTTAGTCGAGGAGCTTTTGAAAATACGTCATTTTTGAAGAAGCAGAAAATATTTGAAGCAAACTTTAAGTTATTCACATTGACTGTACATACAGTTGAAACCAAAAGTTCACACACATCTGTTAATATTTAGAATGAGAGTAAGAAAATGTGTTGAATCAGTATTTCACTTACTCAGACATGTGAAAAAGTTTGACATAAGAAAACAAAAAGCTGAAGTCTTGCATCGATCTAAACTTTTGCCTACAGCTTTCTGCAAGATTACTGCTTTTAATAAATATAGACATATGAAACACACACCATAAAAAATGATCAAATAATTAAACAAAGTTGCTTCGACACACAGCTAATAGGTATTATAAGACACTTATGAAATGCCATAAACTTTAAATAGCAAATATTATTGTTAAATCAACCCATTCTCTATCATAGCTTATATAAAGATGTGAAGCAAGGCTTCAGAAAGGATATATCTTTTGGTATATGGATTTTTATGTTTTATTTAGGATTGTTAGTGATGTAAGAGACTGCTTGAGGAATCTTTAGCATTTTAAGTTCTGATATTCCTTTTTTGTTGTTGTTTTTTTTACCCCTCCAGGGGTCTTTTATTGTGGGCTCTAGTGTCCCTTATATGAAAGTAGGCTGACAGGAAAAGGGAAAGGAGAGTCAGGAAGACATGTGGCAAATGTTGCCGGGTCCGGGAATCGAACCCGCAACGGCAGCATCGAGGACTCAAGGCCTCCAAACGTGGGTCGCGCTAACCGCTACGCCACCACGGTAGTCAGCACAACTTGACTTGTGCTGACATAAAAACATTAAAGATGCAATTATATAGTGTCAATAGCAACATAACTATTAGCAAAACCCGCTGGCGTTTCTCCGCTCCTTTACATGACTATCCCTCATCCGGCTCACTCTCGCAAACAAACATGGCGCCGTTTGATATTGTTCAGTATTATTTGTGTGGTGCCATGGCAGTGTTACAGCGCCACCGATTGGCCTGGCATTCCAACTACAACGTTTTCTAACGTTGATAGGATGCAGTGCTGCATCCTATCATTCACACATTTTTTCCTTAATCGTTTACAATAATCTACCATATTTGTCTTATAAAAATCAGGTTTTTTTCCACACTCTTGATATGTGAAGCCATAGAAGTGAATCCTGGTGCACTTCTTACAGACAAAACAATAACAATAGAAAGTGATGAACAGACATTGCTATAAGCAATCTACACCACATATCCAAGTTACCTAGCTGTAGTATTTCATTATGTTTTCAATCTCAGGGATTGTGTGAGCGAAGGTAACTCATTATGTTTCATTTGTATCCTTGTTTTCATTTCCAGGGTGAAACATTAATAATCCTACCATATGATGACTCTCATAATACACTTGATATGAAGTCTATTTAGTAAAGTACATTTGTTTATGTTTCAGATAAAACTGCATCAAAACGCCACATTTTACACATTGGACATCTCTAAATGATTTTCCAAGGAATGTTTGAAAGGCGAGCTCTGAGAAATTAAGTCAGTAAATCTATGTCATTTTTTAAAATTCATATTTATCTTTTTTTTATAGTAGGTTTGAAAAAAATAGGTTGACTTTGTCTCTAAAAATCAACAATCATCTCCCCTTCACTTGCTCAAAGCAATTATAACACATTAACGTTCCTGCTTTTGCTGCACTACAACCATAAACTATTGTATTTTATCATATGATAAACCAACACAATGTGACACATAACTGAGATGGAAGAAAAAGAATGCATGGTGAAATTTATTTGAAAAAAATGTGTAATTACTATGTAGAGGGTCTGTGATTTTCAAGTCTTTCCATGGATTCTGAATGAGATTCAGGATTGGACTTTGACTGGGCCATTTAACACATGAATATACTTCAATCTAAACTATTTCATTGTTACTCTGGCTGTTGGTCAAATTCAATTCAAAAATATTTTCTCAGTCCCAAAGGAAAGTTAAATCTAGTACCTCATATCATCCAAGTATCTTAAAGAGTCGCTGTGGATGGCGAAGCTGTGGGCAGAACAGATCTCCTGTAGCAGTCTGTCTTTCAACAAATCTGAAAATGCCTCTGATTAAAGATGGTCAGTAACATGCCCTGGATTATACCATCAGTTGTTGACAAGCATTGCTGATCAACCTCATTTGCTTCAGCCACTCACTTTAAACCTTTGGCTCAGAGACTGGAAAGAAGAGACGCAGTCTGAGATATGACTCTTGTCCATTATGATCCATTAGAGGTTGTAGTTCAAGTTTTATTTGAGCAAATCTCAATTTTTTTGTTGCTTTGAAAGACAATTCTTCTTTTCTGTTCACTGTGAAACTCTGGGCTTATATTTTTTATACACAATACTTAAAACTATACAGAACTCTGCTTGCTGTTTTTGTTTTTCTCTTTTCCTAAAGCAGTTACCCATTAAGTTTGTTTCCCCCTTAAACTGTCTCTAACGCTCCTCTGTCATGTTTTCCCCTCAGGATACGAGGTATTGTTGTTTCCTTTTTTACGGCCTGACATGTTCGTTGCTTCTGGAGGTGACAGAAGCTCCAAATCGTTTGTAGACCAGGTGTTCAACAACAACACTTTTTATGGACTCTGCAAGCCAAAAGATGAATAATCCAGAAAAGGAGGTTGACACTAGAGGGATACTCTGACTTGAGTGGAAATATGAAGATTGAACTGATTCAATTTGCACTCAACACACTCACTTCACCCACCCAGAAACTAATCCTGAGAAAAGAAGCTGCTCAACGGCTAACAGGAAGCACAAATGTGATCATATAGGGCAGTTTCCCCAAGAGTTCGCTGCTATGACCGTAAATCACACAGAGAACTGAAAAAACCCACCACTGGCAGAACAATGCTCAGGTCTGTAAATCTTAGAGAAGTACGGAATACCCCAATGGCCTCCATATGATACCCGCTGATGAATATTGCAATACATATATTTATACCTTACTAAATATTTCAGAATGAACAGCAGAGCAGAAGCCCTGTTGTATTAGTAAGCTTAATCATATCTGCAGTTAGCAGGAGGATGAAATATTGAAGAGGCTGACACTGAATCATTTAGTGGAACTAATGTAGATATGATCTGTTTAATTGCTCTATTTGTTTGTCACTTGTGAAATAAGACCCACCTTTGGATAATTACCATTTACATGACTGATTATTTATATTTTAGCTCCTTGCGAGAGCTGAATAACATTAGCCTAATTAGTTGTTTTTTCTTCTCCTTCTACTTAAAATAATCTTGTAAAAAGAAAAGAAAGCAATGCATGTGCATTTGTATCTGGGTGTCCGGTTTGTGTGCGCGCGGTGTGAATGTAAGCTGAAGGAAAGTAGTTCAACATGCACATATTAGACATCATTTACAATATCATGACTCCAAGTATGAAAAAGGAAGAAACACATAAAGAAAATGTAGATATGAAGGTAACGTAGACATACCCCGAGAAGCACTATTAAAAATTCAGTATGTAATATTTATAAAAAATCATTTTTTTACATATTTATTAAAATTGTCACTGTTATAACATAGTGACAGTTATAACTGCCATCTGCAGAAAAACATGCCTTGGTCAAAAACAACCAATCAGAGCCAGAAGGAGGAACTTGGTGCTGCCAATCATGCTAATGACAGTGAAACAATTTACCATGATGCTGCATTCAGACCAAATGTGATTTGAGCATCAGGAGCGTCTGGTTTATCTGGTGAATTCAAACACCTGGCTGACAACATGTTTGAATTCTCCTGCTCTCAGTAAATAAAGCCAAGAGACTCTCAATATTTCATCCGCCATTGTTCGAAGTAGCAGGGAGAGGAAAAATGGCCAACAGGCTCTTTCCAACACGTCGATTAAGTAAATACAGTAAACCCTCATTTTTCGCGGGGGTTGCGTTCCCAAACGAACCCGTGATAGGCGAAATCTGTGAAGTAGTTTTTTGCAATTATTATAAAGCATAATTAAATACTATACATTGAATCCAAAGAACAAAATCTGTTTTCAGGCCTGAGCATTTTTTAAACAAATATTTCTTACAAATAACTACAGTAAAATAATCATTTTAATCATCAATACGTAGTACAGTAGGACAAATTGTGACTCGCGTATTTCACTGTTCCTCTGACTGTGACGCTGCGGCCTGACTCTGTTCTCTAGTGTCTTTTTCTTCTCAAGCTTGTGGTGCAGGTGAGTTTTTTCGAAAGAAGAACACAGTTAGTTGTTGTTGCTCTTTTTTTCTTCTGGGCAAAAACATTTGCCAAAATTTGCCAAGCTGTATTACATATATTTAAATACTGTAACATTATTGGCACACAGGTAGAGAAGAAGCGTGGAGACTGTTTAGCCAATCAGGACGCAGAATACAATACAATACGTGGTTTGGCCTCTCTCAATTTTATCCGCCTTTGTACAAAGAGACTGGCAACAGAAAACAACGGCTCCTCCCAATGTACGTCTAGAATGATTTTAATGCCAGACATGAAGCGTCTGACTTTAAAGCGTTGGACATATTTTTTCACTGTGCTAACTATCACATGAGGCTTCGTTGTGGGAAACTAGCTGTAGAGTAGCAGAGAGCAAGGGGGAAGGTGTGAGCACTACAAACACGAGAATGATTGACAGCACTATATCCGTCCTCCTGGCTACTTCTGCAGATGACTGTAGGACAACAGACAGGAGTCAGACGAGCTTGGTTTATTTTTTATCTGTCATTATTTAAACATTAATATGTTTTTGTCTCTGCATAGAAAAACAATACACACAAGATAACATTTGTGTAGCAGTAGAAGTGTGACTATTCTTCACGGAAGTACACACCTTGTTGCATTATTTTTACAAATATTTCCTTCCACAAAATATTTTTTGTCTTGTTTTTGTGTTATCACAATGTAAACAATGGCCTGGTTGTTCAAATCATTTATTTTTACAGTGCAGACAAGAATCTGAGCTGTCCACATGTATTCAGCAACAGTCCAGTTTCAGGATGGGGTTTCAACTATAACCAGCAAACAAGGTTGTCATTGGTTCTGACTCGGTTCTGCTGTCATTTTTAGCTCCAATATGGTTCCACTATTTGAAGTTCTTTAACCACAAATTTCTTTACTACTGAGCATTAGAGTAATGTGGGATATTAAATGTTTCACGCTGTGAAGCTGTATGTTGCTGAAGGGCTTCCCAGCATGGATCCAAACCCACAGTGGGACGGAGCCATTGTTCTAACTTGGTAGAGAAATTTATCCAGAGAGAGAAAATGAGAATTAAAACTCAAGTGAGGTTTATCATTAAGTGGGTAACTTTGAAATAGCTAATGTTATCAATCTAAATGTTAGGTTAATCACATTCAAATAGCTAACATTAGCTGTAAATAGGTAATGTAAGCTTATGACTTCCTGCATTGTTTACTAAATTAACATTCATGAGGAGATTTATTGACCTTTTTAAAATCTTTCTCTAACATCTGAATGCCTGTCTTTCAGATATGTTGCCACAGTTGCAGGGTTATTTGGAATTGTTGCCCACACATTGCGGCAATATGTTCTTTTGGCATCTTTCAACTTTTCCTATTTGTCTAGCCTTGTCTAACTTTTTCTTTTTTATTAAATGACGTTTTCTTTTCAAAGAGGGTCACTGGCTGTTGTCCAGACATTGTTGCTTATAAGCTACTAGTTTCCAACCCTACCTGGAACATTTTCCTCCGGAAGTCATTTTACCGGGGCCTAGCAAGTTACAGTGGTTGTATATTTAGTTTGGGGTTACTGATTTAACATTGTTTTAAAACTCACTGGCAACCTATTAAGCTGCTCAGCGAAGGGGTGGAGAGAAAACAGCTCAGATTGTAAGAACAAAAAGTTGCCACACTGATTACACTTTATAATGTACATAAATTAACCCAAACTCCACAGAACTGGGACAAAATCTAAAGGGTTTCCACAATTTATACAAGTTTACTTGCCATTAAAGCAAAAGAGAGAGTTTTAGTTGGACACAAAACATTGTGCACAACACTCTTAACTTTGATCTGTTTGCTTTGGTTAATTCAATTCCATCCATCCATCCATCCATTTTCTGTTCACCCTTGTCCCTAATGGGGTCGGGAGGGTTGCTGGTGTCTATCTCCAGCTACGTTCCAGGCGGGAGGCGGGGTTCACCCTGGACAGGTCGCCAGTCTGTCGCAGATTCAATTCAATTGAATTTAAAAATACTTTGACCCAAACTAAAGTTACATGTCCTAACTCTTATCATTCAGGTATCTCTACAGAGTCATTGTGGATGATGATACTGTGGGCCTCAGTAGCAGGTCTTCAATGAAACTGTCAGCTGATGGAAAGCACTGCTAATCCTCTGTAGAGGTAAAGAAGTTCAAGGTCAGGGCAGGTGAGACCAATTAAGGATGTTTGTGTATTAGAAAATAACATGCAGACTTAATGTTGGTTGGTTGGAGTTCATCTGAAGAAGAAGTCAGTAAAAAGCCAACCAGACAAGCAAGTCTAACATTGAGTTTGGTGGTTGGTTCCCTTACCATGGAAACCCACGTGAAAATAAACCAGATTCACAGCAGTCAAAGGAAAGAACAAGCTGGTATGTCCACTTTGGAGTTCATGTTGACCCTGTAGTCACTCTGTAGGCAAGTGTTAGTGACATAAATCTGCTTCTGGCAGCTGCTGTAGACAGTGGAGGTCAGTGAGTAATGGAGTGACACGTCCTTTTTGGTTGATCAAACATCCAACGCACCACAGTGTTCTAGACCATCTGGCAATGTTTTACTGGGCATGATGGGAGGCCTGCCAGAGGAGCTTCACAATGACCAACGTTCCAGTCTTCTCTTCCATGAATGTCAAGGCCTGATGACGTTTTATTTCCCCAGTGAGTTTAACTTTCAGAACAATGAGGTCTAAAGCATACTAAAATCATTAGATTTTTATATGGTGGTATGTTGGCTCAACCTGACCTTCGGTAACATTTTCTGGCTTACAGAGAATAAAATCATAATAGGCTATTATGAGAATAAAGTCGAAATATTATGAGAATAACATCGTAACGAGTCAATACTTCAAGAATAAAATTGTATTATGACTTTATTCTAATATTATGACTTTATTCTTGTACGACTTTATTCTTGTAATTTTATGACTATTCTGGTAATTAATTTTTTATTTCTTTTTGCATGGTCCTAATATCAGAATGTGTTTAAGATTACATGAAGTACAAACTGTTTAGCAATCTAAATAGTTTATTTCTGCAGCTAACAACATTTCCAACGGTACGGTTCTGCCATATTAGATTTTGAGATCATAGTTGGTAGAACAATTCTGATTTGACAAACTCAAACAAATATCTGTTAGTAGAGTGGTATTTTACAGGTCTTTTCATTTAATGCTTTAGAAGAATTATTTACTACACATCGCCAGACTGAGAACTGTTTCAATACACTTTAGTGAAAACCTTTGATTCCACTTTTATGGTTATAAAAATCTATGGTGGCTGAATGAACACGCAATGCAACATGCAGTATACTCGCAAATAGACGTGACTAAGACGTACAACTTAAAAACTAATTTTTAGCATTTTGAATCCATTGAAAATTCCTAAGACTAGGGATTGCTATTCTTTATAGAATCTATTTTTTTCTGCAGCTCTACTTCCCCTAAATCCTGGGTAGATAATGGCATAATCAGCATGGATATGGGTTAGAAATCAAAACTCTGGGTTTGGATAAGAAAAAGCTCATCATCAGGGCAAAGGCCATCTTTGTAGAAGGTTGACAGGAAAAGAAAATCTACACTCAATGCTAACATCATGACCAAGAATATACTAAGAAACTTTCACCAGTAGACCTTTACATCCATCGGCGACTTGTACCAGGAGATATTCTGTTGAGTCAGTTAGCTGTTGGTTTTCTGTACATCTGACATGGACCGAGAACAAACGTGAAGGCCATACGGAGATCTCACGCTGTCGTGTTCTTTAGTTTTTACATGTCCTGCTGGGACGTGAACGGCTGCTGCTGTTCCAGCTTCACTTCAGCTGCAACATTCCTGAGATTCTGACGAAGCGGTGAGATATTCATTACCACATGTACGAGGAAAAGAAGAGAAACACGTCGGAGAAACGATGTCGACTGAAAGAAGCGGGACACGTAACCACGGGAGGTGTTTTGTTGACCCGTCTATCTAAACTGCTCTCCTTCCTATGCATGATCTGTTCCTCCCCATTAATGTCTCTTTGGCTGCCTCCTGTGCACTCAACGTAATTATTGCTGTTGCCGTAGGGCTTTGTCAGCTGGACAAAAACTTGAGGAATAATAACAACAAAAACAGATGCATCAAGAATATGCAAAAAAAAGTTTTAGCTGCCCCTTGTATTACAACTTTTTGGACAGCTGTTAGATCTTGTTAGATATATTAGAAAACATTATTTGTATTTATGGTAATACTACAGACTATTCCAGATTGAAAATTCAAAAAGACAAAGAATTGTCTGTCTTTTTTCCTTATTTCCAAAGATACATTCTAAAATCAACACATTTAACTAAGTTATTGCAGGTCACATATAGAATAAAAAAAACAGATTCATAGAAAACAATAATAAAAGGACAGAAGGAGGGATGAAAGAAATGAAGGGAAGAACGGACGAAGTAGTGAAGGTCAAAAAGTGTTAGTTTCTAGCTGGGAACCCACAGAAGATGCTGCAAAATATGTACAGAAACATTGACTTTTGGAATGATTTTTCACAATTTGATTCACTATTCAATAATGAATACATTTGTTTATCATAAATGGTGCCTCATATCTTTTGATTTTAACTGAGTTCTGAGGTGGAAATTTTTATTATCTGCTGCTATATTATGACCATTAATCTTACGTTTATGATATTGCATTACCCGATAATACAATTTCTCATCACAATACCCTCAATTGATTAAAATAAAATATTTTGTAATATTTTACATTTATGACATATCAAATTTTCTTTAATCTCCACAGTTCTCAGAGGTTTTGCAGCAGGACGGTTCCTTCTGTCTTGTTCTTGTCAGAAACTTTTCCATTTTCACTCTCACTGTGCGACGCAGCGTGATGAGTTTGACTGACGAAACATAATCAGAAACATAAGCATGGCAGATCACGTTTTTCTGAATTTTCCCTCTCTGGCACAATAAAGGCTATTTCTATCTTTATTATTATTCTTTATCTTCAGTCATAACTGTAACTTATATTTTATACTGATGATTGGAAAAACAAATTACATTTTATAAAAAATATATATTTAAAATGTATTATTTAGTAATTATGAGTGTTGGTGAAACATAAAAAATAAAGTCATAAAATTGCTAAAATAAGGTCACAGTATGATGAGTCAAGTTGAAACAATATGAGAATAACGTGATACTATTTTGAGAATAAAGTCGTAATATTACGAGAATCATGACGCCAGAATTACGAAAGTAAAGTCATCATGAGAATAAAGTTGAAAAAATATGAGAATAAAGTCACCGCATTATGGGAATAAAGTCGTAATATAATTACTTTATTTTAATATTAATTCAAAATATGACTTTAAAATTTCCTTAGTGTGGCAATTATATTCTGTTGTAAAACTACATCAGATTCATTTAATTTGCCTTTTTTTCTCCATTTTCCCTCCAACTTTCTGAGGGCTCCCTAGCGCCCCCACAAGGAGGGAATGAATAGAACAAGTGAAGGAAGGCTGAAGACAAGTGTTGAACAGTTCAGCATGCAGAGGTGAGGATATCTTCATCAGCGTAGACAAAGTGGCTGCATGGTGTAACATTAATTTAAGTAACATACTATTCAGTAGACTTTATGTAAGTTGCATCGATAGGTAGAAACTGATAAAACACAAAGAGGGAAGGAAGGAGGAACACAGTGAATAATAGAAGGAAAGAACAAAAGACAAATGAAGATGGAAGAAAGAAATTAATGAGAAAACATTAAAAAGAGAAAATGAAGAAAGAGAGGACGCGTACAAGGAGGGTAGGAAAGTGGGAAGGTAGGACAAAAAAAGGACATTAAAATAATAAGATTAAAAAAAATCATTCTGGATATACTTGTACTTTCCCCCTTTTCTTTCAGAATCATGCAAAACTGAGGTCATTTTCTGGATTCTTCCAAACTGCGTAGGAATTCTTCCAGATCTCAAATCCAAAACACTTTTAAGTTTTCATTTTTTTCTACATAATCGTATTTCATAAATTTGTGATCAACTGATGAAGATAAAGTGTTGGATTTTATTTTGTTCTTTTCTACACTATTTGGATGGAGACTTCAAATAAACCCACTGAGCTTTTGCCTCTTCCTGCACTGTTATTATTTTTATCTTAATGTCTTTGATCTGTTTGCAGCTGTGCAAACTAAACTAAACTAAAAGCTGATGAAGATCAGTGTAGTGACAGGTTTATCGAGTTAATCTCGGCTCAGTTTCTAATCTCAAACGGCGACTTTGACTTCAAGCAGCAGTCGGTTCCTCTGGTGTCACTTTGAGAAGACAAGGAGAAGCTGACAAGCCCTGTTTAATCAGCTTTCTCTCCATTATGATGAGCTTCTCTCATTACAACAAAAATACGCACAATTCATTTTTAAGATGCACAAGTGACAGTTTGAAAGACCGTCAAACAGTGACCCTCAAAGTAATGTGGGATTTGGCATGAAAAACAACAACGAAGACAAAAGAAAGGAACAGTTAAAAATAGTAATAGCTGTAAAAATCGATGAAACTAACACACAAAAACAATTTAAAAGTCAAGGTCAATAAACAGAGAATATTACATGATTCCATCTGTAAGGAAGCAGGTTTGCTGAGGCTTAAATCTGGAGCATGATCTACTCTAATCCCCTGAGGCTCCTTTCTCCACGTTTTAAAGGTCCTAAAGCCAGAAGTTAGAGAAAAAAAGAGAAGCGATACTATCTTGTCCTTTAAAGCTTCTGTATTTTCTACAATCTACAGCCAATAGAAATACATTTGGTGCAAGAAGAAAAAGAAGAACCTCACAACTGTGGGAAAAGATAAAATCACAGCTGTCTAGTGTTTCTTCTTCCCCTTCTGGGGTCAGGAATGGATAAAGCCTGAAATGTTGCTCCATCAGTTTCCCTCTCTCCATGGGAACAGGTCATGAAAAGGTTCATCTGTTTCAGTAGATGTTAACGGTTGAGCACACTGCCGTGGAAAATTATGGATGAAGGGAGCTAAATGAAAATGTATTCAGAGGTTTCATATATACAGATGGATGTGATTCACATACTAAGGCAAAATAGATGATTCTAATAGTTTGAGTGTGTTCACACCAACCCTTTAGCCCGCTTTAATCAAACTCCAGTCTGTCTATAATGTCTGGTTTGTGTAGGGATTGTAATGCACAATCAAATTCTGGTCCACCTAAAAACCTCCATCTGGGTTTCGGTTGAAGTGAACTCTGGTGTGGTTCAAATGATATGTCAACACAAAGCGGACCGGAGACTGCTCCAAAAGCAGGAAGTGGACTACAGTGCAGGGCATTCTGGGAAAATACAACCAAAACAAACATGCAAATGTAAAATGACTCGTGATCTTTTACCACAGACAAAAGAGAAATCCTTCAACCATTAATGTTTGTATTTTGTGAAGAAGGAAGCGGTGCTCAGTGTCTTCTTCAGAGGTTTTCGTGTTGTTTCCTCCAGTGGTGCAGCGCCACCACAGGTGAGGAGGGGAACAAGTTGCTCGACTGGTTTGACAGTGCAGTGTGAAAGAGATCCTGCCTGCCTGCCTGCCTGCATAACGTCACTCTGCCAGTGGGCCATAGATGAGTTTTCCCAAGAATAATTTATAGCTACATTCCACAGAAAAATCTGCGAATGAGAGAATCTGAGAATGTGGGAATCCAACGTAACGTAGTGCTGAGAGGTTGGAGTTTTATCTGGGAAACGGTTGGTGCAAATCATTGTTATGTTGTCACATGTTAACAGCTGAAATGCTGCTTAAATGTTAAAAGTGTTGTCCTTCTTTATTTCATTTGAGTATTTAAAAAAACCACAATAAATAATGAACAAAAAATTTTATTAAACTCAAGCTATATTTTCTCGGACTCAACTGGTATTAAAGGTAATTCAAAACAACAATCTCTCTGTTGAGAGAATGACTTCAACTCAACAGACAGACTAAAGGTGCATTAAAATTCTTACATAATTAGATACTGATAAATCACCTAAAAGATCACAAACATACATTTTACTTAAGATGTGTTAAGGAAATGGAATTTCGTTGGATGTTTTTCGTGTTCTTACTTTGTTTATTATTATCAAAAACACATTTGATAAATATCTGTGATAGACAATTTAATGGATTTTCTGTCATCAAAAAATGACAGTAAAACATGCAGGCGGTCAATGTGAGCTCTCTCTCTCTCTTTCTCTCTCTCTCTCTTTCTCTCCATTTCTCTCTCTCTCTCTCTCTCTCTGGTGTTTATCGGCGCCGCTGCCTCTGTAATCCAGTGTTTGTAGGGACTGTATTCTTTTAGGAGGACTGTAAAGCAAAATATTGCAGCAATTTAACCTGAAAGTGATTAAAGCATGTTCCAAAGACTGAAACAAGAGACAACTGGCAATGCTCTTCAATACATTCTTGGAAACAATTGAACTGTCAGAAAGGAAATGAATAAAATAATAAACATAGCATAAAACTAGAGAAACCTATACATGTTTCTTTGAGTTATTGAAAACAAATTCGCTATTAGTCAATCAGTGTGGAGTTTAGGTAGCAACAAGCTTTTAAAAATTGTATTCTTCTTTATTTTATCGTCCAAATTCCTTTCTTTTTTTTTTGTTAAAAACAGAAACTAAAAGTGACTTGAACCAGAAACATATTAGCATTTTAAAACATAAAAGCAAGCAGAAAAAAACATTATGTGCAAGGTGTGAAAAGCTGTGGCTGTTTTGGTGGGCGTGTGTGTGTGTGTGTGTGTGTGTGTGTCAGCCTGCCTGGAACGACAGGCCTTTCAATCTGCTCCACACCAAGTCCTGGGGAGGTGAAATCAAATGGCTCGTTTAGAGGACCCAGAAATCAAACTGACACACACACACACATCACTAGAAAGAGTGTTAACAGGAGGAAAGTGCTCTGGCTGCCAACTTCTGGGTGGAATAAACTCTGGCATCAAGAAACGTTGTAGAGAAAGAGTTCCAACAAGAGAGAGCAACTACCAGAAAGGAACAGTCCATCAGGCTTATGGACCATAAAACAAGCAAATTATGTTCTTTGTGTTCAAATTTGTAACCAATAAGATATTTGTTGGATTGGTTAGATGCCAAAAAGGGAGGGCCTTCCTGATCTTTGAGGCAAGAGTTCTGTGAACACTTCCAGTGCTGAAACCCAGACTTGTTCCACATTGCAACACTGATAAGTTTGATCTATTTTCAGCCAGTCGTGTTGAACGGAGCGTGGCCTGGAAACCGCTGGAAGAAGAGTTCAGAATTCTTGAAGTGAGGTTTTGGAAATGTATTATCAATAATAGTTACTAATGTGGAATAAACAGATACTGCAACACCATCAGTTTACAAAAGTAAAGAAATCTCAGAAGGTTAACAACCAGTTGGAACCCTGTTCCTGATTTCAGCCATTTTAAATAACTCAATTTTCTGTTTGATACAATTACCTGTCAACACAGCTTTCTGCTTTTCCTCATGATCCTCCCGTTTTTTCTTAAGTCTTAATCTGTTTAATTAAACATTAATGCCTTTCTTTCTTACATGGTTGGAATTATATCTCAGTCTGAAGCCAGCATGAAATCCTACAGTCTGGCATCAATTAAAACTTACGTTGGCCAGTCTTGCTGTCGACATCTGACACCTCGAAGCTGCAAAATGTGACTTATCCTTTATAAGTTATGCTGCAATTTGTTTTTAATCATGAAGAGCACACACACATTCTCGTGGTTCCTAAAGCAGCTGTTACAATATTTCCTGTCTTGCCATGTTTATAGTTGTACTGAAAAACTGCCTTTCTTCTCTGTTTCTGCAGGTGTAGAAGCAGACTACTGGGATGTTGTGTTCTCTGTATCCTTCCTTCTCTTCTCTACTCCTATCTCCTTTTTTCCCTTTGGGCCTTTATCCCACCCTTCTCTCTTTTTTCCTGCTTCCTTGTCCATTACATTTGAAACAAACCCAAAGCAACTTCTAGAGGAATCCGTAATGCTCCACTTGTGAAAGTAAATATGTTGGGACTCACCTTAACAGCAAATCCGAGTGCCACAATGCCAAACGGGAAACATTACAGAAACAAAGAAACAAACAAAAGAAACATTTCGATGTATAGTGCATGTCCACCAGGATTAAAGCTATAAAATTAAATGTTCTGCTAAATTCCATCAGGGAATGCTTTTCTTTTGGTGTAACCTATTTCATGTTTTGCTTTTCTTAATCAGCAGACGGTCTAGGAATCGAATACAAGTGTCCACAAATAGTTAAATATTTACCGGCTGAAATAGTCAATTGTAATCTCAGCTACAACAACTTGCAATCAGAAGGTTGTAGGTGTAATTCCAGCTTGCTTCCGTTAGTAGAGAAAGTAGGAGATGTGCGCCTACTTTGGGTTTCATTATCTTCCTCAGGACGTAGCGTTTTTTTGCTATTCCTTTTGAAATGAATTCTTTCATTTTTTTTTGTCATGCCTTTATTGGATTTTCCATGCTTTTTTGGCAACATTTGATTTAAATGTTATTTTGTAGCTGCTAATGCCTGAGTCTGACTGGGTTCTTCCAGTGTACTCTGTGACAGGTATTGTTGGTTGGTAACAAAAGAAAAACGAGGTTTTACAAAAACGACTTCATATTTTTAACTTCCAAAGGCTTAACCAAGTCAGCCGTGGGAAAGCAAAGAGATAACAGCAAATATATTCCTATTGTTTAATAGGATAGCAAATGTATTCATATTTCATATTCTTCACTTCCACAATACTATGTTTTTTCTTGCTGCCTTTTTGTATTAGTTGGGTAAAGAAATGAACATTTTAAAATTAGTTCCTCATTATTCCTTTGCTTGTTTTAATTGAAAGCAAACAGGGAAACGGTTTCCTAGTATCCCCAGGAACTAAATTAGTTGCAGTTTAACATTTGAATCACTGGTCCTTTTTTTTCTTTTCCCAACAGCAGAGTGTGTATGTAAAACTCAAGAAATGAGAGCAACACGTGTCAAATGAATCAAACCGACTTCGAAATGAAATGACGCCTTGACAGTTTTCAATTATCGCAGTTCAAAGACAGGTGACTAATTTAGAAATATAATTGTGTTCTTAAGTATCCAAAGGCAAATGTCATTATCAAGATCTTTTCTTTATTCATTTGAACATAAAAAACAAATTAACACTCTGAGCCAAGAAGTGCAACTAAAGCTGCAAAGTAACATCTGTACAGTACCTGTAACTTCTCACATAGCCTGTGTTCCACTCTGTAGTTCATGAAAGCATCGCTTCAAAATTTGCATATTGATGCAGACACATTTGTTGGCTCCACTGGTAAAGTGTGTTGTTTACCAGTTTAAAAACTCTTCATTTAAAGGTGATTTTTATTGCAGTAGCATAATGTCAAGCTAAAAACAGGAGGAAAAAAAGGCGTTCCAACCTTTGTTTGGATGGCTTTTATCTCTCAAAAACATACAACTGCGTCGATATCCTGATGAAAGGCATTTTTATTCTTTCTTGTCTGAGTAAAACCATTGCGTTAGCACCCCCTACAGTGCGGTTGTGAGCACCGTCTCTGACATTGACAGATGCGAAAGTGCGTCTCAAATCATGAACTTTATGCCAAACTGAATTGTTCAAAATATGAACAGCAGGGAGTACAATGTGCCACCCCTGAAATTGATAAAAGCAATTAAGTCTTAATAAGAACTTTCTTTCCCAGCTGAAAGGACGATGTAGTGTCCCAATGTAGTGTAAACTGATGATGAAGCACTCTTGGCTAGCCTGGCTAGGACTGCATTGTGCTAAATTTGTGTTTTCAGCCATCAACTTGTTTCAGTTTCAATATTGTGCCTGGAGCGGCTATCTTAGAGTGTGTTGCTCCAAACATATACAGTAAGCAGGAATGTTAGTGCAGTAAAGCTGACACAAGCTTGAATAAATGTTCCCTCATGATTTCTGAAAATGAAGCCGCTGTTTGCACTAGTAAACTTTACATAGGTCTGTTTTTATGTGTCCTTGAAAAATGTATTTCTATATGAGCAACACAAAATATAAACAACGTAGTTGTACGTGATTGCTTAAATGACCAGACTTTTCCTACTGCGCTTTAATAATATGGCAGCACTGTCTTCATTATGAGCAGCTTTTCCTGAAATATAAAGCAATTCTCACTCTTAAGACGGTGTTCAGATAAAAGCATAAAAAAAACTATTGAAAACAGACAAAAGCAGAGCTCTTGTTATGCTGATTTGATCTTCTTCTTTCTACTAAAAACCCTCTGCATTATTTTTAGAGCTGTGGTAAAACTTTGCAGTTTTCATGTGGATCAATAAAGCCAGCTCAAAATCTCTGAGCTTTAGTCAAACAAGCTACTGTGTATGTTCTCGGTATGGGATGATGTTTGAACTTTCTTCAAACATCGAGCGAATCTGCAAAGCGCAAATGATTTCTAAAGCCCCGGTTTTTGCGGCGTGCGCATGAAGAAAGATTCTTCCCAAATCCATTTGACATTTGTAACTATGGTAACACAAGGCTTAACAGATCGGGTGATCACTGAGTCAAGCGGTTGCAAAAAGTTCAGTCGGATGAGGAGAGCAACTGAACATGGTGTATGTAGCCAGAGCTGTGGGAAATTTGCTTGACAAATAAAAAGAAATACTATCAATGGGTATACAGTTAATAAAATTACTTTTATATTGTGGAGAGTATATTGTTATATTGTTCAATATTATTATATTATTGAAATATTATTGCATTTTTATTGTTAGTACGTTTGTCAGCAATATGCTTCACAAAAGAGCAAGAGAAAAATGATGTGCCTGTTAAAAGTCATTAGTAATGAAACCTGTTTGTGAACAGTTGATGAACTTCAGTTCGTAAGTTACTTCGTAACACGTTACTCTAATCCCACCACTTTGTTCAGTAGCTAGTAATCTAACACGTTACTATTTGAAATCCAGTAATCAGATTAAAGTTACTTATCCAAATCACTGTGTTACTATTTTCTTTTGCGTTTTGGGTCGTGACCGTCGTCAGGCACGCTGTGACACGTAAACAAAGGAGGGAGGAGAGAGATGTGCCTCTTGTTGATGGAATAAACAGGAACAATTTTGAGTTTCTGTCGCCAAGTCCGATTATTATATGCGACTTTGGCCATGTTTTTCTGAAGTCGCTTGCAAATTTAAGTCGCGTGTTGCAGTTCTTTGGGCTTGTTTCTGAATGTGAAGTTGCTCATTTGGTAATAAGCAAAGATGTAATAAACCCCAGAATTTGTCTAACAACCAGATAGTTTTAGTCAGGCTCTCCCTGTCCATCATTTCCTGAATGATCCGCCCCGCTGTGTCTTTGAAAATGTTCAGGTAATATAAACATGTTTATATTACCTGTGAATGATGTTGAGCTTAGTGTTGTGCTTCAGAATAACTGCAAACATCAAGACTAATATGGACAACGCAATAAACATGAAAACAGCCACGAATAAACGTAAAGTTAAATCAATCAATCAATCAATCAAATTTTATTTGTATAGCACATTTCAGCAGCAAGACATTTCATAAATACCATTATAAACATTAAGATTAAGATAAGTGTCACAAATCTGTGCAGCCATCTGAGTGGTGGAGCCGCAGGAGGAGCGCTGACAGCAAACACAGGGCCGTAACGCAGAATCTGGAGGCTGGGGGAGGAGATTTCTAAAATCCTGTTAATGGTTTTCCAGAAAATAGTGGAACATACAAAAACACGCAAAAATTACTAACGTTTTTCTTTTCTTTTTCTTTCGCCTGTTGTAACCTTTAAACAATCTACCCTTCAGTTCAGCCTTATAAGTAGAGATATATTGTTAATGTTACCATTATAAAATAACTTGCATTAAGAAGCTCAGTGTCATTTTTATATTGAGGTTTATATTGAGGTGGAGGGTTGTTGTCAGCAGCTGCTGATAGTAACTAATAAAGTAACTTGTAATCTAACTTAGCTATTTTCCAAATCAAGTAATCAGTAATCTAACTAAGTTACTTTTTCAAAAAGTAATCAGTAATCTGATTAAAGCTACTTTTTCAAAGTAATTATGCCATCACTGTTCATTAGTCAATGTTAGCTGCTTTGGTTGCCTCATTCTATGTCTCACTTTTAAGTGGACCGTTTTGTTCATAGTGTAACTGTAGCCAAACAGCTGATGCAATGTTTGTTTAGTGAGAGAAAAAGATTATACTCAGTTAACTGTCAGCCAGTCGTTCTACAATCACACCAGGAAAGATCCAGAGCAACAGGCTTTACTACGGTTAGCCTACAGATCTCTATTGTAGGTCAAATTTCTATTGTTTCTACTCTATACCTTTTCCATACAGTAAATATTGTGTATATTACTGTATACATACTAGTGTATATTGTGGAGTGTGTAATGTTAAAAGCTCTACATTATATAATAACTGTACTATCAATAGGAGTATTTATAATTTTGTAGCAAACTACTTGGAAAGCAATATTGTTAGGTTGTGATTTGAAGTTGTTCCAATGTGTCACAAATCAAAGCGACTGGTCAGTAAAGATTAGCTTAGCATTTAGTGCTTTAGTTAAAGGACATAGCAAAAATACTGCAATAAGCTTACATGGAATAAAACCGATTACACAAATCCACCAAACTGAAGTCTAATAACTACATAATGAATGTATCTGGATTCCCCTTCTAAACCGTCGTCACTTTCAGGACAATGTTACTCTATGACTTTGAGGGTGAAACTGTTGCTAAGAGAAGCCAAACACCTGAGGGGTTTCCGACTAGAAAATATGATTCTTGAAAACACGTACCAGATCATGTTATGCTTTCACCCCCCTGACACTTCTCTCCATAACAAATATGATTGCTGTGAAGTCAACGCCTCCGTGAGGAATAGGCAGCACACCGGTCAATTATCACCAGCTGTCTGCAGTGAGAAGACCTGCTGTTAGAGCTGCCATAAGACAAGTATTGACACGCACAGAGAACTCCGGAAGGGCAAACGCTCCGACCAGGCTTTCCTCAAAGAAATATGATGATGTTATTTGTAAAGGGACAGAGGGTGGACAACACCCTGCGTGTTGATTAACGAGAGAGGCGACTTTCCTCGTCAATATGACATCCTTTGTCCTCGTGATTCGCCTAATACCTGTTGATTAAACACCGAGTGATGACGCCAATACTCGGAGGTGACCCCCTCGAATCTGTAAAGGAGATAAATTAAAGCCCTCCATCAAAACGTGATCAATGCCACGGAGCGCCTCTGGCTGAAATGGACGCCTCGGTATAATGAAGCAATAATTTAAGTTTACTGCTTGGTAAGTGAATGATGGACCTTCGAGCACAGCCTGCAGAGATTTTTGAATGTCAACATGAGAAATTAACCCCAAATCGAATTGTCTTTAACGGCAGTTTTATTAAAAATACCTACTTTTATTACTACATTTCTATTGTAGTCTTTAAGGTTCTTATCCCAACATTAAGAAAAACCCTCTTAATGTTTTTTATTGCATTTTTTAGCATACTGTATTAATATCACTTATATTGTGACTGAAGTTGCAATAACTTCATTTGCTACGATTTGAGAGTTAATCTGACCACGACTTCAGCATGAGGAAGTAAAAATATTATGACTTTTGGAAGCTGATAGTCAAGCAGAATGATTTGGGAAAACTTTATCCAAAATTAGGAATAACTTAACGTCATGGTTGGACAGCGGGGAAGCAGAACAGTTGTCCCATCAAACCATCAGTTCCTAAAACCACACAAAAAAACCCCCGTAACAGAGCACACAGGTCAGTACGAACTCACCAGCCTGCACATAGAATAAAACACTTGTAGGGTCCAAATGACCCCGTCTCTTAGGCCATGGTAGGATTAAAAACAACACAGCATAAAAAAAAAGAATAAATAAATTACAAAATGAACAAATTAAATGAGAAAAGTTCAGAGCCTGAGAGACTCTAGATATTTATCTAAATATATTCCATAAATTTCAGTTACGCTCCACATTAGCTGCTCATTGTCTAAATAATTTATATGTGTTTCACCTACTGATCGACTCACTGAGTTAATTACATTTTTATTATTCTAATTAAACATAACTAATCTCACAAAGTGGAATGTCAACATAATAATGAATTTAAAAATCTGTTTGTTTAATCAATAGAAGTCAAATTCAAAACTATATATAGAACCAATACATTTAACATCAGATCAAACTAGTGTGCGTGTAGAGATACACTCACCGGCCACTTTATTAAGTACACCTGTCCATCTGCTCATTAACACTAAAATTTAGCATCAACAACATGAAAGCGTGACTCCATCCTGCCTTTTATCAATGGTTCAGGCTGGTGGTGGTGAAATGGTGAGGGGATATTTTCCTGGTCCATTAGTATCAATTGAAAATCGTGTCAACGCCACAGCTTACCTGAGTACTGTTGCTGACCATGTCCATCCCTTTCTGACCACAGTGTGCCCATCTTCTGATGGCTACTTCCATCAGCATAATGCGCCATGTCATGAAGCCCAAATGATCTCAGACTGGTTTCTTGAACACGACAATGAGTTCACTGAACTCGAATGTCCTCCACAGTCACCAGATCTCAATTCAATAGAGCAACTTTGGGATGTGGTGGAAATGTTGCAGAGATTTGCATCATGGATGTGCAGCCGACAAATCTGGAGCAACTGCGTGATGCTATCATGTCAACATGAACCAGACTCTCTGAGGAATGTTTCCAGTACCTTGTTGAAGCAAAGCCACAAAGAACTAAGGCAGTTCTGAAGGCAAAAGGGGTCCAACCCGGTACTACCACGGTGTACCTAATAAAGTGGCCTATGAGCCAATTATCATAGAATAATTTGAATAATTTTAAGCAATTATCGCCTGCTTTCACTCTGAATTTTGCTCAGACAGACATCTGACACAGTAGTGAATGGCTTTGGAAAGCAGAACTAATACAGGGCTAATTTCCAAAAATGAGACAATGATGCTCCTACATCCTAGGTTTTGTGTTCCACTGCTTGTTCTGGGCACATGAGCGATCCACTAGAACTCCATTTTCATTGTTATCAGCTTTATTTGAGGAGAAGTGCTGCCTCTGACAGCAGCTACCCGGAAGAGGATTAAGTAGGAATAGAAGACGGACAGAGAGACGGATGGATTACGTGTCCTTTAATCCAGCGTATAGCTCCTTAATCTAGTTTTTTGGATTGAAAACTTAACCTATAAGCCAACCTGTGGTATGAACTTAACCCAGGCCTGGAATCAGTCCACACTTGATGCAGGAAAATCACCCAGAATGGGCTATATTATAACTTTTACATGTTGCATGTTTTTGTTTATATTCAGAAAATTTCACACAAGAGCAGAACACTAGAGGGCAAAGACTATTTCTTTTACTTACCGTCGATGTACAAAATGAAACCTGGACATGTAGGTGTTATTAAAGCAGTGCAGTGCGACAGAGCAAAGGGAAAAATGCAAAAACAAAAGTTAAAGAATAACTGAAAACCACTCGTATTCTGCTTTGTCACTCTTTGCGTCGGCTACGTTACATGCATACCCGTTGCCATAGCAACAGCTCTGACAACAGTTCCACTAGCTTATCAGGATTCAACATTAAAAACATGCAAACATTTCCCACACAGAGAACAGAACATTGACTCCATTACAGCTTTATGCTTTCAAGCTTGATGTTCATTTTGCAATTACTAATAAGTGATGGTGGTTGATTAGGTAATTAACCCCTGCTCCACTGATGGTCTGTCAGAGTTTCTTGTGTGGGTTGCCTTTTTTTTTTTTTTTTTTTTTACTGAACCAAAGCACACTGAATTCCGCAGCACGTCTACATATTAGGTTTGTCAAAGTCAAGCTAGCATAATTGATGTACTTCCTTCTCCATCTCTATTTGTGTTAATTAAAACTCTTTCCTGACCCTGTGAAATGTGAAACCCTTGGACCTTGTTATGTAGATGTCATAATGTTGACAATAAGCAGCAAAGAACTGTGTGGTCTTCCAGCAGAAGGTTTGGTGGCAACGTGATGTCAACGTGTCTACAGTATAGTAGTTGTTCAGGTATATTGTGTGTATAGTATCAATGCTCGTATTGAGTCTTTAAAAGTAGTTTCTTCGTGAATATCGAGTTGTTTACATTGCCCTTGTATTAGTTGTTCTATAATGTTTCCCTGTGTATTATATACAGTATGTGTAAACACATGTATAATGAGGTCTATATTCATTGATGTCTTACATTTGTTCTGCTGCCCTTCATAGATCATAGTACACCTAGATCAACTAGATCTTTGTAGAAATTTGGATTTGTTTTTACTTCTGTTAAAACTCCAAGCCTGATTTCTGATGCGTTAGAGAGCTGAACTGAAACAACGTTTGTCTTGTCTCCTCATTTACATTTAGGATTATTTGATCAGTGCGGCGAGCAACAAAAGGAAAACGCATGGCTGCAGGGAAAGCTGAAATGTAATATCCTCATGTCATTAGAGGTTTACTACAACAATAACAGTCCCGTAGAGCCGATTCCACATTCTTTTTATTATATCATCTGTGAGAGAAAATACGTCTGCTTCTGTCTAATCCACCTGAAGCCGCTTCTCTCAAAACTTGGGCTTTTACACTGCCACCTGCCCCAAATACATATGAATAAGGAGTCAGACTCTCACAAAGGCAGCTTTGGCATGCATCAAAAGTTCTTAAGATACCTTACCTGCCAGGCACCCCATAAGTGACTGCAGCAGCAGCAGTTTCCATAGTAACATCATCTTCAATTTTGAAGGGTCAAAAGTGTTTTCACATCCAATCACAAATGTATGGAATCCGATTTGCACTTCTCTCCTTTGCCAATCTGCGGAAGAAAAAGAAACCAGGTGAAATTTATGAAGCACTTATTCGCAGCAACTTTAAAAAAAATTTGGGCGTCCTTCGCTTGGCGAAGTCACCCACACGGTGTGGGACAAGGCGGATAGTCGGAACTTGGTAAAACGGAAAAGTGTTTAAATTTAATTTAAAAACCGCTGAACTGAACCACAACTTACAGGTTTGGGGGAGTAAAAAAATCTCAAAGAAACCCTTCGCCTGACAGGAACAGGACAGGAAAACGTTCATTTCCGTATCTGCAGCAACACAACAGGCAGAGCTGCTTTCAAAAGCAGCTCCAACTCCCAAACATCGTCATGGTATTGTTCTTTAGGAACTCTTCCAACTTACATGCAAAAAAAAAAAGTGCAAAAACTGTAAAACAGAGAGCACCAGAGAATTTCTCAATGCGCTCTGCCTTTTTTCTTGAACATATTCTCTATTCAGTCTTTTCCCAGGCGAAAAGACTGAAAGTTTAAAGTTTTCCCAGAAAAAAACGGAACTTTATAGGACAGACCTCGGGGAAAGAAAAGAGCCTGAACTTATACATGCGGCTAAGGTGGAAAAAGGTTAAAAAAAAACAACCTGTCACTACATTTGAGAAATCAATTTATTTAAGTGCGCCTACTGCACACAGCATAATAATATCATATAATTGTTGGAGGAATTCACAGAGGCACATCATTTGATCTTTGGATGTCTCATTGGGCTTCCAGCTTTAACTTTCAGAGCAGATTGTAGCTGATAACCATAATAAAATATCTTAAATAGGTGTGAGCAATATAAACTTACAATTTAAATACAATATTTTGTTGTATACAGTGATCAGGATGAAAGTGATGAAAAAAACTTCTTTGCAGTCTTTTTTTTTTAGCTAATTGTACAGCTTTGACTGCCTGGTGACGACAGCCTGAGAAAACTCTGGAAAACAGCAGAGTGTCTGCAGCAACAGGAAGGCTAACGTGGTGGCAGAATGTTTGACTTTCTTGTTCTGTCCAGCAGAAAAAAATGAGATTCAGTTTTATTTCTTGTAGAGCATGCAGAATAGCTTTACTTAAATGTACAAACACACAGAGACTGGAGCTACAGTTAGCGATGCTAACAGCGCTAGTGGTGCTAATTGCTGATGAAAGTTGTTGAGGATTGAAAAATGTTCTACATTTCTTGACTTCATTTCACTAAAATACTAAACACCAATATTCTTACAGCTTTATATGTCCCTTCTCTCAGGCGCTCACGTAGAAACCCAGCATAACTTCACCCCCATTCATGAATTAATGAACGTTCACATGCAGATATACTCGTTAAATTGCTATTATTGAGTGATTTTGCTGATGGATGTAGCAAGTTTTCCAACCGTTTTACTGTTTTCTTTACCACATGAAAAAGCCAAAGTTTACCGCTCAAGCTTTTTGTAAGAAATAAATCATGATGTCCTGAGGTCTGTTTTCACACCCACCTGCTCCCTCTCTGTAGCTTAAAACTAGTAGCTCTACCACTAAAAACAACATGCATATGGACACAAATGACCAATCTGATACCCACAGTGCATTGCAAATAAAATAATAAAAAATCCACTTTATTTGTAGACGATTTTCCTGATACTCAAGGTCACCTTAGGTAGTTTAACATAAAAACAGACAATATTAAAATACACAGTAAAATTAAGTACAAAATTAGATTTAAAGAAACAGATGAGATTTGAGTTTGGATTTGAAATGTGGCAAAGAGTCTATGTTACAGAAAAATATAAATAAAACATGAGGAATTGACACAAATTGGAGCAATAACAATACCTACATGGTTTATTTCTGTTATCGATACAGACGTGGGGCGTGGCCGAGCACTGGGGTTCACTTCCATAGTCAGCTGTGCCCCCCCTGGACTAGAAGCTGTTTTGTTTTTTTATTTCTGCCTCTGAGTGACCAACTTTCTATTATTCATATCTTGATTTGCTACAGTATGGGCTCCCGCACTTCCCATATCTGTGCCCTCTGTATCCCAAAGTATTTTCATCTGTTACAACTGTTCAATCCATTGTTGATATATCATAATGCGGTTTTCCGAGCTGCCTTTAAACGCAAAAGTCCTAAAATCCTTGCGCTGGTTTTTCACTTGTGCCACGGCGACTGAGACCTGCTGCTGCTGTGCAGAGCGCCTCACTGCTGTATGTTAGAATCATGGCAGCAAACCAGCAAAAGGCAAAGACGTTGCACAGTTTTTTCCCTCCAAGCTAACAGAGTGGGTTGAGTAATGCTGTTGAAGCTAAATGATGACTAGCTAAAGCCAATATGTCACATTAAGCTTGTTAACAAGTATAGGCCACTAATTTTGTTATTATGTATGTTCAAAGTGGGTACTTCTGGTTACATATGCTTGAGTAACTTTTCAATACTTATAAAGGTAGTTTTACTGCACTACTATTTTTCTTTTGAGTAATATTATTATTTCTTCTCTTACTTGTGTAGATTGATTTTGCATGTAAACAAATAAACTTCAGAGATTGGAAACATTATCTCCTTAGAAATCTGCAACATATGAGCTAATGTTTATGCAAATTTGAGGATAATTACTCCACATTTTATAAATGTCATGTTTACAGCCTTATTGATTATTTTGTATTAATAAACATGATTATTTTATCTGAAAGGTTACATACAGGTTTATTTATGTATTTATATTAAAGTAAAAGCTTGTTTAGTCTGCCCCCCCCCAGATAAACTCCTCCTGAGCAGTGACTGTATCGATGCACCAGGTTCAGGATGGGAAATTACAAACAGGAAACCTAAAAAAAAAAAAAAAAAAACATTAGAATTTTTTTCGGGTGTTTTCTACAAGCTTTTGGTCCATCTCGTCTCAATGAAGTTCTCCATTACAAATTTGGATTCATATGTAACCCTAGAAGGGATTCTGAATGGAGTTCCAGTCCTGAAAGGTCACCAGTTCAACTCTCATCTGTCTTTGTGAGCATGTCCTCCAAATACTTTTTTGTTTTGTGGGTGCTCTGAATTTTCAGTCCAAAATATTCACGTTGAAGTTAACTGGGGGTCGGTGTGTGTATGTGCCTGGTTGTGTTGCCCCAATGATGAACTGGCAACCTAAAAAATTAATTTTAAGAGATTCAGAACATTTATATATTTTTTCTACTAAAGCTTCTGAAGAATGTTGTACTATGCAGCATCATGAGAGACCAGACATTACACGTCTAAAGAAATGCAATGTCAGTTTATTTTTCCAAAAGGTCATTATGGTGTCATCAGTTAATATGAGTCCTTTCAAACAGTTCTCTGGTGCTCTGTCTGAGAAGAACTCTATAATTAAAAATGTTATTTCTTCACAATCTGTGTCTAGGGATGTATTCTGGTTTGATTGGCATGTAGGGGGGCAAGTGGGAGTGATTTGCAAGCTGGCAATGAGAAGTTTATTCACACTGACCTTGAATTACTTGGCATCAATTTGCAGCAGTGGCTCTTAATGCTATCAGTATGTTTTGGTCTTTGGTGCAAAATCACTTCACTGAAATTTGTGCATTTCTTTGTGAAAAAGCTCAAGTTCAGTTTGGGTCAACAGAATCTATGAATATCAGTTTTCAAGTCTTGACATAGATCTGGATTTTGCTTCCCTTCTACATGCATACAGACACATTCAATAAATCTGAATATTACTGAAAATTCCTTTATTTCAGGAAAGCCAAAGTAGGAAACACAAAAGTGCGTCACCCAGACATTTTGTTTCAAGCTGTATTCAATCTTAATTTGACTTTATTCATATGTTTGATGCTCTAAGTGAAGTAAATTCAGCATACAGTGATCTTTTTTTTCCCCACACCCTTGAATTCGTTCGTAAAAAAAATGTACACTACCACTGATGACATCTGCGTATCCATTGAACATATGATTCTGCAAATTGAAATTGTGAAAATAAAATTGCTTAACACATCTATTAAAATTTTTTTAAAAACTCACAGTTTTCAATAAAAAGTTATTGATCTGGGATGCGGTGTTTCTTTTGGCTGTACCAAAATGTGTTTATTTTGCAAAATTACCATGGAAACACTTTTCACATGACACGAGTCACATGATCGACAACTGGATGTACTGTGTTTCTTATTTCATGGAAACAACACTGTTGTAACATTGTTTTTACGACAGTAGCGACATATCAAAAGTTTTGTGCACATTTCTAATAGAAACATAGCTACTGTCACACACACAAGCTACTACCACATATCTAACCCCCTTGACTCCCTCTACTGAACCTATAAACAAACTTTAATAAAATGGATACATCCATCCATCCATCCATTTTCTGTTCACCCTTGTCCCTAATGGGGTCGGGAGGGTTGCTGGTGCCCATCTCCAGCTACGTTCCGGGCGAGAGGCGGGGTTCACCCTGGACAGGTCGCCAGTCTGTCGCAGGGCAACACAGAGACACACAGGACAAACAACCATGCACACACACACTCACACCTAGGGAGAATTTAGAGAAACCAATTGACCTGACAGTCATGTTTTTGGACTGTGGGAGGAAGCCGGAGTACCCGGAGAGAACCCACGCATGCACAGGGAGAACATGCAAACTCCATGCAGAAAGACCCCGGCCGGGAATCGAACCCAGGACCTTCTTGCTGCAAGGCAACAGTGCTACCAACTGCGCCACTGTGCAGCCCTAAAATGGATACAGATATTTTAAAAGATTATTGGTTGATACCGATGGTAATGCCAATATATCGTACATCCTTAGAGAAAATTCTAAAAACAACTAATGCTGACAATACAGCTAATTTTTGAAGTTTACAAATCAAAATTATCTGGCATTTATCACAACTAATCCTAGTTTTTATTATATGACATTTTTAACAATAACAATTAACAATACAATAAATGCCCAGCCATAGAGAACAACAGCTGTGTACAATTAAAAGGAGAAAATCGTCTGAAATACGACAAAACATCAAATCAAGTGAGGCTTCAAACAACCTAAGATGGTCTGAGCTAAAAGAGACCAATCCACATGAACACACAGCATTTACTGTATGATACACAAATACACTCAGGGTGAAGAAACATGTCTTGTAAACATAAATCAGAAAAAATTAGATGCAAACCAAAACCAACATGTTGCTAAAAAAAGACTCAAATATCTTCTAAGCATGGAACTAAAATAAGTGGTTTCTAATGGTGTTGGAAAAGACAACATATAAAGAGGAAAACAGGTGTATTCAGTTTGAGAGTTAGTCAAAAAAATATATAAATTAAGTTTTCTAAAAGGATGTCAAAGGCTGAAAGTGAAGCAGCTGTGCTGTTGTAAGGATTAAACAATAATACCGAGAGAGGAAGGAAATCTTTTAGCAGCTCTCCCCTGGGACACAAGCAGCAGTAATTTATGACATCCAGTGTTAAACAGATTTAGACTTTGAGGGATGTTTCTCAAAAACATCTAAAAAAAAACACAACTATGAGACATTTTGCTATGACAAAGAAGTGAAGAAAACTCTTCTATTCCCCTCCTGCTGAAATTGCAGACAGCAGAAAGTTTTAAAACACGGCAAAAAAGTGGGATGAAACTACTGAGAAACACACAGAAGAAAGCATCGGAAGCTGTTTGAGCAGGGCGCGCTCTCATTAATCTCACATTCTCTACCTTCCAGCTCTGTCTTCAGTCTCCACCTACAGAGGAAAGCTCTTTTATCTCCATACATCACATGGAGACTTGTCAGAGTCTGTCTCAGGTGCATCAGAAGTGCAAGGCTTTTGCCTTACACCTAGAGAGCAGTTTCATGCATATTAAAGAGTGTTTTATGAAACCACCAAGGCTTGTGCCTTTAAGGCTAACGCGTAATTTGTCGATGCTGCTCATGTCCTTTCAATGTTATACGTCGCCACTATACGATTAGTTGAAGATAGAACACCTAATCCTAGTATATTTCTACACATGTTAAAAAGACAATGTGTACAAAACAATATGTGAAACTTGAAATTGTCAATTCTCTCTACATATCAGACCAATAGAGATCTCAGGCCTGATGGACACATTTCAATGACGCCAAGTGTGCGAGATCCTGCCCCCAGCTTCCTGCTGGATGGCAAAAAACAGCTTGTTGACGATGACTGTCACTGGTTTTCCTGTCAACGTAACACACTAGATCTTAAATGTACATGTGATCTACAGCTCTGGAAAAATGAAGAGCCCACTGAACTGAATCCCATTGAAAACCTCCTGGTTATTCCACCAAATATTGATTTCTGAACTCTTTAAGGGTTAAAACATTAGTATTGTTGTTTCTAAAGGAATATGAACTTGTTTTCTTTGCATTATTTGAGGTCTGAAAGCGATGGTCATTTCTCATTTTCTGCAAATAAATACTAAATTTTTGCATGGAATTTTGGAGACATGCTGTCAGTAGTTCATAGAATAAAATAACAATGTTCATTGTCTGTGCTTTCTCCCTTTCTCTTCACCTTGTACACCCACTGATTTCCAGTACAACTCTGAGTCATGTCACCTACAGAAGTTTTCTGATGACTCAGCGGTTGTCGGGTGTATAGGGGAGGGTGGGGAGGGGGAGTACAGGACACTGGTGGACAGCTTTGTGGAGTGGTCTGACCAGAATCACCTGAGGCTCAACATTAGTAAGACCAGAGAGATGGTGATTGACTTCAGAAGGAAGAAGATACCTTCACGGCCACTGAAGATCAAAGGGGAAGTGGTGGAGGAGGTGGAGGATTACAAGTACCTGGGAGTTGTAATCGGCAACAGACTGGACTGGGCATCTAACACTGACACTGTGTGCAGGAAGGGGATGAGCAGACTCTATTTTTTAAGGAAGCTGAGATCCTTCAATGTGTGCAGCAAGATGTTGGAGACCTTCTATCACAGTGTTGTTGACGGTGCCATCTTCTTTGCTGCTGTGTGTTGGGGAAGCAGCATCAGAGCCAGCGACTCTAATAGACTGGACAAAATCATCAGGAAAGCTGGCTCTGTACTGGGACTAAGGCTGGAGTCCCTGGAAACTGTGGTGGAGAGGAGGACGCTGAAAAAGGTTCTGTCTATTATGGACAATAAACAGCAGCCTCTCCACAACATAGTGGACAGACAGCGGAGCACCTTCTCACATAGGCTGCTCCAGCTCCGCTGTCGTAGGGACAGATACAGGAAATCCTTCCTGCCACATGCCATCTCACTGTACAATAAAAGCTAAATCATTGTTCTGCACTAATCAGTCCAATTTCGCACAACTGCACTGTGGCACACTGCTGTACATATATTTACATATACATACTGTATCTGCATTTTGAATCTTTGCTAGGACTGCTCTAAGCTGCTTTTTATATTGACAGCATGTCATATTTTATTTTTATTTTATCTTGTCTACAATTGCTACTCAGTGATGGTTGTTATTGTGTCTTGTCTCTATGCTGCTGTAACTGCGAAATAATTTCCCTGCTGGGATGAATAAAGTAATTCTATTCTATTCTATTCTATTTTACTCAAACATACCTATAAAAAGTCAAGTCAGAGAAACTGATCATTTTAAGCTTAATTTTTTCCAGAGCTGTAGAAAAGAAAAAGATGCTTTGCTACTTAATAAGATAAGATAAGATTTATTTGTCATTGTCATCAACAGATTACAACGAGATTGAGATTTGCTCGACTCGAGTTAAGATGCAGGTTATGTGTATATACATAATATACAAAGATAAAGAAATAAATAGTACAAAATGAGAAATAAATAGACATCAGAAGATGGCTGCAGCGCCTGCAGGTGTCACAACAGAATTTACATTTATAACAAAGTGGTGTCAAGAGCAGAAGTTCTTATGCCTTTATTTAGTGCCATAATTGCCATCGGGTAAAAACTGTTTTTCAGGCGATTTGTCCTGGTTTTTATTGCTCTGTAATGTCAACACTACGACAACTAGATAACAAAGTTCAAGGGTATCACATTTCACAAGTCAGGAAAAAGTTTTAATTTAAAAAAATAGTGAGGGAGAGGGAAATAGGTGAGCTATGCTAGCTTGACTTTGACAACCTCAACATGTAGATGTGGTACCGAAAATTTGGTATGTTTCGGTACCATTATTAAGAAAAAGAACAAAAAAATAAACGAAATGTCTCATACAAAGTCTCAGATAAATCATCAGTGTTCAAATTAGCTGATCAACCAGCGCTCTGTTCATACGGTCACTTATTAAAAGTTCGCAGAACAAATATCAAGCCTGAAAACACTGAAAATACTGCAGCAGATTTAATGTTCTGCTCTTTGTGTGGGAAATGTTTGTGTGTTTTTTGTGTTGAATCCTCATACATTAGTGGAGCTGTTGTCAGTTGCTACAGCAACAGGTCTGTTTGTAGCGTAGCCAACATAGGGAGGGAGAAAACAGAAGAATACGAGTGGTTTTGAGTTGTTCTTCAACATTTTCCTTTGTTATTTTTCTCTTTGCTGTGGCGCACTGGACTAAATTAATAATCCCTACATCTGCAGCTCTTTTCGATTGGGGACCAAAATTGCAACATTTGTTACATTTCCAGCTAGGGCAGGTCGCTTTCACACTGCACTGCGTGAAACAACCCTAACCCTTTGAAAAACCTGTTCTCCTCCTCACCTGTGGTGGCGCTGCACCGAGAACCACTGAAGGAAATGACACAAAAACCTCCAGAGAACAGATGAGCACAACTTCCTTCCTGACAAAATTTAGACAGAATTGGAGTTGCGTCAGATTTTAGCAGTTGTAAGTTTTCCCTTATCAATCACGAGCCATTTCTCCCGCTAGTGCCAACTCTATTAATAATTGTTCCATTCACATATTTTTTATGCTTTCAATCCACTTAACTTCTTTAAGAAAAAAGAGAAAACCGTGTACTCTTGTAAATTTTGTAGATGACAGAGGTAGCGAATTTCAGCATCTTTTAAAATTTTACATCTTGGATTTCTGGCATATCTCTCATGGGAAAGTAATATGTTTTGCTCCTTCATCCATTAAATTCTTACCATCCTGATGGTTTTAATCTTGGCTGTCTGTCAACTATTTGGTTGCAAGGAATCTCTGTGTATGAACAGAGGTACATAAGTTACGTTTAATATTCATTCCTGTTTGTTACATTTTAATGTGAGAATCGCCTACATTGTCACTTAGTAATTGTTTCTTGACTCAAACTCCAGTAGCTCCACTTTTAATAGCTAAAGTGAGTCATAAATGCATCACTGAGTACTTGGCACCTTGTTAGATTTACTATTGATTTTAAAATTTTACTGCACAGCTTTATAACATTAAATGACCTTAGTCTTTAATCACAGACTCATTGACTTTCCCTGTAGCCTTCAACCAATGGCATCTGTGCAAACTGCCCTGACATCTATTGCTAGGTCAGAGAACAGGAAGTTATTTTATTAACAATTTTTGATCCGGCTCTGTTGAATGAACTCAGGCAAAATATGTCTCTAGCGACCTTCAAATCAGGTTTTAAAATTGTGCTCACTGTGAAAGCCTTTGGCAACATTTGATATATTCACATTTTGTTCTTGTGAACTCCCACTGTAACTTCCTCACTTTATTTTATTTCCTTTGAAACATTTTAGATGATAAGTTCCTAACTTGCAGATTGTTATTTTTAGGCATACAATATGTTTCCCGAAACAACTAGAGCAGATCATAAATGTATACACATTCCTGTTTCAGGTTATTATGATGGTCAAGAAAAATATTCTATTCAACATTCAGTTCTGCTAAGACTCGTGTTTAAAGCAGGCCCTTAATCTCTGTTTGGCCCCCGATGTTGATTTATTTAAAAAGAAAGCCTAAGACACTTTTGTCCAGACAAGACTTTAGTTGAACGTCCTACTTATTGTTTTTATCAGTACTTATTGTTTTTGTTTTAAATTAAGCCTATCGTCAGCCATCATCATCATGTGTGTGTGTGTGTGTGTGTGTGTGTGTGTGTGCATCTGCTGTCTGGAAACTTGCTTGTGGGTTAAAATCTGTTCAAATTTGATAAGCATATATGATTTTGTATATATCTGAGATATTTAAAAGAAAAAAGCTGGCAACTGGAATGACAATTAGCTTCATATACAAAAACAAATGATCTGATATAAACACCTACAGCCTGTGACTTTCTACATCTTCCTCAGACCATCAGACAGAGAGCGTGCTCGTTGGAATCCACGTTCAAAAGACGGAGAATCATCAGGGAGGCATAATGCCTTCAGAGAAAACCGAGCATACTCACAGGACTGAAGTTACTCTTGGTAACTTCGCTTCCCTCCAGTTGTAAAATCTATTTTTAAAAGTATCGATGCCTCACTCGAAGCCCCCGTCCATGACCCCTTTCAACTGGACCTGATAAAGCATCCTGGGCAGTCAAAGATAACACACTGCTGAAGGCCTCACAATCCTGCTCTTGCCCATTGTTGCTGTAATCTGTTTAGTTACTTGATGCCAGGAAAATGGAAGTTGATAATTGGCGGGACGAGGCGGAGAACATCCAGCTGCGCTTTGCTAACAAAGGAGTCAGCCTGGACTTCCTGGAGCTTCTTCCAGCTATGACACACTTTTTATGCCTCTCCCGAATAAAGTCAGAAATGAGAATGCGTTTTGCATTGCAAAAGTATTTGCATCCATTGAGCTTTTTCACATTTCGTCACATTAAAACCTCAAACTTCAACATACTTGATCAGGTTTTTATGTGATAGAGAAAATCATAAATGGTTTCCAGGAACGCAGCAGACAGGTGAAGGAGAAATTTCCAGAAAAGTTGTAAGGTGAGTTAACAATATCCTAACCATTAAACAACTTATATACCACTATTTGATTGAGGGGTGCAACAATTGCATTTTCTGGCCGATTGCTGATATTGCTGATCACTCTGCAAGTGACCGCCCACCAGGTATTACATATTAATATTACAAGAATAAAGTCCTATTATTACAGTTAAAAGCATTTTTAGTCGTGGCCTGCAGTATTCATGAATTCAAGTATTTAGGCTGAAGGGATATTGACCCCTTTGCAAGGTAGTGAACAAGTCAATAATAATTCCATTCAAAGTGTGAAGAACTAAAAAGGAGCAGAATTTTTTATTTATGCTTTCATCTGTCTCAGAAATACATTCTAACCCAATGCTGTTTCGTTTGTACAGTTGGAAAACCTGCAGTGCAAAACCACCAATATCATCCTGGTATTATTGGAATTAATAGGGGAGGTGTTATGTCAATATTCCCCAATTCCCTGACATAATTTCCAGACGGATTCTGCTGCAAATCAAACATCTGACACAATAGGTGTAATGTAAGGTGGCCCCATTTGCTGAAGCAAAAGGACTGATGATGCTCTTGGGCATAAGCAGAATAAATAACCTGTATATTCAGTCAGCAGCAAATTACCTGAAAATTGTAACACTGACTCATTTTCACCCATCACGGAATTAGCAGAATTTTCCATGCACAAAATGAGCCCATAAATGGATGGCGGTTGAGAGGTATTACTGGGCTTTAAGAGCGGCAGCAGATAGCAGCTAGAGGGAAACGTGCAGCGCCTCTAAAAATGATACAAACACCTGCTAAAATACTAGCACCATACAATTTTTTTTTACTTTTTCCACCTCTGATGTGAGATAAATTTTGTAAAATTCAACTGGGAGAAAAAAATCCCATAAAACAAAAAAACAAAATTGCATAAGTGTATCAGGATTCAACACAAAAAACAATTAAACATTTCTCACACAAAGAACAGAACATTCAGTCCGTTACACTATTATGTTTTTAGGCTTGATGTTCATTTTGCGATTGTTAATAAGTGACCACTGTGGAAGGTTAGTGTAATAGAGTGGTTTGTTGTCCCTAGTGGTAGAAATACAGATATACCTGTTCTAGGTATAGTTCTTAGTAGGCCAACTTATTAGGTGGGGTTAGCCAGAAAAACTGTACAGTAGTAGCTGTTCGGTTCCTGCGTTCCACCATTAAAAAAACTTCGTCTCCACATTCCCTCTGCTTGTTCTTTCCAACCCCAGAATATCACAGTTAGCAACCACTGCTATTAGCTACGTTAACACAGTGGTGGTTAAATAGCTCATTTAAAAACCTGCTCTACTGATGATCTGTCAGAGTCAATGTGAGTCGCTGTTTTTTTAAACTGAACTGCATATCTACATGTAACGGTTGTCAAAGTCAAGCTAGCACAACTGACCTACCTTCATCTCCCTCGCTTTTTTTCAGAAAAACCTTTTACTGTCCATATCTACTGTCAACTATTAGTAGCAAAGCACTGGGTTCCTTTTTCTTTTTCATATATCACACGTACATTGAAGATTTAGCATGCTGGTAGCAAGGGGTAAACCGTGTGAACCACTATGCTTCTCAGCTGGCCTGGCAACTCCCTTAACCCAACTCCAGATGACTGATTGATTGATTGATTAATAATCTGCCATGATAAGAGATCAAAACAATTAAAAACTGATTAAATCAAACGTGAACGTTGGGGCCACAATTCCAAAAGGTACATTAGATGCAGAAACAGGGCTGTGCCTACCCAGATACAACAGCATGCTCAGAGTGAAACATGGTGGTGGAACAATCATGATTTGCGGTTCCATTTTTATTTATTTATTTTTGCTTTTAGATGGAAAAGATCCAAATACCAGTTTCAGTGAACAGCATCACAACAAAAGCTAAATCAACACAAGAACTGTCACCAGAAGGAAGTCTGGAACTGAATCTGACAGAAAATCTGTGGGGTCACTTTAAATGGACAAGTGATGTCCTCCCGTTTTGATAGATCTGGAGAACTTTGGCAAGATAGAGAGAGCAAATATTGCC